>NW_027467777.1:5868473-5941827 GCF_004210375.1 Tachypleus tridentatus | reverse complement strand
ATCACAACTACCTCATGCCCTTAATGGAAATTCAGATAATGTGCTGCAACCTTATTGATTTCAGTTAGGTTATGTCACAGCTCTATTTGTACAAAATATTCATACCATAAAAATTTTTTCCAAACTGGGGATTTAAAGTTAGAGAATATATATAATGGTTTTGTAAAGAAAGGACTGTGAATGAATGTAGGCATCATGACCATACAACAGTGGTTCTCAACCTTTCTGACTTGCAGCACACTATGACAATCTGTAAATTTTCATGGCACACCTGGAAACCAAGTGTTAAAAGCCTTAGAATGAAAATCACGCCAAAGCAAGCAATACAATGTCATTGTGCATCACGCTAGATACATGTAACACAGAAGAGTTAACTTAAAAAGCCTCAGAACGAAAATCACAGTCAGAGCAAGCTATATTAATCATTCGCACATTGACAACACTATCGCTTGCTTTGGCTAATGAGTGTCGCTCTAAGGCTTTTTAACAATTTTGTGGTATAGCAGAAAAATCAAAACTTTTTTTATTTTACATGTTTTCAATGTGACGCTTGTGCCTGCTTCCAGAGCAAATCAAATTGAAGCGAGGCTCTAACGTAGACAAACAAGCTCTGATTTCATCATCGACTTGTAGAAGCCTCACTCTCTTCTGGCTTTAATTTCTGTCAGTGCTGAAAATCCAATTTTGCAAAACCATGAAGATGCAAATGAAAGCAGAACTTTAACTGCTTTTGAACTGATTGCAGGATATGAATATTTAATGGAGATCCAAAACTCATCCAAGCTCTTTTGGTAAACAATGACTGATAAAATTTGTCATTTCAGAATCAGTGAGCTGTTCTTTTCCCTCAGTTGTAAGATTTCTTGTCTCGCTGATTCCAATGGATAGGTCACCCAGTTATATCTTCACAACAGCAAGTGACAGGAACTAATGTTTTAGTGCAGAGTGTAGGTCGCTTCAATGTGTTCAAAATTTGAGGGACAATTTTTTCTTTGATGGACATTCATTAACAGAAGGAAAACAGTCAAGGACTCCTTCGAGATCTTATTCTTTTACAGCCACCTTTTCATCAAGGCCTTCAGTTTGATGTTGCAGTAATAATGTTTTCAGATGGTCCTTGGAAACTGAAGTTCAGAGAATTTAATTTGTCAAACAAGTCGGAGAGAAATTGAACCTTCAGCCACCAGATCTCATCATGAAAAGAAAATTCAAACCTGCTTTCAATCTCCAAGAAAGAAATTACTTCAGTTCTTAGTTGGACAAGATGCTTTAACACCTTTCCTTTCAAAGCCAACGAACTTCAGTGTGATAAAGTTGTTTTGTAGTCTGAATCCATCGCCTCACAAAGAAGAGAAGAAAAGTCGAGATTGAAGTGGCAGAGACTTGATGAAATTCATCACTTGAATAACTTGATTCAGTAACAGATTGCAAATCTTTCGGCAAAGATTTTGTGGCGGCGCCTCTGTGAATCATGCAATGAACAATCCTAATGTTTGGATTTTGTTGGCGCACCAGAGTGACGAATCCCTTCTTTTTTCCTTGTATTGAAAGACAGCCATCGGTGCAAATGCTGACACAGTTATTCCAATGTAATTTGAAGAGAAAAATGTTTTCATTCACCAACTCGAAAATGTCTTGGCCTTTGTTGTACTTTTTAAATTTTTGCAAAATAAGTATTCGCTTATGATTTTTCTATCTTTTATGAATTGAACAAAGCGAGAGACTTGAGCTTTTCCACTGACATCGGTAGATTCATCAACTTGAAGAGACCATATCAGGGACAATTCATCTTCAGGCGCTTTGAAGTGTTTGCAAACTTGACCCTTTAAATCTACAATTCTGAGCAAAATTGTGTCATTGGATAGTGAATTTTGCTAAACATTTTTGACGGCATCCATTCCAAGCATAGTTTCAAAGATGATTGCTAACGCTGGCGCAATGACTGATTCGGCCTCCATATGCGCTTTCTCGCATTTTGTCAACAATTGAGCAATCTTATAACTTGCAATCAATCATTTCTCAGGCAGCTTAGGGTAGTTCACAAGCTTCCTTGATTGTTCATATGTTGTTGAGCTTGAGATTCTCAAAGTATTCTTTTGGTTTATCCTTCACAGCTGCATTACAGAGTAGGCAGAATGGTATTTGAGAATGTTCTGATTTCAAAGTGATAAAACCGATTATTGGTGGCATCATTTTTGTACTTTCATTTCATTCCTTGCTTTTGATTCAACACATTCTCCTTTGCAGCACCAGACTTGCTTAAAATATTTTTCCATGGATAAATGATAAAGCTAATTCATACACGATAAGCACGGTTCTGCAGTAGATATAAAATTCCTACCTACAGCATAGTAGCTGTATTACCACAGAATGAGAACATGTTCCAGAAAGCAGTTTGATTGTTTGGTGCATCATTTATGATGTATGAAGCATTTTGCACCACAATTAAACTAACAGTCGAACCATTGCAGGTCGAGAATGATTTTTAAGTATGAACTTCTCAGTGCTTTCGAGTTCATTGAAAACCATGAGTATTTTGAAGGTTTCAGAGAGTGTCTATAGTAGCTTTATTAACTGATGTGTTCGACTTGCTTGTAAAATCCAAAGAAAGTTGAATGTGTTTCCAAAACACTCTTGGCACACAGGTTGAAAATCACTGCCATACAGGAATAAATATTTAGTAAGTTGTACCTCAGTGAATGGAACCCACAAATATATACATCAATGGTAAATATGTCATTGTGCCCCAAGCAACAGTATCCAATATGACAAAGAGTGTGTTCCATGAAGAAAAACAACAGATGTCATGTACAAGTGTTAGTTCCATGAGAAACCTCTCCAGCTGTCACATACTTCAAGCAGCTGAAGAGTGGCGTGTTTCCTGTTATTACATATCAAGTACCTAATGCAGTGTCTCTAAATATCTGTGTGATTTGACTGTTGTTTTCACACATCTTGTGACTTAAGGAAACCCATGACACGAGATTTGTATTACCAACTCATTTTCAATAGAAACTCTGTTGGAATAACAAGTTGAGAAGCCACAAAATCATTTTTATATAATTTACTCAAGTTCTATTGTTATACTGACGTTTATTACAAAAATGTTTTATATGTCAGAGTAGTAGCTATCAGTAACAAATACTGTTTCTGTAAAATAGTATCAAAGTAGCTATCATCAATACATGTTGTTTCTGTGAAATATGTGATTGAAATAGGACACATGCTGTTGGTTTTGCACTAAACCAAGGTAGTACAGAGGTTGATCATTTTATATTGAATGTTATCCTCTGTTAATACATGAGCTTAGAAAACACATAATTGTTTCATGTTTTTGTATTTTCAAAATAATGTTAGTTTTGCTTGTGGCTGTGTATGTTTTGAGGTGACACTTAAATAAGTTAATATTTTTATAGTCTAAGTTTTGACAGATATAATGACACACTGAAGGGATAAAACATTCATTACTGAAATAGTATGGTCTTTGAACAGGTGTTCTTTACCAGGAATGGAAAAACAATAGGCAGGAAAGAAGTATGTATACCTAAAGGTGGATTCTACCCCACTATAGGAATGTTGAGTAGTGAAGAGAAGGTAAAAGTGGATCTCCACCCTCTTACGGGGTGACAGAAGTGTACTTTAGAAACTGGTGTCTGGTTGGAGTGGATGTTGAGTACATACAGTCGGTGAAGAACAAATGGGTTTCAAAACTGTTGTGTAACTGTCATAAATTTTCTTCAATAATTTGTTGTTTGTTTCTGTGAATATTGAGTAGTAATGATAGATTTAATTGTGAAGTTATTATAATCTTTCATTTGAATGAGAGAGAGCTTTATTATTTTGGGTTTGTACAATTGTATGAACTGGATATAAGTGAGTAAAACAGCTATCTGAAATGTGTCTAAAATCTTTCTAAATCTAGTACATTTGTTTCTTTTATCATATTAGGAAAAGAACATAGTAAGTTTTCCTTCATTTACTTAATAAAATCATACTATATATTTTATGTAACTTTATGGGTTGGTAAAAGATGGACTTCATAAATATTTGGTAGCCCTCAAAAGTTTAGTTTTCTATCATTAATTTGTATCGTGTTAAATCTGTTTATATTACGTGTATATTAAATTTATTTCAGACAGATGTATTTGTTGATTTGGAACCAGGAGCTGTTTTTTACTGTAGTGTGAAATAGTTTCTGATATATTTTGTCATTACAGGTCAATATGGTAATCATATTTTTTATTAGCTTGTATTTCAAACTTTGTTTTTTATATCCTTGGAAATACTGTGAGATTTCTTCAAATGTTCTGACTTGTTAAGTCCTTGAAATGTTAGTGTATTTATTGAATAACTACTACAACTTTATATAGCTGGACTCACGTTATAAGCTAGATATGTTTTATGGAGAGGAAGTGTGAGTGTAGAAGTAAAGTTTATTTAATTTTATATTTTAAATATGTTTGTCATTAGAGATGTAGTGGTGAACTTGTTAGAAACTAAAGTATTGAATATCACGAAATGAAAGTAATTCATGAAGGTATTGTTATGATAAGCTATGTAATATATAATTGGGTGAAACTGTAGGTATAATAATGAAAAAAGATTGTATCAGATTTTTAAAACTTGTTTGTTTCTCTCAAACTGTAAGTGTACCAGAAAAAACAACAATTATTATTATAAATTATTATAATATCTTGTTTAAGAAAATGTTTTCTAATTGTGAGACTGTCACAGTTTATTGGAATATTTAATGATCTATTCCTATTCTTCGTGTAGGCCACTTTAAAACTATTAATATATACCATAATAAACAAACAGAAAACCCTGACCATGAATACTAAACTTGTGGGTAAAATGGATACTGCAAAATATTTTGTACAGGGTAAGAGCCAAAGTTTTGACATCAAATTTCAGTTTTGTCTCTGAAGAACTGATATCACATATTCAGTCTGTGAACAACTTTAATTTATATTTTCTCTAAATGTTGTTGTTATTAAATTAAAGATTTTGGTTTTATATTGTTAGGTATCTCTACTATTTATAAAAAAGAAATGAAAAAGTATCACCTAATGCAGAAACGTGGCACTTGGCTGGTCACATGTTGTAAACTTGATTTGGTTTGTACTTATTATTTGATTTTGTTAGCATCTGAAAATACCAGGTGCTAATGATAATGTTAGGATTGTTAAATGAAGTAATGTATATTATATGTATATATATATATTTCTATATATATAAATCTTTTTCTTCTCAAAATGATAACTATCTACCTTCTTTCCACAACCTTAATTATTAGATTGTTGGTATTAGGCTAAAGAGAAGAGAAACTTAAGTTATATAGAAATTGGATTTCAGCTTGTTATGTGCAGTACAAATGAATTGTTCTTGGGTAGGTTTTTATACATGACACTGATGAAGTTGTAGTCTGGTCGATATGAGAAGTTTTCATAAAACTACATCGGCTAAATGAAAATGGAATAACATAAAGGAGTAATTATCTCATAATGGAATTGCTTAAATAGAATAGATTTAACAACAGATGTGTATAAGTAGCTGATATGAAATTCATTAAATAATGTAATATAAATATATAATTATGAAAATGTAAGTGTTTCATGTCTAAACCATGTTCCTCCTGTTTTTACCCAGTTTGAATAAAGTAAACTCTAACGGAGAAACTGTAATTTACTATTTACAATTTTTCTAAACTTTGTTTTACAAAGCAACTTTTAAAATTGTCCAACCTAATATTAGTTTCCATATTAAGGTCATTGTTTCACTTGTTGTTGGGTGTTACTATCCCAAGGTTATTTTTAGCTGACATGTGAGAGACTTCAGTGGAAACATGAGCCCCAACACCATGTAATTAACATAATTATTCAACCAACTTAGGTAGCTAATGAACAGTTTCTTCTGACTCTCTCTCTCATTCTTAAAACAAACCTTACAAAGTAACTTATTAAATGGTTAAATTGCTTCTTGAAAGGCATGTTCATAACTCTTAAAAAAACTTTTCATTGTGGTGTATGTTTCCAAAACACCTGTAACAAACACGTGGGGATGGTGTGATAGGATCTTGAAAATATTAAACAATAAAGGTTATCACTTCAGTGTGAGAAAGATAACTGGTCAGTGTTTCGGTTGAATTATAGTCATTAACTTTATTGAGAGTCATTTGTGTGGTTTCAACTTGAAACAATGTTTATTATGTTTAGTTATTTCAATCAATACATTACACTTTCTAAACATTTCAGTTCTTTAAACTCAAGTTGGTAATGAACACCCAAAAATGCTTTCGTTTTCTGAAGTTGGTAATTGAACACCCCAAAATGCTTTACGTTTTCTGAAGTTGGTAATTGAACACCCCAAAATGCTTTTACGTTTTCTGAAGTTGGTAATTGAACACCCCAAAATGCTTTACGTTTTCTGAAGTTGGTAATTGAACACCCCAAAATGCTTTACGTTTTCTGAAGTTGGTAATTGAACACCCCAAAATGCTTTACGTTTTCTGAAGTTGGTAATTGAACACTCCCAAATAGGTTACATTTTCTAAACATTTAAGTTCTTCAAAGCCAAGTTGTTAATTAAACATCCACAAATATTTTTAAACATTTTAGATCTTTGAAGTTAAGTCAGTAATTGAACACCCCAAATATGTTACATTTTCTAAACATTTAAGTTCTTTAATATCAAATTGGTAATTGAACATCCTAAAATGTGTTACATTTTCTAAAGTTGTTAATTGGATACCCCTGAATACATTACATTTTCTAGAGTTGGTAACTGAAAAACCACCAAATATATTACATTTTCTAAAGTTGGTAGTTGTACACTCTGAAATAAGATTTTAAAATCAAGTTGGTAATTGAACAATATCTTTAATCAAAATAAAGTTAATGTGTTTTGTATTTTATCAAAATCAAGATAAGTCTACAATATTAATATATATTCTAGCAAGTTTTAAAAACATCACTCAAAATAGAATTATAAACATGTTTACCACACGATCTTTACTTAAATTTAGTGCCAGTTTAGTGTACAAACGTAATTCTAAAGTTGTTTGTTTTTGTTTATATTCAATCAGCCATTATAAATATTCATTGCGCTTTTGGAGAGCAGTGAAACTTGTCGATACAGATTTTGGCTGGGACAGCTTTCAGGGTGGCTAATGGTGCAAATATGTGCCTTGTTTAAGTTTTGATTAAAAGGAACTGATAATTCACTATTAAACATACTGTTTCTTTAAGTTCAGTTACAAAATTGCCACAGCATATTGTAATTATTTGTTTTGAAAGAAACTCATTATTCCAAGTTCTGTTATGTGATAGAAATAGTGGAATTTTGGATGTTTTGAAAAACATGCTAACATCTATCACCATGTATGTGTTTGCTAAAGGTTTTACCAGTTATGCCAACAACATGTGTAGCTTGACTCTGTAAGTGTGTTCTATATCTGGTATTTAGAGATCTTCTCTCGCATTACATGTAAAGTTAAGTTATTGTTCTCTGTCAAATCATGAATGCTTCCAATGTAGTCAGTTTTATGTTAAATTATGAGCGTGAAATTCAGCTCATTTTTCTTATTTTAAACATGTTAATTTATATAAGAATTTAATATTATGGTACAAAATAAGATGTTAATAAATGTAAATATACTTTTACATTGAATCTTCTTTCTTGGATAAGAAGGTATTGAAAACAATTATTATAAACCTTGTTTTCTTTTGAAAAGTTGACTTTTAATTAATTCATATATTTCTAACAAAGATAAATATCAATACTGGAAATAATGGTAAAATTGTTTTTTGTGTTATCACCAATTATGTTTCATGACTTTTTAAATCATGTTTTACATGTGTTTTTAAACTTGTGTAGTACTTTGGTTGTTTTAATAACGTCCTCTCTTGTGCATTATTAAGTATGTTTCAATGATGGTCTCTATTATGTATGTTGTAATTATTAGGTGTGTTTTAATGACAGACTCTCATATATGTTTAAAACAGACTCTCTCATGTATGTTGTAATTATTAGGTATGTTTTAATGACAGAACCTCTCTGTGTTGTTGTAATTATTAGGTGTGTTTTAATGATGGTCTCTATCATGTATGTTGTAATTATTAGGTATGTTTTAATGACAGACTCTCGTGCGTGTTATAATTATTAGAAGTATGTTTTAATGACAGACTCTCTAGTGTATGTTGTAATTATTAGGTGTGTTTTAATGACAGACTCTCTCATTGTGTATGTTGTAATTATTACGTATGTTTTAGTGACAGACTCATGCATGTTATAATTATGAAGTATGTTTTAATGACAGACTCTCTCGTGTATGTTGTAATTATTAGGTATGTTTTAATGACAGACTCTATTGTGTATGTTGTAATATTAGGTATATTTTGGTGACAGACTTCCGTGCGTGTTATAATTATGAAGTATGTTTTAATGACAGACTCTCTCGTGTATGTTGTAATTATTAGGTGTGTTTTAATGACAGACTCTATTGTGTATGTTGTAATTATTAGGTATATTTTGGTGACAGACTCGCGTGCATGTTATAATTATGAAGTATGTTTTAATGACAGACTCTCTCGTATGTTGTAATTATTAGGTATATTTTGGTGACAGACTCTCTCGTGTATGTTGTAATTATTAGGTATGTTTTAATGACAGACTCTCTTGTGTATGTTGTAATTATTAGGTATATTTTGGTGACAGACTCTTGTGTATGTTGTAATTATTAGGTATGTTTTAATGACAGACTCTCTCGTGTATGTTGTAATTATTAGGTATGTTTTAATGACAGACTCTCTACATGTATGTTGTAATTATTAGGTGTGTTTTAATGACAGACTCTCTCTGTATGTTGTAATTATTAGGTATGTTTTAATGACAGACTCTCTACGTGTATGTTGTAATTATTAGGTATATTTTGGTGACAGACTCGTGCATGTTATAATTATGAAGTATGTTTTAATGACAGACTCTCTGTGTATGTTGTAATTATTAGGTATGTTTTGGTTGACAGACTTCGTGTATGTTATAATTATGAGGTATGTTTTAATGACAGACTCTCTCGGTATGTTATAATTATGAAGTATGTTTTAATGACAGACTCTCTCGTGTATGTTATAATTATGAAGTATGTGTTTTAATGACAGACTCTCTCGTGTATGTTGTAATTATTAGGTATGTTTTTTAATGACAGATTCTCTCGTGTATGTTATAATTATGAAGTATGTTTTAATGACAGACTCTCTCGTGTATGTTGTTGTTATTAGGTATGTTTTAATGACAGACTCTCTACGTGTATGTTGTAATTTATGAAGTATGTTTTAATGACAGACTCTCTGCGTGTATGTTGTAATTATTAGGTATGTTTTAATGACAGACTCTCTCATGTATGTTGTAATTATTAGGTATGTTTTAATGACAGACTCTCTCGTGTATGTTGTAATTATGAAGTATATTTTAATGACAGACTCTCTACAGTGTATGTTGTAATTATTAGGTATATTTTGGTGACAGACTCGGTGCATGTTATAATTATGAAGTATGTTTTGGTGACAGACTCTCTCTGTATGTTGTAATTATTAGGTATATTTTAGTGACAGACTCTCTTGTGTATGTTGTAATTATTAGGTATATTTTAGTGACAGACTCTCGTGTATGTTGTAATTATTAGGTATGTTTTAAATGACAGACTCTCTCGTGTATGTTGTAATTATTAGGTGTGTTTTAATGACAGACTCTATTGTGTATGTTGTAATTATTAGGTATATTTTGGTGACAGACTCGTGCATGTTATAATTATGAAGTATGTTTTAATGACAGACTCTCTCGTGTATGTTGTAATTATTAGGTATATTTTGGTGACAGACTTTCTTGTGTATGTTGTAATTATTAGGTATGTTTTAATGACAGACTCTCTTGTGTATGTTGTAATTATTAGGTATATTTTGGTGACAGACTCTCTTGTGTATGTTGTAATTATTAGGTATATTTTGGTGACAGACTCCTGCATGTTATAATTATGAAGTGTGTTTTAATGACAGACTCTCTCGGTGTATGTTGTAATTATTAGGTATGTTTTGGTGACAGACCTGGTGCATGTTATAATTATGAAGTATGTTTTGGTGACAGACTCTCGTGTGTATGTTGTAATTATTAGGTATATTTTGGTGACAGACTCTCTTGTGTATGTTGTAATTATTAGGTATATTTTGGTGACAGACTCTCTCGTGTATGTTGTAATTATTAGGTATATTTTGGTGACAGACTCTCTTGTATGTTGTAATTATTAGGTATATTTTGGTGACAGACTCTCGTGCATGTTATAATTATGAAGTATGTTTTAATGACAGACTCTATTGTGTATGTTGTAATTATTAGGTATATTTTGGTGACAGACTCTCTCGTGTATGTTGTAATTATTAGGTATATTTTGGTGACAGACTCTCTCGTGTATGTTGTAATTATTAGGTATGTTTTAATGACAGACTCTCTCGTGTATGTTGTAATTATTAGGTATATTTTGGTGACAGACTCTCTCGTGTATGTTGTAATTATTAGGTATGTTTTAATGACAGACTCTCTCGTGTATGTTGTAATTATTAGGTATATTTTGGTGACAGACTCGTGCATGTTATAATTATGAAGTATGTTTTAATGACAGACTCTATTGTGTATGTTGTAATTATTAGGTATATTTTGGTGACAGACTCGTGCATGTTATAATTATGAAGTATGTTTTGGTGACAGACTCTCTCGTGTATGTTGTAATTATTTAAGTTGAGATATTGGTACTTAATGCTGCTATTTTAAGGTATTTTCTCTTGTACGTACTGGTGATATTAGTTGATAGTACCATTACAGTTTTTGGGTAAATGCAGTTGGTATGAATTCTAGATATGATGAAATTTTTTATTGATCCAGGTGCCAACTTGTAATGATCTAGTGAGGATGTTTGTTACAGAATATATCCACATTAAAATACTTTATGCTTACTTCTGGTTGGTGAATATTAATTGTGAGATTAAGAGAAAAACCATAAAAATCAAATGTTATTAAAGAAAAGTGTAGTAGACTCAAAATTTGGTATTATCACTGTTTATTGTTGTTACTTCCAGTTCCTTTTTAGGTACCAGAGAATGAGGAAGAAACAGATGTGAACACATTATCAGGTAATTTGGAAATTTCATTGGTGGATTTTCTGGTAAAACAATTTTTATAACTTATGGTCCTGAAAAGTTTGATCTGAGTAACAAATCATATAACTTATGGTCCTGAAGAGTTTGGTCTGAGTAACAAATCATATAACTTATGGTCCTGAAGAGTTTGGTCTGAGTAACAGATCATATAACTTATGGTCCTGAAGAGTTTGGTCTGAGTAACAGATCATATAACTTATGGTCCTGAAAAGTTTGGTCTGAGTAACAGATCATTTTGTCTTATGTGAGTGTTTTTATTCCCCATAGCATATTCTTCTCATGACACTCAGCATCTACATTAATTCACTCTCCTGTGTGGTACGCTATATAAATAACTCATTTTAATAATGCTATAACTCTTTGTTGATTAGTTTTTGTGTAATGTGGTTATTGAAGATACTTTGAGTATCCTTTGTGTTATCTTGTTGATTTTCTTAAAATATATTTTTTTGGCATCCAACATGTGGCATGAATTCCCAGTTTACTATTTCTGACAGGGGCAGATCAACTAACTTCTATTCCACCTCTGATGTCTAACATCACTCAACAGCCAAAGAGCCAATAGGCACTCTTATTTGAGACTCTCCATGGTCTTGTTAGTAGTGAGATGGAGATGTGAATTCAGTCTGATGGCATTTCTCCATTGGGCTCTGAGGCTACACTTATGAGCAATCTTGGACATTCTGGAATGAACTTAGATTTGTTTTTTCAACACCTTTCTTTATTCTGTCATCTCCTTTTTGTTGGTATAGATTGGACATGTGATGTTGTGGGTCTTTCTCTGTGACTTTTGAGTTTGATAGCAGACATCTAGTTCTTCTTCCATCCACTGAAATTTTGGTTCATGCAAGAAGGTTTACTGCTCAGTTTCCTGAAGGGACAGCTATGTTTTGTTTGCCATGTTCGTCAGAACATGTCTTAGCCTACCACCACGTGGTGCATGTTTAGAATCAAAGAATAGTCCCAATGCTGAAAATGTAGAGTTCCAAAACAGTCTATGATCAACCTAAATGGATCACAATTTTCTAGGACTTGTCTGACCCTAACAATAATGCACAGATATTTATCATTCCTCTAACTTTTGTTGCATTCACCAAATTATCGTTAGCATCTACTATGGTTCAGTTGTCAGTTTCTGCACTTTCCCTAGTCTCTTAGCTTGTATGTTGGATAGAGATACGCTTGTTACAGGGTGTTCATCTACCAGCTTCTACCTTCCATGAGTTATGTGAGACTCCCTTTTTCGACCCTTGATTTCTGTAGTTGTTCCAGAGTCTTGATAATCTAGGGTTGATGTTGCCCATATACATTCATCCTTGTCTTTGGATTTTCAACTTTCTTCAGTTCCTACAGGGAGTTGTAGTTCCACCCTATTCGTGTGTCATGAATCCTGTCATCAGCCCCTCTTGCACTGTTAATAAAAATAGATTCTGACTATATCTACAAGATTTCTCCACTTGGTCAAAATGCCATTAGGACAGCAGTGATTATTATATGCCTTTGGGGTCTGTTTTGAGAATTTCTGGATGTGAAAAAGCTTGGATCCGTGGCTCAGCAGGTCATTGCTTTAAGATTAGCCATTCATTTCACATCTTTGCCATTATTATCCACTCAATCTATAGTGTTTCTAAAGATCCTTGGGTTTCAGAACTTCATTCCAGGACTATCAGATTTTTTTGTCAAGGGAGTAACGGAGAGAGACATCCAAGTTCTTCCAAGGTTTTATTCCTATCTCTTAGTTATGTCCAAAAGACAGGACTTTGGCATTCAGTTGTCAATAATTTTCATCTACATCGATTCCTACATCCTCTAAAGTTCATAATGGAGTTATTTCTCACTTTTCTTGTCAGGACTGTGGATGATCAAGTGCATGCTTCCATAGTGGAATCATCATACTGCTGTGTTTTGTGTACAGGGGTCAGGTGCTGTGGTTCAGGGCTCTGCTCTTTGGACACACATTGGCACCATATATGTTCCACTAAATTGTACAAGTGCTTTCTTGTCACCTCCATTTTAAGGTCTGTGCTCACACCATTACATGTATGGACTGGTTACTGTTGGTACCATCTTGTCAGTTGGAAGAATGTTAAATCCTGATTCTATCTTCAGAAGCAACTAAGGCAGGCTTTATTATCAAAACCAAGAAATCCATCTTCACTCAAATACAATAAATTGTCCCTCTGGGTGTTTTTTCAACTTGTATATCAGTTGGCTTTAGCTGATTCCTATCTGGCTCCACCCTGTGGAACAGACAGTTTAACTTATTCATGCCCCCCTTCAACTGCATGGATGGTTCTTTTTTGGGGGGTAGGCACCATATGTATTCCTCATTCAGTTGTCCATATGGGACTGAAAAATCATGAACAACGATGCTAGTCTCTGTATTTAGCAACATCTTCGTTCTCAAGTGGCATTTTGATTGGAACAATTCTCTGATAGGTGTTCCTCTGCTAGGATGATGAATCTGGTGGCAGATCAATTGTCTTGACCAAACTGTATTCTCATAACATTGTGGATGCTGCATCTCAAGGTTTTGCATTGGATGTGTTCCATTTGGGATGCTGATAATCGATGTGTTTGTCACTTGTGACTTAACTACCAGCATTTTGATCTCTGATACTTCATTCTTAGGCAGTGGCAATGGATGTTTTCAGTCAGTACTGGATGGGAATGCATCTCTATGCTTTCCAAATAATTTGTATGTTAGCTGTGATTAATTCAACTCCTTGCTGGATTCTGTTGGTAGTACCAGAATGATTAGATCAACTCTGGTTTCTGTTTTCATGGTACCTTTCCACTTCCTCTAAAGCAGCCATGATCCAGAATCATACACCCAACCATCCTAATGCTTAGAGTCATGCAGTCGTTCACAAGGCATCAGCGTTTAATTTGTAAGGTCACTATGCACCTGTCTGTCTTTTTGTTCTTCAACTGAGATTTAATAGTTGAAATGGCACACATATTGACAATGGTGTATTGCATGGAGGTGGAACCTACTTCATTTAAAAGTGACAATGAAATTGTTTTTTGACCTGGCTCTCTTTGGCAAGTGCTTTGAAACTTCCACAGCTATCTTATGTCAGGCGGCTTTATTGAATACTTTAAGATAATAGAAGAGAGAAAAATTGAGACCCTAGTTCTCTCTGTCCTTCATAAGTCATTAGCCCCACCTGGAATGTTAAAGTGTCATTACATGCTCTTTCTTGAATCAGATTGAGCCCTTAAGCCTCATGTGCCAGCTAACAGCTGTACTCTTAGAAACTGAACTTAGTTTGATTTGTCTGACATAACCAAGGTTTTACTTCCTGTTTTAAACATTTGACTTTTTTAGTGTGTGTATTATTGGTTACTCTCCTTCGTTAATTATTTTTTAAACTTTGTAGATAAGGTTTTATAATACAAATGTACTGAACCAGATGTTCCTAATTAACATTACTTGTGGCTGTTAATTATTTTCTTTTCACAAGGTTATGTGAATCAAACTACCAACAATTACTCTGAAAATTTTGAACTCCTGTTTTAACATAATTCTGAAAGCATTATTATTCTAAATTACATACTTATGAAAGCTTGTGGCAATTACCACACCTAGTCATTTTGGTAGAGAAAATGACAGTTGATTTTCTTTTTTTCTTGTGTGATGATAACTATACAAGAAGGATATGTTGTTGTTTTTTTAATTTTGCACAAAGCTACTCAAGGACTATCTGTCCCTAATTTAGCAGTGTAAAACTAGAGGGAAGGCAACTAGTCATCATCACCCACTGCCATCTCTTGGGCTATTCTTTTTACCAATGAATAGCAGGATTGACCTTTACATTATAACAACCCCACGGCTGAAAGGTGAGCATATTTGGTGTGAGGGGGATTCGAACCCATGACCTTCGGATTCAAGTGCCTTAACCATCTGGCCATAAAAGAAATTTCATTCAGAGATTGTCATAAATTAGTGTTAAGTATGATTTTAATATCTTGAGAAGGAAGTTAAAGTTAAAATATATTCCACCAGTGACGTATCTTGTATAAACACGTAACTGTATGTATGCATGGCCTTGTAAGACATGGCAGTTTGGTTCTCCAGTCATATTCACTTTAAGATTTAGCATCTATTGCTAGTTTTGGTCTTCAGTACTAATAATTCAGGTTATTCTGAACTGATTTTTCTGATATTCCACAGTCAATATTTTAAACTTAGATAAAAGTAAATAATAGCTTCGAGAACAGTTTTTAATAGTGGAGCGGAGTAAGATTTGTTTTGTATGTTACACCTTCTGGTTAACAAATCTAAAGATAGCTGAGGGTTATTACAATTAACCTTCTTGTAGACACACTACAAGTGTTTATCCTATTAGTAATAATTGTTTTTGTCCAATGTCAAGTTTCTGACACGTGCATAAGGTAGTAATTTATGAGAAACATAATGGATACTGTAAAGTATGTAAACACTAACCATCAGTGATTACAAAATGGTATCTGAAATAAGACATTAAATAATAAATATAACCCTTTTAATTATAGATGAATCATTAGCCACTGTTGTAGTCTTATGAAGATGTAATTTGTTCAAGGTGCTTTTTAACAAATACTAGTAAAATACAGAATTTGTTTCTCAGAGAGATTTGGAATAAATTTACATTGGGTAACTGTGGTAGGTCTAAATCCTACAAGGATGCAGTTATATATTTAGTTTATATGCATGTGTGAGGTCATATTATTAGTTATGTTTCACATATTTAACAATTTAATGATATCAAAACCTGAACAAGACAGAGTTAAATAAAAGCAGAAAAAGAGACAACATTTTGTATTTGTGAGTAAAAATTTTGTGTGTGTAGGTATTATTATAGTTTCAAAATATTAAAAACAAAAGACAGCCATTTTGTTTGTTTACTTTTTGTTTAACAAACAATTTTGTCTATTATTCAGAAATAAAACTCGGCTCTATGCCAAGCTGGTTACCATCTTGTCTGAAAAAAACAGATGTATCTGTCCCATTAGGTGGTACACTATTGGTACAACTCAGGCATTTATCTCCAAAGTTATTCTTCTAGACAGAGCATAATGAAACTTTCTTGTTCATCAGATAACTCCAATATCATTACTGCTGTGTTATGTTCTTTTCAACGCTTGTTGAACAGAATAAACTTTAGAGTATTGGGATAGGTTGCCTGGCAAGATGCTTGTTGTGGAATAATGCAAAATCTCTGTATAAATGAGATTGGACACGCATTAAAATACAGAATGAACGTTTAATAAAACACAGTTTGTATATAGTATTCTTGATTTTACCGAGTGAATATTATCATTTATATGGATTCTGTATGTCTCCTCTCTGATGGCTTGTCTTAGGAAGAAACACAGCACCTACCAATATCCACACCTGGTAACTCTCTTTCACACACGCGGGTGAGGTCATAACTTTGAACCTAGCCTGCCTACAACTGAAGAACACTTCTGATAAGATCCCAATTTGCAACATTACAAGAATGTTTCCCATATTCAGAACAAAGGTAAAACAGCAGCTAGGATGAGAAACTTGCTTTCTGAATCACTTATTACATCAAACTTGCACACATACAGATTAAATGAGGAATTTAAAATCAGTACTGTAATACACAACAAACATATTACATATTTCTGAACTTCAGGTTGACAATAAGTGTTAACTGTCCAGCTAAAACGTATATCTTCCGCCAAGTGTTCCACTGCATCAAACAGCACCTAGAGACATGGGGTGGTTATATATTGGTAGTTTTTTTTTGCATTACAGGTTAAACTTGAAGAAAAGTTTCAGCACACACAAGAATGGACATCATTACTGGCTAACTGAAGAACAAGGTTCTTAAGTGGTTAAAAGTTTGATGTGCAACAGTAAAACTCTAGGTTTGAAAAGAAAGATAAATTGTCCAATTGGTCAGGTCAGCCAAATATGTAAACTTAAAATATATAATCACTAAAGAAACTACTTTTAGAGGTAATCAGTGGATGACCACAGTCATCTGAAAGGGGTTCAAGGTAATAATTTCCTGCAGAACATGCAACTAATAGCAAACATGGTTAACCATCAACCACCCACTACCATCTGGCTCTCAATGTTCCACAGGAGCCACTGCAGAAATGGTGAAGGATAATCCATGTAAGCAGGCAAGCTTTCTTTAACACTGCCCTTCCTTGACTCCTTGCTATATGACCAGAATGCTGAGTTAGTGCTATGAAGCATTCTTCTCACTACAGTATTACATTTTTACTAAATCACAGTAGTAGACCAGCATAATATTATTTAAACAAATACATCATATATTTTAATCACCTTTATTAATATTTTTATGATTTACAATTTCAAAATGATACTTTCAGATTTAGCCTTGCACAACTTCAGCAATCAATATTTACATCATCAATCAGGTATGATACAGAGGTCAGTCCACAAACCAAAATCAACAGAACAACAATCTAACAAAAACAGCTAGTTTAATTACTGGGGAGGCATTATGGATACATATGGTAAGCAGGCTTCATCATCATAAAGGGGGGACAAGACATAGCAAGTGGTGTACTATAACAAGTTAGCAGTTTTGTAAGTTAGGCAGTAGTTTAAACTTTGAAGTGGGAACAGTATTTATGAAAAAGACAATTTCAGATGCTAAACAAATGCATGTGGTTACAAAATACGGAGTTCAACACTAATGCCAAAAGCTTAATGAAATGCTGAATGTGCAAAACACTGTTACTAAATTAAAAACTTTTCAAACAAATATTCTACACTGAAGATAAGTAAACATACCAGGTTCATGCAGAGAGCAGCTATGTCAGAACACTGAAAACATACGTTGAAGAAATTACACTCTCAGTGGTTTTAACAGATGACCAAAGCAGTACAAAGAAATTTCCACAGTAATATTTCTTTACAGAGAGAGATTATATTTATCATATTTCAATACATGTTCTAAAAATATCAGTGTCACAAAACAAGGCATACAAAATATTATTGGAAGCTACAAGTTTGAATTCTGAAAAACTATTTGTTACCATTTTGATCAAGCTATGTTAATTCATAATAGGTCCTATTTAGTTTAAGAAACGTGTTATTAATGATTGCAAATATAATACATTTTGAAAAAGTTTCTGTGATGTGTAACAACAAACAGAAATCCTTTTGTCTTAATAAAGTTTTGGTTTCTCACCAGAACTTTACAACAGTTTGGTAATATAAAGGAGTTTTGTTTAGGTGATCAAAGTATAATGAATATTGTTTAACTGAAACAAAGATAACATTATACGCAGTCTATTCATTCTGTAAGAACTTCAAACACAAACTAGCACACTTGATAAAAAATATTTGTGAAGTTTTCAGTTCTTGTTAAAACCATTACAGTATAGATTCTATTCAATACTAGTCACACTGAGCACAGCTTCTCATATGATATTAAAAGTTATGAGCACTGGTAGTAATTAACATTTCACATTAGCTATTGGTATGTACAACATACTAGTGTACATGTTGTTGGTTTTTACAATTTCTCTAGTGAATATATTACTTTAGCAACTCAATAATAGATTATAATTTTATCCACTTACAGATTTCTTACTGTTCATTACATATCTATATTAAAAAATCAATTAACATTCATCCAGTGTCTTCTTCAGTGTGAATGTTTTGTTTCTTTCAGAGTTGTATATTACAAATGTACAGGTTTTTCAACTTTTCTAAAAGGTTTAATGAAAAATTACTTTTCCTTCAAATGAACATGAAGCTGTGATTGACACGAACAGTCCTGGCAAACCACTGTCCTTCACAACTGATGTGTAATGCTAATCACAATAAATAAACATTCAGCCCCAAAACACAGATGGTAAAAGTAATTTTCATGTATTACTTCACTGTAATAACCTTCCTAGTTATGTTGCTTATAATCATGGCTTAGGAGATAATATTTATTACTACGTAACTGAATCCTACAAGCTATGCTGTTTTTTAACAACAGTTACAACAATTTATATCCAATAATGTACACATATATTATTTATACACATGTTAGTGGTTACAGAATTTACCTGATAATGTATATATTCTTTAACCACATGTTGTTAGAGCTACAGAAAGCATTTCTAGATTCACTCCAGTGTAATGTTAGTACTTTATAACATATCATATTTACACAGTACTTTTACAGTGATGTAACTGCTACATGTATGTGGAAATTTTAATATTTGTCAAGGTGCTATCTTAGAGGTTAATTTAAAAACCAAAAAACTCCTTTTTGTAATAAGTTCTCACCTGTACAAATAAGGTCAGCTAACACAAATACTTAACTTTATGGTGAATAATATTCTAAAAACAAGAATTAATAAAATTATGATTAATATAACAACTAGTATGCTACAAAAATGTTAAAAATATCTTTAGCAGCCCAAAAAATACTTTAGTATACAAGGACACTCCGACATTTCTTGTACACCCTACCGTGTAATGATTGTCGGGGATAGAGGTGCACCGTGTTAGCTTGACACAGACATATAAAACCCATCTAATGGCAAGTATAAACTGTTCTAACAAACCCACAGCTTATAACTAAGATCTTGACTATTTGAAACTATATCTTTTCTGTTTAACAGCCGAGATGTGTGTCTGAAGTTTAGGAAACTAGTTATAATAAACAGATATTATCAATACAATGTAGCATACAGGTTACTTGGTTAGTATTGTTCAGACTGTTATGTAAAAATATCTGTTATTTTCACTATTATTACTACCTATCAAGTAAAAACTAAAAATTCACAAATTAAATATTAAAAGCTACAAATATTCAAGAAAGTCAACATAATTTATGGAATAAAGAAATACAAACTCCATGGTATTTTCTATCATATCTGAAAATACTGTACTTTTGATATTATCAGTTCATTTGGAAACCAAAACTGGATATACATTGTAATTTTGACGTCTGAGAAGACTCTGTTAACAGTTTCTGGATGTTAAAAATGCACATGTGCATCTTACCACATGAAATGTCAAAATGCAAGATTTTTAAAAAGCTGTAGTTATTCCAAATATGTATCATTCTCACGAATAAACAAATTAGAGCTTCACAACTCAGGACTAAATATAAGAATATTTTGTCTCCATTTATTTCTATCATCATGATTAAATGGTTTAATAAATGTTTAACAATCAGTGGCTCTACTTAGAACACTCAGCAACTGTGAAGAAAATTGAAATTCTATTACGGAATTACAAGACCATTATATACACAACGTTCTTGAGGTGTGGAAAATAACTTACTATGAATTATTAACAGCTCACGTAGTAATTGTTAATATTCAAAAAACAGTTCTGAATAACACACAAAGTAGTTGTAAGAAACATTCAGAGTTTGTATTTTATATAGAGGAAGCAAATATTATGGACCATCGACACTTTAAACAGTTTTGTAACTAACTATAAACCTAACATATTATAGAATGTTATAACTACTTGTATAAATCAGTTGATAAGACCAAATAACCAATTTTCTTACTCATCATTCGTTGAAAGCATGTGCTATGACTGACAGATGTCCTGCAATTCTTTGAAGTAAATACTCAATTTTGCCTTATTATATAAAGGAAATTATATGAAACCATGGTTATGAAGCTCAAATTACATGTATTCTTTACAATAATAATCACAGATAACACAAACCATCTGATACTATCTGAACCAAGACAAAAATAATGAAACAACATACTGTTTGGAAATTCTTCAGTTTTCTACAGAAAGCAATCTAAACATTGCAAGGACTTTGGACTGAACGTCTTAACCTACCAGCCAGCCAGCTGTTCCTGACAGTTTGGCCTGAAGTGTCTGATGAGTTACATTTTCCACATTTTTTAGGAATCCCTCCCAACCACTGGAGGTTTATTCTCTATAATCCCATACCCACACTTGAGTCTAGAAAATCACTAGGTCCATTACAATCTGGGTTTAAAGTGGTACCTTACTTATTTTCTGACTGGGGCTGTTGTATTGGTTTTCTGGTTTTCTCACCTTTCCTCCACAAGACTATTTCCTGAAATAAAAGAGAATATATCATTACCTCTGTACAGCATGGCTCAAATAGTTATAGAAGCACCAGCTTCACTAAATTATCCACCTAAAAAACCAAAAGTAAAAAGAAAAACTCATTCTTACAAGCTATTATCATTTAAAGTAAGTTTAGATTTAAAATACATATCTGTTATGTGAAGCATCATCACCTTACAGACCAAGCATGCACAGACTGTATGTTATTTTAGTTCTTTAGAGACCAAACATGTATAGACTATGTTATTTTATAGTCCATTACAGACCAAACGTACACAAAGAGGACATTATTTTTGCAACAACAAATATACCTTTCTTACCTACTTTTATGACTGTGTAAAAACATATTCAGTTTTTTTTATCACAAAGCTTAAAAAGAAATATAACAAGTAAACATTCTGTTTACAACTTTTACCTCAATTCTATTTGATTGTTAAATGTTTATTAAACATTACTAAAATAAATTTAACCAAATTCCAAGGATGTCAGATATGTAACTCTTGGCTTTTCGGAACCAAAACAATTTCTTAACTAGTTTATGAGCCATTTTGGTTACTCATTCCAAATATTTTGCTGTTCTTGGGAAACAGATAACTGATTGTTTCATAACCAAACACCATGATCTGGATAATTCTGTATATTTTTAATGTAATTTATGAATGTTGTTTGGTCCTAGTGTATTTATGTCTATCAACAATTAGTTTTTACAACTGTAAATCTTGGTAGTTATATGTAGGGGCTATTTTGTCGGCCAAGGAAGATTTTTATTAATTATTTTATTGTTCTAAATTGATTAAATATGTGGAGTTGTGTCAAAACATGAGCTCCATAGATCCACATAGCATGAGATGAACATTCTTCAGAAATTGTAACAAAATAGATTTAACTTCATTGAGAAAAAAATTATCCAGAAATGAACTGAATCAGTTTCATAAAATGTAGGTCAGAAGTAACACTAAGAAATCAACTGAATCAGTTTCATAGAATGTAGGTTAGAAGTAACACTTAGAAATCAACTGAATCAGTTTCATAGAATGTAGGTTAGAAGTAACACTTAGAAATCAACTGAATCGGTTTCATAAAATGTAGGTTAGAAGTAACACTTAGAAATGAACTGAATCAGTTTTATAGAATGTAGGTTAGAAGTAACACCTAAAAATCAACTGAATCAGTTTCATAGAATGTAGGTTAGAAGTAACACTTTGAAATCAACTGAATCAGTTTTATAGAATGTAGGTTAGAAGTAACACTTAGAAATCAACTGAATCGGTTTCATAGAATGTAGGTTAGAAGTAACACTTAAAAATCAACTGAATCAGTTTCATAAAATGTAGGTTAGAAGTAATACTTTGAAATGAACTGAATCAGTTTCATAAAATGTAGGTTAGAAGTAACACTTAGAAATGAACTGAATCGGTTTCATAAAATGTTGGTTAGAAGTAACACATAGAAATGAACTGAATCGGTTTCATAAAATGTAGGTTAGAAGTAACACTTAGAAATGAAATGAATCGGTTTCATAAAATGTAAGTTAGAAGTAACACTTTGAAGTCAACTGAATCGGTTTCATAGAATGTAGGTTAGAAGTAACACTTAGAAATGAACTGAATCAGTTTCATGAAATGTAGGTTAGAAGTAACACTTTGAAATCAACTGAATCAGTTTCACAGAATGTAGGTTAGAAGTAACACTTAGAAATCAATTGAATCAGTTTCATAGAATGTAGGTTAGAAGTAACACTTAGAAATCAACTGAATCGGTTTCATAAAATGTAGGTTAGAAGTAACACTTACAAATGAACTGAATCAGTTTCATAGAATGTAGGTTAGAAGTAACACTTAGAAATCAACTGAATCAGTTTCATAGAATGTAGGTTAGAAGTAACACTTTGAAATCAACTGAATCAGTTTTATAGAATGTAGGTTAGAAGTAACACTTAAAAATCAACTGAATCAGTTTCATAGAATGTAGGTTAGAAGTAACACTTTGAAATCAACTGAATCAGTTTCATAGAATGTAGGTTAGAAGTAACACTTAGAAATCAACTGAATCAGTTTTATAGAATGTAGGTTAGAAGTAACACTTAAAATCAACTGAATCAGTTTTATAGAATGTAGGTTAGAAGTAACACTTAAAATCAACTGAATCAGTTTCATAAAATGTAGGTTAGAAGTAACACTTAGAAATCAACTGAACCAGTTTTATAGAATGTAGGTCAGAAGAAACTTTATTTGTCCAAGAAATAGTATTCTCAAAAATTATTTGATAGCATTAGTTATATTTTCATAGAAAATGTATAAATTTCTATGTATAAGTTAATTAGCTTTTGGCAACTGTAGTGACATTTAAATACTATCTCAAATCATCGTCATCCTGCAGAAAAGAAATAGACTGATTCATAATTCACAAAATATTGCTAAAGCATTGTGAAATTTAGATATGATACTCTGCAATGCACTGTTTGTCTACACATGCTCATTAGTGGAAGGATGAATGTCAAAGTTTATACTTGCAGAGGACACTGAGCTGATTTTGATGTAAAGCAAAAACAGAAGTAACACTGTTCAAACACCTACTACTTTTGCTAGCAATCACTCTTAGAAATGAACAGTTAACTCTTTGACTCTGGGACTGTGTGTGCTGAACCAACTACATAACCACCAAAGTAGCTATACTATAACTTTAACTCTATGTAGGATTGGTCAGTTTGACCTACTTTGTAACCAATTAGAAAATAAATCTAAACTACTCTTTTTTTCTTTCAGGAATGTTTGCAATTTGTAACAAGAAACCAGATATGTTTATTCTAAATAGCTTAAATCTCATAAAAGTATACATCTATTTAAACTTACTAACTTTTTGTTTTATTGATCTTTGAACTCTAACTAATAATCCTATCACACAAGTTGTAAATCATGTGGCTTATGTGCAGTTCATATTACTGTACTGTATACCATAAAACTGGCCTTTTTAAAGTACAAATGTCTTACTTTTCTTAGTCTTAGTACTACTACATCAGTATTGTGTAAAATCTAGTCACATCACATATAATACATATGTATATATTATTATTATTACTATTTACAAATCAATTCTTAAATTTGTTATTTTTCTTAAAACATAAAATAAATAAAAACTAAATAGAAAACAATGACTTCTACTATTTATGATGATATGAACTTCTCTACTTCTCCATTGTACTTGCAAAGCCTGATGGAATTTTGCACATTGAGGATGTAAAAATATAATTTTTGCAGGTTTTATATACTGTATTTTGTGGCTTATAAGATGCACCCAAATTTTGGAAGGTAATATTCAGAAAAAAGTTTGAGATAGTGGGTATAAATTCATGTAGGCCCTTGATCCACTGACTCCATTTTTCACTCATAAAAGCTTTGAAGGGCTTATTAATCAATACATCTAGTGGTTGCAGTTGGGATGTCAAACCTCCTGAAATGAGAACTTTTTTTTTCACCTCAGTTTTATGAACCTTAAACAGAGCTGGTTTTCTATCCCAAACTTTTACAAGTCAAAGATTGACCCAATTTCATCCATCCTGCTGGAAGTTTGTGCTTTGGCAGTTTTTTGTTTAGAAATCAGAAGTAGTGAGTGTTTTTCCTATCAGAACAGCATGACAGAACTACTGTATAGAGACCTTTGCACTCTAAGACATCTTACTAGTTATGGTTTTGTACCATGTCCATGGTCTTATTTCAAGGGACATCAAAAGGGACCTTACCAATATTTCCAATTTGACTTAGCTCATAATTTGATTCCTGGTATTAATAACAAACTTATGACATGCTGAGATCTTACTTTCATATATGTTGTTTCAAGAACACCAGCTAGCAGTTGCTAAAATCTTTCATTAGTTTTTGTCAACACAGAATTACAAAACTTCCTTTCATTCATCACCCAATCTTCTAGTTCTGGTTACTTTCTCATGAAGATTATGTTTGGTTTTCTGAGTGATCTTCAATTTCACCTCTTATTTATGCCAGGCTCTTACTGTTTTCTCAACATGTGGTGGCCCAAAACTCTCTTTGCAGCTCTGTTACAACATATTCTGGTGAAATCAACTAGGTGTAATTTATAAAGAATAGTGTAATTATGTCTCTTACTAACATTTATTGTGTTAGAAGCGTTATCACCAATCAAATTCAAAAGCTGACTTCAGTATAATAGAAATAGTCTTATACCATTGCTTACCAATTAACAGAGAAAATTAAAACAAATCGATCTCAGTATCAAGCCAATCAAAATAGGTTTAGGCTAGATGTAGCAAAAACACTGACTTTCAATGTACAGGATACACAGTAATTTTAGTATTTGTTTTTTAAAGTGTATCTTATAAGCTGCAAAATACAGTACTTTTTTCAAATAAAAAATTAAAAGTTACTACACTGATACTTCAAAATTATATTGAGATTCTTAAATAAGCTGTATTTGGATCTAAAAAAGTCTTATTTCTCTTCTCCTTTAGCTCTGTAAATACTTTAGGAAAACTAACAAAAGGAGAGCATTTAATTGTTCATAAACACGTACTTAAGAGAATTAGGCACAGGTAAACAAGTTTATAGACATGTACTTAAGAGAATTAGGCACAGGTAAACAAGTTTATAGACATGCATTTAAAAGAATTAGGCACAGGTAAACAAGTTTATAGACATGTACTTAAAAGAATTAGGCACAGATAAACAAGTTTATAGACATGTACTTAAAAGAATTAGGCACAGGTAAACAAGTTTATAGACATGTACTTAAAAGAATTAGGCACAGGTAAACAAGTTTATAGACATGTATTTAAAAGAATTAGGCACAGGTAAACAAGTTTATAGACATGTATTTAAAAGAATTAGGCACAGGTAAACAAGTTTATAGACATGTATTTAAAAGAATTAGGCACAGGTAAACAAGTTTATAGACATGTACTTAAAAGAATTAGGCACAGATAAACAAGTTTTTAAAAGGTGGACACAGCCTTTGTGATAGGTTCTACAAATATAATGATATATTAACAAATAGAAAATATATGACATTTTATACTCCAGCTAGTCTATATTAGAACTTTCAGTTTCAAATCTGTTAAAATCTCTAGACTCTACATTTTATAATGTCTACATACATTAGAACTTTAAGTTTCAAATCTGTTAAAATCTCTAGACTCTACATTTTATAATGTTTACATATATTAGAACTTTGAGTTTTAAATCTGTTAAAATCTCTAGACTCTATATTTCATAATGTTTACATATATTAGAACTTTGAGTTTCAAATCTGTTAAAATCTCTAGACTCTACATTTTATAATGTTTACATATATTAGAACTTTGAGTTTCAAATCTGTTAAAATCTCTAGACTCTACATTTCATAATGTCTACATATATTAGAACTTTGAGTTTCAAATCTGTTAAAATCTCTAGACTTTACATTTCATAATGTCTACAACAAAATCTGGACAAAAGCAAAAGATGATGTGCTACATGAAACACACAAAATCAGTGTTTAGCCATAACTTACAACATTAAAATTTAAATTGCAAATCACAATTTAATTACAAATTTATAGACATATATTCAGAGAACAGTAGTCCAATAAAATGTTGACCCCTACTTGTATGGGAAGGGTTAAAAAATCAAGAATGATTAATCAAACATTTCCTTCAGGGTGAAATTGTAGCAGTTAAAGAAACCTCTGGTGACAAAGAGACTGATCATTAACATATGTTCTCCCTTTGTAAATCATTCTCAACTAAATCTTCAGATTATATATAGATTGATTTGTAATTTTACAACACTGAAACATTGTTTCAATGCTGCAAAAATTACAAAATCTATATTTTATGTCTGTGAAGGTCTCCCCACTAACAACCATTTTTTATACATTTTCTTAACTGTATTTAAACATAACATTTCTGTAGTAAGTTTAAGTAATTTATAAATACAATTATTGAAAACAGATTGTAAACTAAGAACTTTCAGTTCAGAAATACTAAAAGTGAATATGTGGCACATGAGAAAACACAAGTATCTCATGTTATAGATCAAATTCTCATCAGAGTTACCTGCACACACTTTCACTTATTAATGTATAATGAAATGCAATCTATTTTTGGCTATCTAAAGATTTTTCAAAGTACTTGTGTTAAGTCTCCTCACATGGTTTTTTTCTTTTCCTTAAATTTAAGAAGTAAAACAACAAAAAATCATTTCAACTTGAACAGCTGTTTTAAAATGTGATCAGTATAAATATTCAGAGCAAATTTGAAAGCTGCTACAAACTTTACAGAATGCCCTCTGATATGAGATTATGTACTGGATATCATTTTACACTGCATTGCTAATTTCAATGTCAAAGAGAGTAAATACTAGATAATACAGTACACAAGGACACAGTAAGTATGCATTTCAGAGGATTTAGAGGTTGTGCAAATGAATTATGAAAGCTGTACAGTAGAACTATTTTCATTCTTTAAATGAATGTAACTTGTATTCTTACTTTTAACAATCTCATCCACATGAATTGTTTCAATTCACAGACATATCTTGAGTACAAATGTTGTTCTAATATATTTTGATTTGTTTTGTGTACATTTTACTAAATGTATTCCACACTAGTGAACAAATGTAGTGAACTCAGCATTATATTCACAGTTCCTTCTCCAGTGTGGGATGGGTCCACCACTATTGGTCCATCCTTTAAAATGTATGGGGAAACAAACATGCAATAAAAAATTTAAAAGCAGGGTAATTGTAATTAATGAAATAGTGACTGTCATATAAATCTGACGTATAATTATGACATTCAGAAGAGACACAATTAAAAAGTTAGGATTCAGAAATTACAATCACCTGGCTATTGGAATACCTATATTACAAAACCCTTGGGTTTCTTAAAATATGTATCTTCAAGTGTTTTATAAAACAACAAACCTGTTGTTTGAAATATCTCCTTTCCTCTTCATCCACCAGGACAAGATTAAGATAATATCGAACAGAGAACTTCTTGTTAATATCCTTCATGGTAGGAGTTAAGTCATATCCAGCCAAAAAGAGTCGTATTGGAATAGACTCACCTGAAGAAACAAAGCAACAAATCGGTACCTACTTTGTTCTGGTTAATAATTCATAACAGGAGTTTAGTATAACATATCAAATCCTCTACATGAACAGTATGAAATATTAATGATAATTTGGACTTCTCTATAATTCCAAAATACTTCATGTTACATTTCTCTAGCTTGCATTATAACTATTTACAAAATGCTGTCCAGTTGTGAATTTTTCATACAAGTAGTTTTATATATTCACACAAGGACTAGCTGGACTATCTCTTTATAATATGAATTATATTGGTTAAACTACATTCTGGTGCCCTTGTTTGTTCACAATATGAATTATGTTGGTTAAACTACATTCTAATGGTCTTGTAATCTCATAATGTGTGAAATGTCGAACTGATGTATTATATACAAGTTCACAGCAGATATAAGTTTAAATATTTGTACACAAAAGACATTTGGTCAAGATAAATCCTTAAAATCAGCAACAAACTTTAAAATATAATTTACCAAACTATGAGTGTATTAATATTATGAACCAACGAAAATTGACCACACACCCTGCCGTACTCTTGAAACCTTTGCGAGATCAGATGTATGAAATGGCATGCACTAATGATTCTATAACCTTGTCACTAGAGGAAGGTCAAAGAACACATCCATTTTATAGATTCTCAAAACCAAATTTAATATTTTGTCATCACTGTATGTCAGTAAAATTGGTACCTTAGCATAATTTATAAGAAAATATTACAAAATGCTAAACAAGCTATTTTTATGCCATGTGACATGTCTTCATACAATGTCTCTAGTGATTAACAAATAAAAAAATCCAAATTTCAAGCACTTACATAAGAACCTCCCAACTGAATGTAACCACAGTTACAAAACATAATAACTTCCCACCTGAACATAACCATAGTTACATAAGAACCTCCCACCTGAATGTAACCACAGTTACAAAACATAACTTCCCACCTGAACATAACCACAGTTACATAAGAACCTCCCACTGAACATAACCAGGTTACATAAGAACCTCCCACCTGAACATAACCATGGTTACATAAGAACCTCCCACCTGAACATAATCATGGTTACATAAGAACCTCCCACCTAAACATAACCATGGTTACATAACATAAGAACCTCCCACTGAACATAACCATGGTTACATAACATAAGAACCTCCCACTGAACACAACCATGGTTACATAAGAACCTCCCACTGAACACAACCATGGTTACATAAGAACCTCCCACCTGAACATAACCATGGTTACATAAGAACCTCCCACCTGAACATAACCATAGTTACATAAGAACCTCCCACCTGAACATAACCAGTTACATAAGAACCTCCCACTGAACACAACCATGGTTACATAAGAACCTCCCACCTGAACATAACCATAGTTACATAAGAACCTCCCACCTGAACATAACCATAGTTATATATCCTCAGAAAAATGTTGGGTTTCTTAATCTTCTTACTCCAATTAATGTACAAAATGACCAAACAAGTTTCTCTACAATGACTGAGAACATAAAATGAAACTCAAAATAACACAAACCAGTTTCAAGTTCATATGGTTAACATTTCTTTAGATTTTCAGTACTGTTTCACATCAATATGACATTTTCAATGAGTTTGTACAGATATTCCTGAGTGATTGAATACTTCAAAAGTTCATCTGTGCCTGGCTTGAGAACTTTCATTTACTGGTTTAACTCAGCTAATAAGGTTTCAATCAGATTAACATCAGGTGATTGACCATAACATAACATCAATTCTCTTATTTCTAAGATATCTTTTAAGTACTCCACAACTGTATTGAAACTTTTTTTCTCAACCCAAACAAGCTGTTATTACATATATATTTCTCTATAAGTGGGTTTTCTCATCATCACTGATTAGCCTACAGAATGATCAAACAATTATCAAACTTCCCAGGTAAAATTAAAAACTTATATTTTCCAGAAACACCTGAAAACAAAATCTTAAATGATTTTTTTCAAAGAATTTTCTCACAAAACCATCAACATAATTTCACAAAACAGAAAATTAAAAAATAATCTTACAAAAAGAGACATTAATTCAACTAAAAACCTAAAACAAGACAAAAGCATAAAAATTCTAAAAGCAGGTAAAGGAAAAGCTATAGTAAAAATGAACATGAATGAATACATCCAAAAAATGAAGAACATCCTATCAGACACAAACAAATTTAAACCAATACACACAAATCCAACAAAGACACGTGAAATGCAACTAAACAAAATACTACTAAAAATGAAAAAAGCCAACACAATTTCACAAACAATTTATTCATACCTACGTAAAACCGACTCACGCACACCACAAATATACGACATCCCCAAACCTCATAACTCAGATTGTCCATTACGACCAATAATGTCCACAAATGAATCGTTTAATTTCCATCTTGGTAAATACATAGCATGGGCATTCTCCAAATATGTAACATCAGCCAGCTCATTCATCAAAGACTCTATTAATTTCAAGTCTAATCTGAATCAACTTAATCATAAAGCCTTAATGGCCAGTTTCGATGTTATATCCCTCTTTACAGAAGTTCCAACCACTGAAGCCTGCAAGATAGTTTTAGAACTCTATATCCGAGACCCTAACCCAACTACAGAAATTCCCATTAACCAATTAGCAACCCTCATAGAATTCACCACGATGAAGACAAACTTCATGTTCAACAACCAGAACTATGTACAAACAAATGGCCTAAGCATGGGCAACCCAGTATCACCAGTTTTAGCCAATATTTTTTATGCCACAAGTTGAAACAAAAGCAATTAACACAGCATTACATCCACCACTATACTGGTACAGATATGTAGGCGATCTGATTGTGGGATTCAAACCTACAGAACACACTTAATATTTCAATCACATTAACTCTATACATCCCAAAATTAACTTCACATGTGAACAGGAAGAAAGAAATCAAATATCATTTCTTAATCTCAAAATTACAAGAACCAACACACAGTTTAAAACAGAAATCCACCAAAAAATCACCCATACTGGACTATACATTCCTTAGGACTCACCACATGAAACAAAACAAAAACTCAACATACTAAGAAACCAAATAAACACAGCCATAAAACTATGCTCACCAAATAAAATTAACGATGAATTAGACAAATAAAACAATACTTCATCAACATCAATAAGTTTCCTCCACAAACCGTAAAAAACATTATATGCACACACCTAGACAGAAAGCAAAATCAACTAACAAAATAAATGTCTCACGAATCAAAAGATCACGAAACAAATTTTACATAAATATTTTGCAGGCTAACTGTAATAAGAAGATCTAATAAACTACATCAGGTGCATAACACGTTTTATGAGAAAATGTAACTAAAATAATGAAAAGTTCAGATATTAAGAAAATCAGTGTTAAAATTAGAATTTTAGATCACATTTGAACAGATCTCACTGTGTGTGTTCCAGAAACATATTTTTCTGTCATCTAATAAACATATTAACAACATCTTCAAGGGGGCCACTTTTTTGTCCCCCTTCTGTAGTTAACAAATCTACAAGGGTAGCCCCACCTACCATTCCATTCTTTGAAACCTCTTATCTACTCACACATACTTCTCTGAAGTACATGTTTATAACCAAAAGAAAGAATTAATTCCAAACTATGTAAGTATGACAGTGATTTAACTGGCTTGAAAAAAACACTTGTAATTTTACAGGAAGTGCTGAAGTCTGTGAGCAATATTTGTTGCTTAGTTTTTTATAAGCGTCATGTATTGCTTAGTTAGGAATTACAGTTTTATCTGTAGAGTAACTTGTTGATTTTTGTTGGGGTTTTCTAAATGTAATCTACAAAAAAGAATTTGTCTCCACTCCCCATTTGAAAGAATAAACAAAATTTATGACACACAAGTATAAATAAACTTTGTAACATCATAAGTACTAAACAATAATTGTTTTTATAATAAATATATGTTCATAACCAATAGCACACTTTGTACACTCACACCATTCAATTCCAGTCACTTGAAAGGATAACTAACATCCAAATATTCATTGGATCAGCCTGAACCCTGTACATAGTTATACCGTAAACATTTTTATTACTTCAGACAGTTCTCACTGTACTGTTAAATTATCTCCTACTGTGTTCTGGGTAATTACGCCATACAAGTGTTGTTATATGATGCCACATGAACATCCAAATGACAGGAGCAGTGATTCAATGCTTAATGTTTCACAGGTCTCTACATCAGCCACTAACAGTAAAATAAAATAGATGTGACAAGATTAGATCCTAGAAGAACCACTTTGGAACTGAAGAATCACTTTGGAACTTTGTAGCCAATACTAAAAAAATAGAATAGAGGAGTACTACTCAATTTATTTCATATTTTTTCTTTCTTTAAAATTTATGGTGGTTACATGGTTAATGAAACAGACCAAACCTGTACAGTTACAGTAGAGAAAATAACAGATAAAATATAATTGCTTTCTGAAAAGACAATGATTTATTCATTTCACTAGTTTCAGGGATTACACAAATATAACTTACGACATTTTCAAATGAAAAATTTACTTTTAATATCAGCCACAGAGCTTTTGGTTGTCCTAAAGGTAAGGCATGATATGACATCTTATCATGTTTGTAGATGATAAATTCCAGAGTATCAATTTGTGAATATCACACAGTATGTTGAATGCAGCTTTGGTTGAAATTAAATGCTTGTGATGTCCAAATACAAAGTCTGTAGTTTGTTTACAAATTAGAAACTCAAATAACAATAATGAAAGCTAGAATATAAAAACTGTCCATTAAATAAGACATAAAGTTCTTCTAAAAACAAACATACAATAGCTATCTGGAGGTCACATATTTTATAATTTTCTCATGAGGAAGTATTTTTAATATTAAAATCAAAATTATTTACATGTTAGACAGTCAACATTTAAAAGAATGAATTCAAGAACAAATATTTAAAGAAAAAATCTTTAAAATTACAAAATCAGATATTTTCTGTATGAGAGCCTTGTAATATTTGCTGGTAATATGAAAAATTTTGTAAAAGTATGCATATATTATAAAATTATAGTACAACTGTTCTTATGGTTCTTTTGTGGTTACAAGCTGGGTGAATTGTACCCAGCCTGCAGTCTGAGTTAGCCTTTAATGATGAACTTTTTAAACCTCCTCCTGCACAAGTCACTGAGTTACATTCATTATTTAATTAAACAACTTTTCTATAAATGTATGTCAAACAAATAACATTATAATGCATGTTATAACTCAAAGTTTCTAAAAAAAACAGTTACAAAAATCCTTTTTTAATTTGTTGTCATGATCATGAAAATCCCCAACTTTGCCAGTTGCTTTCTTGAATCAGGTGCATCGTTCATGTAGATATATGTCAAGACAATAATTACATTTACTTACCGATTGACACATACAGAGATGCCAACCATTACGATTTGAGCGTAATCATTACGATTTTGGTGTATACATTACGACTATACGCTCTTACAAACAAATATTATGACTTGTTGCAACTCCCAAATTATTATATATCACATAGGCCTATACTATAAAGTGATAAATTGTTCCCCCAGAGCTTGAAAGGGGTGAAAAAAAAATTTCTAGTGAGATACAAATAAATTTTGATAATAAATAAAAGACATAGTCCAAATGGCTACTTGCAATAATCATGTTTGTGATTGAAATAATAAAAAATATTTGTATTTCCGAAAGCTACCAATAGTTTGAGTGCAGTGCTTCTCCATACTGGGTATGTGGGGGAATACATAGTTACGTCATCAGTGCTTGTCAGCCAATCAGTGCTCACATAGATGGGTATTTCTCATTTTCTAAGCAGCATAGAAACACCAATGCAATTGTCCACAAGATGGAAAAAAAGAGGCCTCATTCACCAGATTGTCTTGTTTCTGGCAAAACTAAAAGGACTAAAACTGTGAATCAAAAATTTATGAAAGAGTATAGTGCAAAATATCCGGTCATTGCATCAAAAGTCAGTGACAGTCATGCATTTTGTACAGTTTGTCACATCAATTTTTCTGTGGTACATGGCAGAATAAACGATTGTTCCAGACATATAAAATCGGCATCTCACCAATAAAAGGCTGAGGCGAAGACAAAAATGATGCAAATAATGACATTTATGAGTAAGAATTCAGAATATGAAAAAGAATTTTTTTAAATTTATTTATTAAATACACAAAACACTGTCATAAATGAGCAATCTATAGCAGTAATAAATAATAATAGTTATAATAATAAACAACTTGGAGACATTGGTCAGACCTAGTAGCCGCAAATGATAAAGGACTCTGTCTACAATCATTATGCTCAGTCATTTGAAATAGTTGGCATCTCTGCACATATGTTTCAAATCACCTTGCAGGTCATGTATCATTTTGATAGGATTAATGTGAAAACCCCTTTATACTTAAAGCAGTCAACATCCTGACTCCATGTATTCATGGATAAATGTTTAACAAATATACTTAATTAAAATTCTGAATTTTTAGCTATAAATGTCTTGTAACATTCACTAAAGTTTGAAACATTTCACAAAGATACACAAAACATGTTAATGTTGCAAATAGGTAAGGAAACTGGTGGTCACATCTTCGGAGTAATACATCGAGTCAGTACCAAGAGAGATAATAAATATGATCTATACAATATGAACTACACACAGTGATATTTTCTACTTTTATATAATCTTTCATAAAATTATTTATATAAAATTCACATTATTTTAATATTAATTATTTACTGTACTGAATACATCAGGAAAGTGGAAAAAGAAGAGATATTAAACTTTTAAAACAGACAACTGTGTATGTGACATATTTACAACTTAAAATTCCAAAACTCGTATCAATTGACACACTAACAGTTACCCTGTTAGCCAACTTGCATTCACTTTTCAATACATATTTTATTTTTATTGCAAAAGTTGTTTTAATTACTATAACTAAAAACAAGTACACATTCCTAGGAGCTAATAACCACAAATTAACTTAAAGTCTGTCAGTGTCAGAGAAAATATCCACGACTATATAGACCTAGTAACAAGTATAGCAAAAGGTGTCACAAAAACTTTTCTTACAAACTGATTCAGATCTGAAAATATGTACTCACAAAACATTTGAAAAATTAGGTATAATATTTGAGTCCAGCAAACTTGTAAAATAAGGCAAGATTGGCTTGCTGTGTATCTGGCCTTCAGCTGATGTTAAGTTATGACTTATTCCACTCATATGAAATAACACTACTGATGTTATTGAAGTATAAGAACTGAAATGCACCTTTAGTGAGAACATTACAAATCTTTTAAGACACCAATTCAAATTATGATCAATAAACTCTAACATCCTAAGTTCAAAAGCTGCATCATTATTACATTATAGCTATATAAAACAATTTCTGTCTTTAGGTTTTATTTATATTTCTTTATTACTACCTGATTAAAAAAAATGTATTCTCAAATATCAAACTCACCTCTTACAGGAGCTCCATCCATAATTTCATACTTAGCGATAGTTTCATTTTCATTAAAAGTGTTGGGCCCTGAACCAGTGGTTTCACGTTTGATAATAGCAATCTCCATGTGTTTTATTTTGATACGAACCAGAAGAAAGTATATCTTCCCCACAATAACATCCTTCAGGTGATACCTTATTAAAGAAAATGTATTATACAAAAACTTCCATATTTCAATGACAGCATTAAATGTCAACACACAGATTTCTGACAGTACTTTCTGTTTTGGGGTACCTGCTGTAAAATTTATTATATTGTGGACACATCAGTTCATTTAAATTATAACTTTCAGTTTAGCAGTTAGTAACCTTTCTTTTTTTTACCAACAAAAAAATATCTCACAATGTCATGTTAATGGTCTGTTTTTGACAACAGTAAATGTCTCAAGGATGTTACATCAATGGTTTGTTTTTGACAACAGTAAACATCTCAAGGATGTTATGTTTATGAGCTGTTTTTTGACAACAGTAAAGTCTCAAGGATCTTATGAATATGAATTTGTTTATTGACAAAGGTTAAGGTTTCAAATAAGCCAATCAAATCAAAAGTCAGATTCAATTTGTAAGTGTTAAAGATGAACAATCACAAAAGTAGGAAGACTACCAGTATATAGGGAGTTGGGTATAGGTACCACAAAAAGAAACTGTATGGGCAATATAACAACAAAGAACCTTGGGTGGACACAGAAGCTTATTCATAACCAGTCATGGGTAAAGATGAAAAATGGAAGAAGAAGAGAAACGAGGTGCCAAGGTATTTGGAAGGAATGAGGAATCCAGATAAAGAAGAATACAATAAGGGTGATAAAGTGGTAAACAACTCTAACTGTCAAAATCCACAGGATAAGAGGAGAAAGTTATGTCTGAAAGGAAAGGTGAAACATGGAACATGAGGAAAGTGATTCAAATAGGGAAAAATTGAGGGAATGGAGTACCACATTAACATCCCAATCTGGTCTGGAAGGGCGAGGCACCTGGAAGTCAAGCATGAACATATAAAGGAGAGGTGAAGTAAATACTCTACAGTATTGGGAAAAATGAAAGGTATGGGATAAAGCCACCCAATAACTCATGACTGATGAGCCTAGGGACCCACACAGTCAGAGAGCCAAGTGAGAAATTCCACCACCCAAGCCACCAAGTTGTACACCAACTGCAGAACACCTTCCATTTGCATTGATACACCTCATGGAAGAAGGATGTATGGAACCAGCTTAAAGGAAAGCAATTCAATGAGAGAAACTGGATCTCCTAGCTAAGCATCAGGTAAAGCCTGGTGCAAAGATGCACAATGCAAAGCATAGGACACAGAAAGCGATGACTGAGGTTGACCAAGAAGGGAGGTAAACAACAGAAGAAGAATATAAAGTGCAAACTGATTTGAGGAATGCTAATCGTAATTACCAAATTGTGAAGTAAATCAATATACATGAACCCGAATATCAGAAGGTTTATCATTGAGTAAGAAAGAATGTGGCTCAGAGGAATCAATACTGTCTTTTTGGATTTTATTTCTCAGGTATGTGGCATATTATCCCTTTTCTCAGGAAGCAGAAAGAAATAGTTAATCAGCCCAAAAAGGGTCAGCCTGTTTAAGGTAAACCGGAACGAAAGATAGACCATCTAAAGTTTGATCTAGCAGAGAGATGCAAATAAATTCACCAATTAGCTGCCTACATCTGAGACCTGAGAAAAAAACTAGTCTCTGGTGTGATTCCTGAAGTGGTAATACACACTTTGGAATTCATAGAAAATGATTCCACCAAATTCAGGCAGTGAAAATGAAAAATGCAATTGGAACCAAGTGATAAATTTTTAAAGTGAAGAAACTGTTGGAAAGAAAACTAAAAGAAAACCACTTTATAAAAAAACTTAGGCAAATGTGAATCATTAAATAAACAAGAAGCAAGTCAGATACAAGCACTGCCAAATGGGAAGTGATGATTTGATGGAGGAGTAGAGAGTGAGCCACATGAATATGTCATGCTCTACATGATAACTTGTATAAATAGAATATTTCAATTCCAACAACAGGGAGCAAAAGGCTTATGGCATATATCTAGAAAATGTTTGCATACAGAGGGCAGCACTGAACAATAGTAGCTAATTTTGTAAGCAGGAGTAAATGCTGTATTGGAAGACACAAAGATGTTATGTTTGGTGTCTGTTTTTTGACAATGGTAGTGTGTAGAACACCATAAACAGCTATTAAGAAACAATTTAATATCAGTTTTATAGGGAAGAAGTATGAACAAGTTTTAAAAAAATGAATATTAAATAATGTAAGATATTCAATAATTAATACATATTGAAGAAGTTCATAAACTCTAAAAAATAAACACTTCATACACACTTACTTAGATTTATTGTATTCAAACTCTATGTGAAGACAGTCCTCTATGCCAACCTCCATTTTTATTGAAGAGTTCATCTCTGGATAGGAAGCCAAGGTGTGGACTATGATGTCTGATTCTTTCACAATATCAGACAACCTTCTCACTATGGTAACACGCAGAAAGTACCTGTAAAAAATATTAAATGCATGCAAGTGATTTTTTTCATAGATACCCACACAAAAAACATGTAGCTTGTTACTTCAGATAAAGAAACCCCTTCGTATCCAATACTTTTGCTCATTCTAATTTTACAAAAATACTTACATTGGAGAATCGTACCTGCCTTACAAAAGGTATACAAGAGTAACAACAGTACAATGTGACCACTCTTGGCACTGATTCCAGAAAATGATCACCTTACAAACATGACTGCTGCTGTAACAACAGGACAATGTAACCACCCTTGGGATTGATTCCAGAATATGACCACCTTACAAACATGACTGCTGCTGTAGCAACAGGACAATGTGACCACCCTTGGGATTGATTCCAGAATATGACCACCTTACAAACATGACTGCTGCTGTAACAACAGTACAATGTGACCACTCTTGGCACTGAATCCAGAAAATGATCACCTTACAAACATGACTGCTGCTGTAACAACAGGACAATGTGACCACCCTTGGGATTGATTCCAGAAAATGATCACCTTACAAACATGACTGCTGCTGTAACAACAGGACAATGTGACCACCCTTGAGACTGATTCCAGAAAATGACCACCTAACAAACATGACTGCTGCTGTAACAACAGTACAATGTGACCACCCTTGAGACTTATTCCAGAAAATGACCACCTTACAAACATGACTGCTTTCCGTCAATGACAACACTTACATTCCCCTTTTTACTCTATACATACCTGTATTATAACTAAATACTGAAGTATATCTGTATTATAACTAAATACTGAAGTATACCTGTATTATAACTAAATACTGAAGTATACCTGTGTTATAACTAAATACTGAGTATATATCTGTATTGTAACTAAATACTGAAGTATATCTGTGTTATAAACTAAATACTGAAGTATACTGTATTGTAACTAAATACTGAGTATACCTGTATTATAACTAAATACTGAGTATATCTGTATTATAACTAAATACTGAAGTATATCTGTATTGTAACTAAATACTGAAGTATACCTGTATTGTAACTAAATACTGAGTATACCTGTATTATAACTAAATACTGAAGTATACCTGTATTATAACTAAATACTGAAGTATATCTGTATTATAACTAAATACTGAGTATACCTGTATTGTAACTAAATACTGAAGTATACCTGTATTGTAACTAAATACTGAAGTATATCTGTATTATAACTAAATACTGAAGTATATCTGTATTATAACTAAATACTGAAGTATATCTGTATTATAACTAAATACTGAAGTATACCTGTATTATAATTAAATACTGAGTGTATCTGTATTGTAACTAAATACTGAAGTATATCTGTATTGTAACTAAATACTGAAGTATATCTGTATTATAACTAAATACTGAAGTATACCTGTATTATAACTAAATACTGAGTATACCTGTATTATAACTAAATACTGAGTATATCTGTATTATAACTAAATACTGAAGTATACCTGTATTATAACTAAATACTGAGTATACCTGTATTATAACTAAATACTGAAGTATATCTGTATTATAACTAAATACTGAGTATATCTGTATTATAACTAAATAATGAAGTATACCTGTATTATAACTAAATAATGAAGTATACCTGTATTGTAACTAAATACTGAAGTATACCTGTATTATAACTAAATACTGAAGTATACCTGTATTATAACTAAATACTGGAGTATATCTGTATTATAACTAAATACTGAAGTATACCTGTATTATAACTAAATACTGAAGTATACCTGTATTATAACTAAATACTGAAGTATATCTGTATTGTAACTAAATACTGAAGTATATCTGTATTATAACTAAATACTGAAGTATATCTGTATTATAACTAAATACTGAGTATACCTGTATTATAACTAAATACTGAAGTATACCTGTATTATAACTAAATACTGAAGTATATCTGTATTATAACTAAATACTGAGTATACCTGTATTGTAACTAAATACTGAAGTATACCTGTATTATAACCAAATACTGAGAGTATATCTGTATTATAACTAAATGCTGAAGTATATCTGTATTATAACTAAATAATGAGAGTATACCCTGTATTATAACTAAATAATGAAGTATACCTGTGTTGTAACTAAAATACTGAAGTATACCTGTATTGTAACTAAATACTGAAGTATACCTGTATTATAACTAAATGCTGAAGTATATCTGTATTATAACTAAATGCTGAAGTATACCTGTATTATAACTAAATACTGAAGTATGCCTGTATTGTAACTAAATACTGAAGTATATCTGTATTGTAACTAAATACTGAAGTAGTATCTGTATTATAACTAAATACTGAAGTATATCTGTATTATAACTAAATACTGAAGTATATCTGTATTATAACTAAATACTGAGTATATCTGTATTATAACTAAATACTGAAGTATATCTGTATTATAACTAAATACTGAGTATATCTGTATTATAACTAAATACTGAAGTATATCTGTATTATAACTAAATACTGAAGTATACCTGTATTATAACTAAATACTCAAGTATATCTGTATTATAATTGAATATTGCTGTGCTTTTTTTTTTACATGCTTGTGTATATATACATTGTAAATCTTTATCGAAAACTAAAGGAACGAACAACAACATTTAACCCTGCTACTATTTAGGTTTAAGTGTATGTCATCATGTTTGGTACAAGTCATAGAATATAATTCAAATTTTACTATTAAACATTAGTTAGTTTCTTAATTTAAAAGTAAACATAAAATAAATCCTAACTATTGACTTTTAATATGTCATATGGTTTTTATCTATAAGAAATCTTTGATAATTACCTGAATGTTAGAAATATTTTGCATCAAGAATTTAAACATGTTCTAATTTATAACACTATTTTCAATTTTAAACTCAAATAGCCAACAGTTAAAAAGAAAAAAATACAGGAGAAAAACATTAAAAATCTTAAAACTGAATGAAAAACTGGTATTTTGTGTACGATGAAAATATGCATATACTGTATTAAAAGATGTAGTGTGAAAACTATAAAAATATGCATATACTGTATTAAAAGATGTAGTGTGAAAACTATAAAAATATGCATATACTGTATTAAAAGATGTAGTGTGAAAACTATAAAAATATGCATATACTGTATTAAAAGATGTAGCGTGAAAACTAAAAATATGCATATACTGTATTAAAAGATGTAGTGTGAAAACTATAAAAATATGCATATACTGTATCAAAAGATGTAGTGTGAAAACTATAAAAATATGCATATACTGTATTAAAAGATGTAGCGTGAAAACTATAAAAATATGATACATATACTGTATTAAAAGATGTAGTGTGAAAACTATAAAAATATGCATATACTGTATTAAAAGATGTAGTGTGAAAACTATAAAATATGCATATACTGTATTAAAAGATGTAAGCGTGAAAATTATAAAAATATGCATATACTGTATTAAAAGATGTAGTGTGAAAACTAAAAATATGCATATACTGTATTAAAAGATGTAGTGTGAAAACTATAAAAATATGCATATACTGTATCAAAAGATGTAGTGTGAAAACTATAAAAATATGCATATACTGTATTAAAAGATGTAGCGTGAAAACTATAAAAATATGGATATACTGTATTAAAAGATGTAGTGTGAAAACTATAAAAATATGGATATACTGTATTAAAAGATGTAGTGTGAAAACTATAAAAAGCACACAAATGTTACAAGGTTGGTCCTTTGGACCAAGCATGTAGTGAGTGAGTTAACATGTTGACTGTGAAAGGAAGATGAGAGAGTTAAAGGACCACACTGTTTCTCTAAAATGCCTGTTTCAGTAGAATGTGGTGTGTAAATGAACAGGTCTGTGAAGTTCAGTAATATTTTTGTACTGTTAATCTATCACTACGCTACCATTGTACACACTGGTTTTATTCTCAAACCTTGAAGAAGATCATAGCTTTTGCTAAAGCTGAAACTAAAACTTTCAACTACTTTAAAATAATGCTTTAAACTGAATGGAAATATTGTAGAATTTTTTAACTGAATTTTCATACCATCTCAATTTTATATTATGTGCATTCATATGAACATGTATACTTGTAATGAAATAACAAATGTCTTTAATTAGCTTTAAACCCCCTACGTTATGAAATTGATCAATCAGAATAATGGTTCTCAAGATGTTTGTGTGCAAAAGAAATGAAGGAATGAAAACTAAAGAAGACAAGATGGTCAATCACAGAAGGCAATAACTAGAGCATGAAAGACAACAGAAGTCAGTCAATCATAGAAGGCAAATGATCAGAACAAGAAAGACAAGTGATTCCTCAATAATCTTTTCCTGGAGACTTTACGCTTCCACCCAAGAGATTGTATTGGTGGTTTTGTTCCAAATATGAAGTGGTCAGTCTGAAGAAAAAAATGTTATAAAAAAAAAAGAGATGGTCAGTTTGAAGAACAAGTTATTAAAGAAAGAGACAGTCAGTTTGAAGAACAAACGTTATCAAAGAAAGAGGTGGTCAGTCTGAAGAACAAATGTTATAAAAGAAAGAAGTGGTCAGTTTGAAGAACAAATGTTATAAAAGAGGTGGTCAGTCTGAAGAACAAAAGTTATAAAAGAGGTGGTCAGTCTGAAGAACAAATGTTATAAAAGAAAGAGGTGGTCAGTTTGAAGAACAAGTGTTATAAAAGAGGTGGTCAGTCTGAAGAACAAATGTTATAAAAGAAAGAGGTGGTCAGTCTGAAGAACAAATGTTATAAAAGAAAGAGGTGGTCAGTCTGAAGAACAAGTTATAAAAGAAAAAGGTAGTCAGTTTGAAGAATAAAAGTTATAAAAGAAAAAGGTAGTCAGTTTGAAGAATAAAAGTTATAAAAGAAAAGAGGTGGCCAGTTTGAAGGACAAAAGTTATAAAAGAAAAGGTAGGCGTTACGAACAAGACCCCAACATACTATCCTTGGGTCAAAGATTATCAGTTTTAGAAACACTTGATAGTAGAGGTTCCACTGTATATATAAAGCTGAAATTTCAAGTTGATGTTTAAAGAAATTGTTACCTACATAATCAATATAAGCATTAAGTGTAGATCATTGTAAAGTATTGAATAAATTGATTTTAATGTTAAATTTTGTTTCTTTTATACAAGAACTATGCTTGATAGAACTTGTTTTACCAAGAAACAAATGAATAGCTGAAATAGAGAATGCAACAATAATATATGATAATAAAACATGAAATAGTCAAACTATAATTAACTTGTGTCATGATACATCTATCTTTCTGGGGAAAACAAAATTTCAGTAATTTTAATAGATAAGTTTCTTATTTACACTGTGACTAATAACTTTATCAACACCTGACAAAAGTCCCATGGCCAGCTAAGGTCACAAATACTTAATCTCTTCAAGAACATTACACCTATCAACTGAACTTCTGAAACAAGTTAGAATTATAATAAATTGAAATATCTGGATGATTATAAAATTCATTAAAACAACAGGAGTTTTGTTTTAACTTTATGTGAATCAAGCTGAAGCTTGGAGTCACATGTAATTATGGGTGCTCAGAATGTCCTTGTTCTTCACCCCACAACGTATTTGAATGTTCTCGTTTGTTTATTATGAAATAACATAGGCTGAAAAAAAATTAAATTTTGAGAAAAATAAAATTGACAATGGTAATATTATCTTGAAGCAAGCAGAAAAAACCAACAGCTGATATGGGAAAATGTGGGACTTTGAGAAAGCCCACTTACACGAGTAGTGCTAATATTGTAGTGCCCTGTGAGGCATGAAGTGGAGAGAAGGGCTCACTTACACTAACTAGTGCCAATATTGTAGTGCCCTGTGAGGCCTGAAGTGGAGAAAAGAGAAGGACTCACTTACACTAACTGGTGCCAATATTGTCAGGTAGTGCCCTGTGAGGCCTGAAGAGAAGGGCTCACTTACACTAACTAGTGCCAATATTGTCAGGTAGTGCTTTGTGAGGCCTGAAGAGAAGGGCTCACTTACACTAACTAGTGCCAATATTGTCAGGTAGTGCCCTGTGAGGCCTGAAGAGAAGGGCTCACTTACACTAACTGGTGCCAATATTGTCAGGTAGTGCCCTGTGAGGCCTGAAGAGAAGGGCTCACTTACACTAACTAGTGCCAATATTGTCACGTAGTGCTTTGTGAGGCCTGAAGAGAAGGGCTCACTTACACTAACTAGTACCAATACTGTAAAACTGGTGAATTAATGCATTTATTCACTATATGTTTATACTTGTTAGGAAATTACTAAGGTACAAAAATTATTTACAAATTAGCATATTTGAATGGTAGACCTTTCTTCATTAAGGATGATTAAACTGGGATTCTTACTTTTGTCTATATGTTCATACTGATCACCATAGTTTATGTTATTATTCATATCTTAATAATAATTTACACTAATCATCATTTTTAACAGTTTGTCTTTGACATTCAATTTTACATATTTTATTACAGTTTTCATCATTATATTTGGTTTGCTTATTTTTACAGGTTATATAATAAAACTGCAAATATGGTTTATTAACTTTCTAAACACTGGTTCAGTCAATCTGACCGATTGTGTAACCTCTGATTTTTTAATTCAATAGAGCTCTGTAACTAAACAAAATCAAATACTATAAAATTACGTTTTGTCAAATAATGACAATTTTACAGTGAGTAATTTACATTTAATTTGTTACTCTTTCAAGGGTTGTCACAAAAAAGAGAAAATGTCTTGAGAAAAATGTTGTGTGTCCTACTAGAGAAATTCAGAATTTTAATGTTGCTCTGTTGAAGTAGGAACTTTAAGAGGTTATATACTATTCAAATATGAATTATCAACCAAGATATTGTGCTATACTAATTAGTATAACAAACAAAATTAACTTAATATTGTGAACTTAAGACACTAAAACTTTATGTTGTGAAGCAGAGGATACCCAGGTTGAGAAGTTTAATGAGCATTTTTCATGGATAATTTGTTATATTCTAACTTTAAAACCCTAGTGCATTACTTTAGCATGTTAAAGACACTAAAACTTTATGTTGTGAAGCAGAGGATACCCAGGTTGAGAAGTTTAATGAGCATTTTCATGGATAATTTGTTATATTCTAACTTTAAAACCCCATAGTGCATTACTTTAACGCATGTTAAAGACACTAAAACTTTATGTTGTGAAGCAGAGGATACCCAGGTTGAGAGTTTAATGAGCATTTTTCATGGATAATTTGTTATATTCTAACTTTAAAACCCCTAGTGCATTACTTTAAGCATGTTAAAGACACTAAAACTTTATGTTGTGAAGCAGAGGATACCAGGTTGAGAAGTTTAATGAGCATTTTTCATAGATAATTTGTTATATTCTAACTTTAAAATCCCTAGTGCGTTACTTTAACGCACTGAAAGAAAATTTCTGGATGAAATATTCTGAAACTTCAGATGAACATGCTATAGACAATGTAGTTTTTGCAAATGAAACATTTTATAAGTGATATTTGTAAGAATTTATAGCTTTCAAAACATGCAAAGATTTCATTATCACAGATCTTTAAAGTAACTAATATTGCTTACCTTTCATACATTTCAATTACTTACTTTTACATCTACTTACATTTTGTAAGTTTTCCCATTGTTTTTATTTTATAAAACTATAAATTTTATATTTATTTTGATTTTGCATTTTCATTGTGTTTACACAATCATTGGCATACAATGAATATTTTTTTAACTATACCAAAATCATATGCAGATTGATTTACGTATTATTAATCAGAAAATTTCATTTAATTGGAAGTGCCCAAATGAAGCCCATGGGATGTGTGAGTATAGAGTATTTTAAACATACATAGCCATAAACACAGCACCACTTCTGAGCCAGGTATACTCTCTGTCCATGAAACAAGCAGTAAGGATAGAATCACAGGAAGAACCCTATAAATCAAATGAAGCATAAAGTGTGGCTATGGCATGGCACACAAAGAATTCAACCACAACCAATCATGATAACAATACTCAACCCATAGAGGGTCTTCTATTACTTACTATGGACATGAGAACTGGAAGAAAAATTTTTCTGTTCCAAGGGCTTGCATAATCATGTGCATGTTCAACACCACCAACAACAGTACCCAAATGGAACTGACATCTAGACAATGGTATGAAAGAAAAGAGCAATGTGGGGTTCAGTTTCAGTTCAAAACTAGGTGTCATTGAGAATGAATCATCCAGTTAATGGTAGAAGGGTACCTAGACCACTTACATGTGAGGAGATGTATGGCTGGTCCAGTAACAACCAACAATATCCCTGGGAACTGAAATCCACATAACAGTAGAAAGGAGTGTCTATACACCATCTACACCCACAAAACACTACTGCCTTGCTAAGGAAGAAGCCTCAAATGGAGACAGTAAGTGGTAGAATGTGCGGGATGAGGTGGGGTGCACTAGAGAGTAAAGAGAAACACTTCATCTCAAGCGGCAAGCATTAATGTGAGAAAAGTAAAGAAGTCCAGGTTTAATAATAAACATGGTCAAGCAACATTTGTCCCTGAGTTGAATACATATGTGTGAGTAAGATTCCTGTAAAAAAAAAAACAGTATTAAAGGAGCATTTACCCAATCACAGAGAAACTGTGGAGCCCAAGAAGATGGGGTGTAGATGGTAACCTGTAGAGCATGAAGCTGCTAGACAAAAGTAATGTAAGGAGAGTACTTCACATACTGACAAGAACTGTAACCTATACAGGAAAATGGAATCGGGTAGCAAGGAACATAGGAACGAAATAGATAAGATGGAAGGAGACTTGTAAAAGACAAAATTAATCAGAAGAGATGGAGGAATAAGTCAGGAAAATGCAAAAAATAAGTATAATAGAAGAAATTTAACAAGGGATGTTTCTAATAGGAATTGAGACCACAGTATGAGCTATTAACAGTGGAGAGCCTCGACAGGAAATCAGTGATGGTAAAGATGAGATTTTCCATCAAATAAAACACCTTAATACCACAAATGCCAATCAAGGAACGAAGCTAAGCTGCAAAGACGGAGTCAGCCACGCTTGGAGTTGTGCTGCTCTTCAGCCAGTGGAATGTTGTTGCATGCTATCACACAGTTGTCTCCCATTAAAACATGTAAAATTAGGTGTATAAAAGATAGTGGCAAGTGCATGTACAGAAGACAAGAAAAGTTATTGTGAAAGGAGGTAAGATACTTTATTGAAAGCAGTGATTGTCTAAAAGCAATAAAACATATATTTGTATCGAAGTTATAAGGTTCAAATAAAAGCTATTTTGTTAAAAACTTTATTGACTTTCCTCTAGAGGTTATGGGTATCATATGTTCCAAAAAAATTCAGTTAATTCTGAACAGTTTGAATTCAGCTGAAATATCTATACATACATGTAAAACTATTTCAATTCTCCGAGTCTGAAGATTTTTTTAACATGTGGAAAAGAACTAAATGTTTGATTTCTATATTTTAAAAAAAAAACAATGGTACAACTGTATCCTCAGGGCAAGATGCTCCCATCAAAGCACAACAGAACATAACTACATATACATAAAGAAATCATTAACACATAAATGGAACTTCCCTCAGGTTGAATTGAAATACAAAAATAAACTAATAAAACACAAACACTTTCAATTTTTATCCAATAGTACATTTTGTAAAATTCTGAGAAATTGTTCTCTATAAACAAGTGCAATATTTTGTGGTTTTAAAAATTAAACCAAATACAAAAGGTTTCTTAAAACTAGAATTACAAACACCTTACCGGAGTCTAACATTAGATCCTGTGTAAGATTCATAAGGTTTTTCCACATTGACAAAATCAAAGTTGTAACTTGTATTCTGTGCTAGCTCTCCTGGTCTCACTAGCTCCTTGACCAATGATGTGAACTCATGGTGATTTCCTCTATCATAATACAGCTCTAAAAGGATGGTGAAATATTAACTGTATGTTCTTTTAGAACAATAAAACTGAGTGACAGTAATAATTATACAGTTATAACAGTAAATTTCAACTACAATCTATCAAGAGTAATATGAAGCATTATATGGTGGTTGTTTTTAATCACATAACTTTACTTGCATAATCATTGTTTAATTCACATACTATAAATACAATGATAATTCCAAAGAACTTTAGATTGTCTTGAATACTTTTTACTGCCATTATCTTTCTAGATATATCTGTTTTTAACATCAATTTAATTTCCATCAGGTGGACTGCAAGATGTTGAAAAACTGGTGGTATTTCCTTAGTTATTTAATTATTACATTTTAAAATACGAAAGACAATTTTAAATTATTATTGTGTAAAGTATTACTGAAGTATTTTTATGAATACCAAATTATTTATCAACCAATGGCATAATTACAAAATATGGCATCTAGCATAAAAAGAAATTTCACCCCTACATGTACTTTCTTAAGTGTTGTTAATAGGTGCAACCCACTAAAAAGTATTCAACTAAAAGAACAAAGTTTAACTCAACAATTCTTAAATTTTCAAACCCATCATTACCATGACTACATGTTAACGTTCAAGTGCAGTCAGAACCCACATAAAACAACCTACACATAAACAATATGAAAGTATATCTGATATATAAGCTGACTATTTTCACCAATATATCACTGAAGAACAAATTACTTGATGTATCTTATATGTCTTGTTAAAATTCAGTAAACTAGTTTCGCTGTAGTGTGAAAGCAGAAAAAAGCAGTCCTTCATGAAAAGATTTTGTTTTTATTTGCTAGGTTGTCAACTTTGTCTAAAAAAATTCATGTTCTAAATAATGCAAAACATAACATGAAACAAAACTGAAGGGAGACAGATGACACTTCTCATCCACTTGGAACAATCACAAGTATCTGTTTAAATTATCCCTTACCTCATCCATTTCATATAACAATTTGTTCCCTTCTTTTTAACAAAACAATTATTTTACAAAGGTCTTTGTGCCCATTTACAACTGGTGAGTCACTGGACTGATTGTGACCATTAAGGTCTACCTGGAAGTGACACAGAGGGTCAACAATCAGATCTGACCCCTTACATCACCCAATGTATCTATGTGTTAAAGTAGTATATCACCTAGTTATTGTTAGTTAAGATATTCATCAACACTATCTCCATAAAACAGTATGGCACTAACTTGATTACTTAGAAAAGTATCAACTTACATCTTTAATAAGTATCTGACCCCTTACATCACCCAATGTATCTATGTGTTGAAGTAGTACATCACCTAGTTATTGTTAGTTAAGATATTCATCAACACTATCTCCATAAAACAGTATGGCACTAACTTGATTACTCAGAAAAGTATCAACTTACATCCTTAATAAGTATCTGACGCCTTACATCACCCAATGTATCTATGTGTTGAAGTAGTACATCACTTAGTTATTGTTAGTTAAGATATTCATCAGCACTATCTCCATAAAACAGTATGGCACTAACTTGATTACTCAGAAAAGTATCAACTTACATCCTTAATAAGTATCTGACCCCTTACATCACCCAATGTATCTGTGTGTTGAAGTAGTACACCACTTAGTTATTGTTAGTTAAGATATTCATCAACACTATCTCCATAAAACAGTATGGCACTAACTTGATTACTCAGAAAAGTATCAACTTACATCCTTAATAAGTATCTGACCCCTTACATCACCCAATGTATCTATGTGTTGAAGTAGTACATCACCTAGTTATTGTTAGTTAAGATATTCATCAACACTATCTCCATAAAACAGTATGGCACTAACTTGATTACTCAGAAAAGTATCAACTTTCCATAATAAGTATCTGACCCCTTACATCACCCAATGTATCTATGTGTTGAAGTACTACATCACCTATTATTGTTAGTTAAGTATTCATCAACACTATCTCCATAAAACAGTATGGCACTAACTTGATTACTTAGAAAATCAACATCCTTAACAAGTATCTGATCTCCATCACCCAATGTATCTATGTGTTGAAGTACTACATCACCTAGTTATTGTTAGTTAAGATATTCATCAACACTATCTCCATAAAACAGTATGGCACTAACTTGATTACTCAGAAAAGTATCAGCTATGCCAAAGAAATTTGAGTTGCACATCCTTAGTAAGTGTAGCTGAATGAATTTTAAGAAATTGTTGCATTTTGATTTTGTGTTTTATATATATATGGAAAAAAAGGTATATATGTTTTAATAATAATTACATTTTGTAACATGAAATGACAAATAAATGAAATATCACTTAAATATATTGTTATTTTAAAACCAAGAGAATCCCACTAAAGATGCAGAAGTTACCAGAAGAGGTTTACCAATAAATTACACCAGACAACAAAACAGTTACTTCTGAAAAAAAAACAACAAGTGAATTGTTGGTAACATGATGGTGCTGATTTAAACAATGTAGTCAGAATTTGTCTCATCATATCTGCATTCTGAGTTATTGTAATATCTCAATACCAGCACTATATGAAATATAATATAGTCAACTCAGTACAACACATTTATGCTATGAAAACAAGTTTACTTAGACAGTTTAAAGCATATCTTTTGGATAACTTCAAAAACTGACAGTGTTGTATTCGTGAAAATTTTCAAATATGTTTGTCATTTGTTTTTGTTATAGCTGTAGGGAATTGCACTACTTTTCATTCATTCACATACTCATCTGCTCCACCTTGGAATCACAAAACCCTTATGTGCTCAGTTTGACAGAATATTCGAGAAGCCTGTCAACTGAACATAAGACGGACGGTTAGACAGCTCTCTCTTAGTTGCCTCTTACTCAGTTGGTCACTTTGCATCTCTCTTCACAGTCAAAACAAAGCCTGACCTCTTTTCTTGCATCATACCCACATTATAATAAAATTCTCCAAAATTTTTAATAAATTCTTTAAACTCTATGTTGGCCAGAAAATCATTTGAACTGCTGGTACCTCCAGTTTAAATGAAGTCTGAAAGTACAAAAATAAACCAAAGTTTGTGCTACATTTGTGGAAAATACATTAGAGTTTCACAAAGGGAGAGGGGAACACACACACAAAAGATAAATACAGCTTGGTGACCAATAAAAACACTTGGCTCTACATGTGTGTTGTACAGTTTCTACATCTGGCTTGACACAGTGAATAAATAAAAAGAGACCAAGTATGTCATTTGCAGTTCCCATAATATGGCATAAACCCAAAAAATATTCTTGCTAACTGCTATTTTTGCATAACTAATATTTCTGGAAATTCAGACACAACTAAAGAATACATTAACAACCCAGATGTTCACCCTCCCTGTATTGAAACCAGTTACCCCATAGGTATGTTCTTCCAACACAACATCCACTAGCAAATTGGGAATCAGAAGAATTATTCTACAAAGAAGACAATGAGCCATTTTCATCTAGTAATTCTGTAACATCTCAACATAAACTACCTCATCTGATCACACCAGAACAGATAAATGATCTGATTTGTGGCTTGTCTCTATCAAAGCAGCATGAGGAACTTCTTGGCTCTTGTGTACAGGAACGTATTAGCTACAGTAATGAGAATTTTAGTTTATCAAAATTGCCATCAAAATCTTGCATTTCACTACAGTGTGCAAGATACTTTATGTTTCTGTACAAATCTTCAAGAATTACATGCTGAATATCTTCCTCAAGAATAAAGAATTTTATTGATCCATCTAAAATTAATATGAAAATGTATTTTTGCACAATGGGAACAACAGTCATCAATTTCTGTTGATCATGCTGTGAACAGGAAAGAAACATATCAAAAGGATGCAGATCATACCTTCTTAAATATAATTTTCAATGAACTCTTATAAAAGAAAAAAAAAAAGATTATTCTCCTGATTTTGAATAAATAGAAAAGAAAGCTAGAGGTGACCAATAACTTACTGGTTTAAAAATATATTTTTTGTCTGAGGCAAGAATGTGAAGTGTTTTCAATTTGGGTGTGAATTTCAAATTTATAAACAGTTTTGCTCTATCACCTCTAGTTTTCTGGCTTTTAAATATGTAAAGATCTCCTTTTAATTTATACAGAGTACCATACTTATTCAACAGTTGCAGCAGCTTATTACAGATAAAACAGGATAGATAAAGAACTTGTGGAATAAATATACTTGGATGACTGTGTACACAATTCATAGTACATGAACAGTTAGAAGTGTGTTTTCTTAGATGATCTGGTGTATTTTGCCTCCGGGATGTGCGCAAAAGGCAGCATCCAGCAGAGTCTCCCATCATGCTGGGGTTCCCACTTGCCTTGGTAGTTGCTCTCCATCTTGTGTGTCTTGGTGGAATCTTTCTCGTGCTCTTCATCACTCACTGCTCCAAGGTTTGGAGGAAAAAGTTGAGGTGGGAATGGAGAAATGAATTTTGAGTGACATTCGGCATCCCATATCCTCATAAGTCTTTAGCAACTTCTCAATACAGGCTTGGTAATTTGGTACAGTGTGTTACCAAGGAAGCCACTACAGACTGACTTAAATGCTTCCCATGCTCTCAGTTCCTTTAAGGTAAGAAGCTCCTCATAATCAGTATCCTTCAGCACTTCTCGGGATTTGAGGTCCGACAAAGATGCGCTCTTTGAGCTTAGCAGCACTGAGACCTGGGAACACAGTAGACAAGTGTTGGAAGGCAGCACCATTTTTGTCCATGGCCTTCACAAAATTCTTCATCAAACCAAGCTTGATGTGAAGAGGAGGAAAAGCACCTTCTTCATGTCAACCAGAGGATTCTCCTTGGCCTGTGTTAAGCCAGGAACGAAAGTGCTTCTAGACCCCCAGTCTTTCTGCTTGTAATGCTGGGATACAGCTCGACTATCCCAGAGACAGAGAAAGCAACAGTACTTTGTAAAATTAAATCATATGTAAGGCAATAATAATTATGTGCGTCATTGGAAATTGTAATACAAATATATACCCAAATTGTGTGTAACACAATTGTCGAGGGACACCAACCTCCTGCGCTGACTGCCAGTGCACTACTGGCTGTTGATTGAGACGTGTTGCCTACACTTAACTGCCAAAATCCATCTTGATATATAGCTATATATATATATATAATGTAATGCTATCACTTACATTTATTGCATAATAACTAAAAAAGAAGACATAAGTCACACAATATTAGAAATTAACCCTGAATGCGTATATGCCTTTATGTACAGTATGTGTACAAAATGTACAGTATGCATATCTAAAAAACTAGAGGTGATGAGTAAAAACGGATTTCAAATCTGAATTCAGCACCCCCAAATTTGGTTAAAACAGCTATTTTTGTGCTTGCCACAATTTCTTTGTAAACCAGTGTAATTGTACAATAAACATCACCAAATTACATAGAAACAGTTGCAGACTTCCTGTTACCAAAGAAAAAAATGTTTGCCCAGTGTTATAACAATGTAGGTTTTCCACAAATTGCATAACTCTAGTCAATTTTAACAGATGATAGCAAATGGTCCAATCATTCATAATCAGGTCTGGATTATCAATTGGTAAAAAAATTAAAATGCCATTTAATGGTCTTGTCTTCATTTCTACAATATTCTGCAGTTGAGCCTTTTGACAATCCAAAATACAACTCATGTTAAAATAACAAGTTAGGGGTCAAATACTCTTGAACAACTTAAATCATTATATTCCTATCAATACAAGAGACAAGGCCTAAAATGGCATCTTTTGCAGAAAAATCTTTAATATGCTAAGTGAAAAACATTACCTCAAGAAATTCTTTGGCCATATGTAATGAAGACGGACTAACCCAGCAAATTTATTTAAAAATTAAAATATTTTACAAAAATTAATCTGTTTCTGTTATTGTTTGTTATTAAGCCCAAATATCTACATAATAATAAACATTTAAAATAATAGTTTTGAGCAGTACAAGTCCATAGGTATGCCACTGGGGGCTACATCTGTTTCTATTGACATCACAATAATCTGTTTTCCTAATAGTACCAACAACCTACATCCTATTAAGAAGTTTCTTGTCTCTTTCTTTCAGAATCCCATCTTAAACATCCTTTTTGTTTTGTTTTTACAATCTTAGTGATGTCAGTTCTCTTAAAAACTTTTAACTCACATCTTTCTAACAAAACTATTCCTTCTGAATATTTCAAACAAGACTTACAGACTTTACATTTTAGGTTCTCCACAGACAGATCTCTACCTTCTTTCTCAGAGTACAGACAGAAAGGTAAAATGAAGATCTAAGCATGAATGTAAATCAAAATTTACCATTTTTTTATCCTACTTGAATTTTAATATCATGAGACTTTTGATTTTAATAGGATCATAATGCAGCAAATTCTAAAATAAAATTACATATGATGTCTATCAAGTTTTTACTGACCAAAAATTGTCTAGTTTATCAACCTACACTGGATACTAACAATTAGTAAAGTTCAGAACTAACAAAACTTATCAACCTACACTGGATACTAACAATTAGTAAAGTTCAGAACTAACAAAACTTATCAACCTACACTGGATACTAACAATTAGTAAAGTTCAGAACTAACAAAACTTATCAACCTACACTGGATACTAACAATTAGTAAAGTTCAGAACTAACAAAACTTATCAACCTACACTGGATACTAACAATTAGTAAAGTTCAGAACTAACAAAACTTATCAACCTACACTGGATACTAACAATTAGTAAAGTTCAGAACTAACAAAACTTATCAACCTACACTGGATACTAACAATTAGTAAAGTTCAGAACTAACAAAACTTATCAACCTACACTGAATACTAACAATTAGTAAAGTTCAGAACTAACAAAACTTATCAACCTACACTGGATACTAACAATTAGTAAAGTTCAGAACTAACAAAACTTATCAACCTACACTGGATACTAACAATTAGTAAAGTTCAGAACTAACAAAACTTATCAACCTACACTGGATACTAACAATTAGTAAAGTTCAGAACTAACAAAACTTATCAACCTACACTGGATACTAACAATTAGTAAAGTTCAGAACTAACAAAACTTATCAACCTACACTGGATACTAACAATTAGTAAAGTTCAGAACTAACAAAACTTATCAACCTACACTGGATACTAACAATTAGTAAAGTTCAGAACTAACAAAACTTATCAACCTACACTGGATACTAACAATTAGTAAAGTTCAGAACTAACAAAACTTATCAACCTACACTGGATACTAACAACCAGCTTATTAAAGTTCAGAACTAACAAAACTTATCAACCTACACTGGATACTAACAATTATTAAAGTTCAGAACTAACAAAACTTATCAACCTACACTGGATACTAACAATTAGTAAAGTTCAGAACTAACAAAACTTATCAACCTACACTGGATACTAACAATTAATAAAGTTCAGAACTAACAAAACTTATCAACCTACACTGGATACTAACAATTGTTAAAGTTCAGAACTAACAAAACTTATCAACCTACACTGGATACTAACAATTAGTAAAGTTCAGAACTAACAAAACTTATCAACCTACACTGGATACTAACAATTATTAAAGTTCAGAACTAACAAAACTTATCAACCTACACTGGATACTAACAATTAGTAAAGTTCAGAACTAACAAAACTTATCAACCTACACTGGATACTAACAATTAGTAAAGTTCAGAACTAACAAAACTTATCAACCTACACTGGATACTAACAATTATTAAAGTTCAGAACTAACAAAACTTATCAACCTACACTGGATACTAACAATTAGTAAAGTTCAGAACTAACAAAACTTATCAACCTACACTGGATACTAACAATTAGTAAAGTTCAGAACTAACAAAACTTATCAACCTACACTGGATACTAACAACCAGCTTATTAAAGTTCAGAACTAACAAAACTTATCAACCTACACTGGATACTAACAATTAGTAAAGTTCAGAACTAACAAAACTTATCAACCTACACTGGATACTAACAACCAGCTTATTAAAGTTCAGAACTAACAAAACTTATCAACCTACACTGGATACTAACAATCAGCTTATTAAAGTTCAGAACTAACAAAACTTATCAACCTACACTGGATACTAACAATTGGCTTAGTAAAGTTCAGAACTAACAAAACTTATCAACCTACACTGAATACTAACAATCAGCTTATTAAAGTTCAGAACTAACAAAACCATTATAAATTGTTTTACTTACCAATTTGTCCAATGAATTCAATTTTAATGCCTTGGTGTTCAAGCTTCATTCCTGGTTTTTTTAAGGTTATATTAACCTGTTATGTCAAAACAAAGAAACTAAATAAAAATTATGAATTGTTTAACATTCTACATGATCAAACCCTATTTTCAACTGATAGCAGACATACTGTTTATTTAAATTATGATTTTCTAATATTCTACATGATCAAACCCTGTTTTCAGCTGATAGTTGACATACTGTTTATTTAAATTATGAATTGTTTAATATTCTATATGATCAAACCCTGTTTTCAGCTGATGTCACGTAAATAAAAATGTATTTGTGACAACTGAAAGAACAGAGCAATCACAACACTAGTTCTCAGTATTGTCTGAATCACTCATGTTAACGAGAAATAAACAGTATGCCAGCTATCAGCTGAAAACAGGGTTTGATCACTGTGTGTGTGTTTGTTTTATCATTTCAGATTATGTGATAACATGAAATAATGTATTTAAGAGCAGAATTACTCTATAATAATAATAATATATACAAAACAGAGGTGCTAGCTGTAACTCACATGAAACTAGAATACCAGCCTAAACACAGAAGAATCTCAGGTTAATACTGTTTCTGAAAATATTTATCCACTATGAGCAATGCTAAACTCTCAGAATAAAGTTTACAAAAGCACAATTTTCACTTATTTCAACAATTTAATGAATGGTACATCATCAGTATGTTCAGACTCAGTGCACACACTTGGTAAGATACAGTTGAATATCAAGATGTCATTTGTAACTTTAACCTTTGTTACTTTCAACTTTAGTTTACTGGTATTATTCAAGCAGTAAAGTTTCAATTTCTTTGTTATAAAGTGTCATCCCAAAATGGAATTCTGCTCCATACTTTTTTCATGTACATTCTTGGCTAGATTGGTGTTTATTTCATCATTTTTCAAATATAACTAATATGGCTATTTTAGCTTTTGAATGTGATAACCATCAATACTATATTAAATCTGCAAAATGTGAAAAAAAAAGAACTTATACCTACCCAGTTTCTATCCACGGCAATATTTACTTCAGTTCCAAGTCTACTAAGTACATCTTTATACAAGTATACAAAAAAAACAAGATTTTAAACTTTGACTAAAGATCTGTCTGTGAATTTACTCATTAAGAAGTTAGCACACAGGATCAGAGACAAATGTTTTAATGGTTTTAACAGAAGCACTTCTCATGTTCAGGAGAATAAGTTCTATATTCAAACAAAAAGTACAGCTATGGGAACCAAACTATGTCCACATTTTTATCCAAGACTGTTGCACAGACAAACCAATGTTTCCAGAACTATGTCCACATTTTATCCAAGACTGTTGGACAGACAAACCAACGTTTCCAGAACTATATCCACATTTTATCCAAGACTGTTGGACAGACAAACCAATGTTTCCAGAACTATGTCCACATTTTTATCCAAGACTGTTGGACAGACAAACCAATATTTCCAGAACTATGTCCACATTTTTATCCAAGACTGTTGGACAGACAAACCAATATTTCCAGAACTATGTCCACATTTTTATCCAAGACTGTTGGACAGACAAACCAATGTTTCAGAAATGCTATACTGATGACATTTTTATATGGTTAGGACATAATGATTCATTACTGTCTTTTACAGATGTTTCTACAGTTCTATTGAATTTATTCTAGATCATTCCATTATCCAAATAAGATTCTTAGGTATAAAACTATCGTTAAAAGATGGTGTTCCACATACTGGTTTGTACCTAAAGCCAAAAGATAAACCACAATAGTTACATAATCAAAGCTTGTCACTCCCCACACACCAAACACAATATCACATTCAATCAAGCACACAGATTAAAGAAAATATGCTATAATTGTAAGAACTATGATAGGCACATTAATTCTTTGAAACAGAGTATGAAAGAGGTTATAAAAAAAACACTATCACCCAATAACTTGACAACACTTACAACATTTGTATTTCTCTGAAAAGAGTTTCAAAACTAAATTCATAATTAAAGTTACTTTACATTATTAGTATTATTCATGACTTAACTTCTTTATATGATTTATCATATATTGAAACAAATTATTACTTTCTCTATATTCCACCACCTTTTCTGTTATCTTATTTTTTTTATAAGAATTGGTTGACACTTCATCTACCTATTATCACACTTAAGTCTTACATACTGTACACACCTCTTTAGCACAAACTAAACCTGACACCAACAAGCCTAGATCATGACTGGCTGGTTCTCAAGGCTGCTCATACTGAAACATCCAATTTATGTGATGTCAAATCCATGTACATGTATTTCATTACACTCATTAAAAACAAACCTTTATTCTCCTGAAGAAGAACAGTGAACTATTTGAAAGTACTAGAAGTGTGGGTCTTGTTTGAAAGTGAATTTACTAAATCAGTCAGACTCATTCTTTGACTAGTGTGATTTTCAGGTTAAGAATAAATACTTTTATTTTCATTTTACAATTTTCATGATGTCACATTTTCATAAAGCCAAAGTTAACAGATTTTTCTAATTTGCTTTACAGCTCTACTTAAAATCTCTCAAGTTGTGCCTAAAGCCAGTTATTACACAAATTGTCACAAAGTTTTATTTCTTCTTCTTCTTTCAAGTTCTCTTATTCAATAAAATGAGTTTCTAATTTTTACATTACTTTCATAACATTAAATAAAAAACAAACAAGGAATGTAGAACTTATCTCAGGATTTCAAGCTTCCTGCTGTTGACCAGTGAAGCAGTACAAACCTGTTTTTGTACTGATATTGGTGGTGATAAACATTTAGAACATTTATAAAGTATGAAGCTTAAAATACATAACATTACAAAATAACTATAATTTAACTGGTTTTCTAACTTACGTGAGAAACCTGAACATCTGATTGAAAGCTGAGCAATAATAATTAAATAAAAAATATGACATGAACAATATACAACTTTATGTCAAAAAGAAATAACCTTTGGGAGATTCTGTAATGGACAAAATTCTACTGGTTCAACTTATTTAAAGCCTATGACATGATGGGAGGAACCTCACTGGTGTCACAAATTTACTTGTATCTCAATGTTTTGAGAAAATAACATTAACATTTTTCCTAAGCTGCACATGTATTTCAGATAGGTACTTTTCTTTCTACACCACAGATAGGTATTACCTCACACACGACTGTCATGGAATGTTGTGTACGTGCCATAAGTCTAGGACAAACTTCTACCAAACAACAGAAGAATGGCACAACTTCATACACAGTAATTGCCAAAACCACTAGCACATGATAAGTTTGTTCTTGGGAAACCAAAGAAAATGCACAGGAATTGGAAGTAAAAGTGGAAAGGTGGAGCACAGAGGTATCTATGTAAAATACATTTTCAGGTACGGAAAGTTAACTTCAAAAACTATTTACTTCTCTGTATTAAGAAGAGAACAAATCCCATGCCAATAATGGACTGGAGATAATCATTTACAATTTTTTAAAATAATTACTCAAAAGGAAAGCTGATGGGGTGCAATGTCCATGATAACAGTTGTCGTCTAGTGAAGTATTTTTTTAAATAATTACTCAAAAGGAAAGCTGATGGGGTGTAATGTCCATGATAACAGTTGTCGTCTAGTGAAGTATTTTTTTAAATAATTACTCAAAAGGAAAGCTGATGGGGTGTAATGTCCATGATAACAGTTGTCGTCTAGTGAAGTATTTTTTTTAAATAATTACTCAAAAGGAAAGCTGATGGGGTGTAATGTCCATGATAACAGGAGTTGTCTAGTGAAGTAGCATCCTTCTTGAGAATATTCTTTGACCAAACTGTTATTTAGTACTCACATATTACACTGATATCGGAGATATCTACAGTAGAAAGTATCGGGTAAATCTAATGCTATTGGTAATGTGTAGCAGAAGTTGTTGGGAGAATGGTTAGTGTGACTCAGATATTAAGCCTTTCCATCTTGATGAAATAGATATTGTAATGACAGATGGAGGAAGAAGTTTTCACCTATATCATGAGGCAAATCCTAGTTCCATCCAACTGAACATATCCTCTGGTAACTGTTTGGGGACACTAACATGGTGTCCTGTACTACACTTCAAGGACACAAAATATGACGAGAAACAGAATGATCATACAATGACAAAACAGAAAAAAGAGATTTAAAAACATCTGATTGTTCTATAAGTGAACCAGAAACAATATGAATTGGTCCCTATGACAGAGATTAAAGGAGGCATCCAACACTGACCACAAGAAGAAAAAATATATTGCAGAAATATGATACAAGAAACTGGAGTCCAACAGTTCAAGGTGAGGCAAATAAGATCCTGAAGAGGTAAAAGCAAAACAGATTAATGCCTAGAAAGAGGTAGATGGTTGTAAACAATGTCTCACTGTAACCATGTACTGGATGAAACAGATAAACTTTAGAAGAAAAGCCATGTAAAGAAGGAAATAAGATGTGTAGTAGTTAGATGATCTGGAAAAGAGGTGGTAAACAGCCCATGCATTTTGATAGTATGGAAATTCCATACACACACTGGAGACTGAATAAATCTAATGTAAGAAGAGAAACAACTAAAATGGGAGTTGTAAACATATGATATGAGGGTTTCTGAAATGGGTATGAATTCAAACAAAGACTGAGGATATAAAGACTACTCTGTGGGAGGGATCCCATCAAAGTGAGAGAAGTGATCTACCACTAGATACAAACCCCAAGGATATTACATATTGTAAAGTGGACATGACAAGTGTGGACCAAAAAAAAAAAAAAGTCCAGAGCTAGAAAGCAAAGGTCCTGAAAGCAGATATTTCCTTTTCAATGGACTGAAGTAATGACTGTAGAATCGTCCAAGTGTATCATCACAAAACGACATGACAACTGTGACAAAAGAAGAAAACAAGCCTAATAAGCCACAGTCATCTTCAGAATATTGACATGAAGGAAATAATCCTCTGAAGACCAGAACCTGGAGAAAGTGGGGGTGTTGAGACCTCCCAACCAGAAAGAGACACATTGGTGGAAAGATGCAAGTCAGGCCAGAAGGGAGTGGCATACTCCAGGATGTGTTGGAGTGACTGAACCACCACAACATAAGGATAAACAGAAAAGGCAGATTAAAAAAAAAAAATGGTTAAGGTAAGCAAGACATGTTTCAATGATTCCCCATAACCCATTGAAAGGGACACATACAACCAAGAGGACTTATGGCTCCAAATAAAGTAAAAGTCCTTAAATATAATGCCCTCCGCTAGTACAGCATAATTCTACAGATTTACAATGCTCAAATCGGGAGTTCGATTCCCCTTGGTGGGCTCAGCAGATAGCTCAATGTGGCTTAGCTATAAAAAAACACACACACCCTAAATATATGAGAAGTGACTTGGAAACCAAAATCTCCATACTGTAAACACAGAAGAGCCTGCCATGTGCAAGGGTTGAGAAAAATACCTCAGATGAACAAGAAATTGAGTGGGAAGCAAAATGGGATTCAAGTGAGTGGCCTTCAAAGAAGAATTAAGGCAGCAGTTACCAGCTTCTGTCAAGCCCAGAAGAGAGGGTCCACACATATTAAGTCATTCTTCTGGAACCAAGGAGCAATAAGAAAGTGATACAGAGAGGACAATATGATGACAAAAAATACAGGAGTAAACACCCTGAGTGGGATGAGAAACAGATTCTAAAGTTCTTGCCACCAACAAAGAGGATATCACATGCTGAAGATCCATAGGATCAGTGCAAAGAAGACAGGAAAGATGATGACAAGAAAGAAGGGGTGGAATATGAAAGAGGTGAGAGAAACAACATGCAAGATTCCAGAGATGGTAGAGAAGAAAGAATACAAAAAAGGTAAAGTGGGAGAGACAGGCATTGATGAAACCAGAGCCCTGGATGAGTTCCAAAGAAGAGTACTACTAACAGTCTCAACAGCTATTCAAGCAAGAGGTGGTGGGGGGGAAGGGGTATGATAAACAGAAGTAAAAGAACAAGGAAGAGAAGAAGGGTATCCTGAGATGATTCCTGAGGATAGGTGACAGACACAGGTATCTATGGACCACCAAGTTGTAAAATCAAGGAAAGAACAGCATATTACAGGCAAGGAGCCTAAGACTGCTATTCTAAGGAGTCTGGGGTATCTCTAAAGACCAGGTTTGTAACCAAGAGATGCAGATATTCAACTGAAGAGATCCCAAAAATAAAACAGATCAAAATAGAGACAGGAGATAAAATGGAGAACAAAGTGGCAAAAAAAGGAAAAATAGTTGTTTCCCTAAAACTACTGGTATTGTATTGAAGAGTGAGTAGGTGAAGGATGAGGAGACAGAGAGAGTAATGGTATAGGATAAAAACAGAAATACAAAGGAAGAAGAAGAGTACTTCAAGCAGAAAGAAAAACCAAGAGATCTGTAATAAAACATACAAAAGAGCCATAACCTGAGGCCAAAGCAAGAGTCACAAATATGAATGGGACAATACAAAGTTGAGACAGGATGAGGTACAGGAAGTAAAACAATGAAAGGGATATTATGATATACAGACAAAAAGGAATATTTGTTTAATGCTTGTTCACAATCAGCAGTCCAACAAAACTTGTTTGGCTTCTCAAGTAGTTTGTGTACAGAACAAACTATGTTAGAGAAAGATTTTACACATCAGTGACAGTAAGAACACAGTCCAAGCAGATTCTTTGGTAATGCCAATACTGGGCGAGTCAGTCTTTGAAGGATCTGCAGATATTCCCTATTTGCGACAATGTACCTCATAAAACTCACCTGTTGATGGAATAATTCACATTCTCTTTCCTCAACTAATTCAGAACCTTCTTTAGCCCTTCATGAACATTATCAAAGGTCTTCTTTTATAAGATTATATCATTCAAGAAAATGTGTTTGACATTCAGACAAATTTCAGAAACATTTTCCATTAATCACTGGAATGCAGCAGAAGCATTACATAATCCAAGTGTTAAAACTGCCACAATCTATTTCATGTGGTAATGACTTTCTTCCCTCTACTTACACTGTTGACCACCATTTTCCAATGTCCACTTTTAAGATCTGATGTTGAAAATACATCCAAGGAAGGGCAATCCTTAGCAGTAGGTAGGAATTCTTCATTATAACTTCATTAACTTTCCAGCAGTCCAAGCAAAACCTTCTGGATTCATTCTTATTTTCTTCACAATGACAAAAGGTGATATCTAAAGCCCAAAAGCCCAGTACTCATTTCTATCTCTCCCTTTACTTTAATCAATTTTATAAAGGAAACCAACTGGCTAACTAATGTACTGAAGTACAGGAATTTCCTACTCATGGACTGTAAAACTACTTATTACACATCATGAAACACTGAACAACTTCCTACAGAAGGGTAATTTGTAATTTCTTCTTACTTGAACCTTATGTTTGAATCACTCCCTCTTCTTTCTTCATATCTGAAAAGTTTTCCACCTTTCATTACCAAATAAAGTCTAGCTACTGCATCTGTAAAACCAATGTAAATTAAAATACTATTTCCCATCAATAAGCCCTTGTACCAGTTTCTTTAAGCAAAAACTTATTTTGTTTAGGATATATGGGGTATTATCAGTTCAACCTTGACTAAAAGGTCCAACTAATTTCTGTTTTTCAATGTCAGGTTAGTCCTTGGCTGTTCCTTCAACCTGGATGAAATAAAGGAATCATTCTTGTAGTGCTGTTTTAATAAATATTGAAATTTACAGCCATAACGGCCAAGTTTCCACACCAATAACAGTTCCACCCTTCTAGTATCCTTGTGACTTGGTTTGATTTCTTTTTTAATTTCACACAAAGCTACAGAGGCTATCTGTGCTAGCCTTCCCTAATTTAGCAGTGTAAGACTAGAGGGAAGGCAGCTAGTCATCACCAACCACCACCAACTCTGGGGCATCATCAGGAATAGTGGTACTTTACTGGAAAGTTCTTTCTGATGTGATGCTCCAAACCTGTTGGATAAGGTAGCTACCAATGCTTGATAGTTATGGCTCTCAGCTGGAAGGTTACTTGTTGTCGTCAAAGCTGGTTCTTTTAAATGGACAGCAAGGCTGATAAACTCACTGTTTACTTTCCCACTCATTTTCTTTGGAAATTATTTCAAACTAAGACTGATATAACTTTCTATCATCATCCATTACTTTCCTGAATTCCTAATATTGAACTGGCCAACTAAATTCATAATGTAATTGCTGGAGCAGTCAATAACAGTCCTTAATTGACATGTGCAGCAGCAATAGTGGTAACAGGTGTAGGCTAGTTAAGATCTTCTGTTGCATATCTGGTAGTTCATAGTGTTTTCAGTTGGAACTCATGAAAAAATAAAAAGAGACATTTTGATTTTTTGATTTATTCATTCATTTCCTAAGTGTTTTTGTGTGTTCCTAATATTCTTTTTTTATGTTGATTTCAATCTGTTGATATCATTTTGAACTTTACTTCAGACTAGACTGTGTCTTTTATGTGCTTTGCTATTTCATTCTGCATTTATTCAAACATGTCATTGCAATCCCTTTACATACCCATACAGTTTCATCAATCTTGACTTCAGTCAGAAGTCTGCTTTATTTTTCTTTAAATCTTATGTTTCTTTCTCTCAAAACCTTATCCCAACCTTCCTGGTCTTCTCTCAATTCCTATTCCAACCTTCCTGGTTTTCTCTCAATTTCCTCTCCCATTCTTTTAGATGTTTCTTAAATTTTCTATCCCATTCTTCTGGTCTTTTTTTGTTATTCCCTATCCTATCCTCCCAGTCTTTTTTTTTAAATTTTATATCATTCTTCTGGTCTTTTTTATTTTCCTATCACATTCTTCTGGTCTTTTTCTAATTTCCTATCCCATTCTTCTAGTCTTTTCTAATTTTCTATCCACATCCTTCTTTTGGGTTTTTTTTAACTTCCTATCCCATTCTTCGATTCTTTTCCAATTTCCTATTCATTCTTGTGATCTTTTTTCTATTTCCTATCCCATTCTATATGGTCTTTTTTGAATTTTTATTCCATCCTTCTGGTCATGTTTTTAACTTCCTCCTCCATTCTTCTGGTCTTTTTTTCTAATTTCCTATCCCATCCTTCTGGTCTTTTTCTAATTTTCTATCCCATTCTTCTGGTCTTTTTTTATTTTCTATCCCATCCTTCTGGTCATTTTTCTAATTTCCTATCCATTCTTATAGTCTTTTTTTTAATTTTTTATTCCCATCCTTCTGGTCATTTTTTTTAACTTCCTATTCCATTCTTCTGGTCTTTTCTAATTTCCTATCCCATTCTTCTGGTCTTTTCTAATTTCCTATCACATTCTTCTGGTCTTTTTCTAATTTCCTATCCCATTCTTCTGGTCTTTTTTTAATTTTCTATCCATTATTCTGGTCATTTTTACTTCCTATCCCATTCTTATCGTCTTTAAATTTTTATTCCCATCCTTCTGGTCGTTTTTTTAGCTTTCTATCCATTCTTCTGGTCTTTTCTAATTTCTATCCTCTTATCGTCTTTTTTAAATTTTTTATTCCCATCCTTCTGGTCTTTTTTAATTTTCTATCCATCCTTCTGGATGTTTTCTAATTTCCTATCCATTCTTCTGGTACTTTAAATTTTCTATCCATCCTTCTGGTCTTTTCCTAATTTCCTATCCCATTCTTATAGTCTTTTTTTTAATTTTTTTTGTTCCCATCCTTCTGGTCATTTTAAACTTCCTATTCCTTTCTTCTGGTCGTTTTTTAACTTCCTATTCCTTTCTTCTGGTCTTTTTAACTTCCTATCCCAATTCTTCTGGTCTTTTTCTAATTTCCTATCCATTCTTCTGGTCTTTTTTAATTTTCTATCCCATCTTTCTGGTCATTTTTTTAACTTCTATCTCAAATTCTTCTGGTCTTTTTTAATCATTATTCTTCCTCCTGATCTTGTCTTAATTTCATGATCTCAGTAATCCTTGAATATCACTACTTGACCTCATAACTATCATATTCAACTTAGCTATGTTCAAATATATTCATTTTAATTTCCACCATAATATTTCAATTCTGACACAAAGTGTTGTAAACTCTTCTTTCTTGGCATGTTCTTTTAAATTATTTGGTGAATAACTCAATGTTCAATCAAATATGATAACAAATTACGTTTTCCTCCTTTAACATTTCAACAAGCTTAAACTTGTGTAATGCTGTGAATCTATTTCAAAAATGGCACTTCAACTAATATATAATAACTCAAATTACTTCTAATATGCAACTCAACACTCAATTAGCAGGTTTTACTGCAATTTACCTAAGGAAAATGTTTGATTTGACTCAATCTGAAAACTCTAAAGATTTCACAACTACTTGTATTTGTAATCTAGCATTATTACATTACAAAAACTGACATTACTTTCTTTGAGCTTCATGAGGCATTTTAACACCTATATCAATCAAATAACATTAAAAATATAAAATACTATAATAAAATCTACAAATCTATAGTGTTGTTTGAATTATGAACTCAAATTAATAAAATTGACAAGCTAGGAAAAAGAATAAAAACCTCATATCCTTTCACTTTGCTGAGATATGGCTTATGCACTGAATCAAACATAGTGACTCTGTTCATCTCCTTCCATTTTTGGAAACAGGCTTATGCACTGAATCAAACATAGTGACTCTGTTCACCTCCTTCCATTTTTGGAAACAGGCTTATGCAGTGAATCAAACATAGTGGCTCTGTTCATCTCCTTCCAATTTTGGAAACAGGCTTATGCACTGAATCAAACATAGTGACTCTGTTCACCTCCTTCCAATTTTGGAAACAGGCTTATGCAGTGAATCAAACATAGTGACTCTGTTCACCTCCTTCCATTTTTGGAAACAGGCTTATGCACTGAATCAAACATAGTGACTCTGTTCATCTTCCATTTTTGGAAACAGTTCCTTATATATATTTACTTCAATATATGGCTTGTAAATAACCAATCAACAGCTACAAATTTTCCTCTAGTGGTTTTCTCAACAATTTTAATATGTTAAAAAGCCTCCACATTATTTTGAAGGAGGCAGGTTGTGACTTTAGTCTCTTCAAACCCTCAAATTTGTTTACACCTAAATATAGCTTAGTTATAAAGCTTGATAAATTATATGAAATTCTATTGTATCAATATAGTTATTTATGATTTTTCTGATTATTCAGTTATATATATTAACCCTAAAAAATATTTAGTTTTATATCTGCAAACTTTCATAAAGCATAGAGGTCTATAGCAAGCAGCAAACAAATACAAAGGTCACTGTAACTAGAATATATAATTTGCTATGTTTGAGAAAAATGTGTTGTTGAAAAATAGTAATAATCTATATACAAATATATAATTGAAATGTGATTGTATATGACAAAATACCAGTCCACTAAATCATAGCCAAGACAGGTCACTTTGTAAAGACTAAAGGCCAGTTTTATATTACTGGACATGATAAAATGAGTGCATGTGCACCTCATCAATAGAGGTTATGTAATGTTAGCCAAACATGACTGGTAGATCAATATAATAAAAATAATAAATATACAGGTCATGCTATTTAGTTTTAGACTAAACATTTCTATTTCTGTGTTATATTCTGTCGTCATTCTAGAACAGAAAAAAGCATAAATTTATTTCTATTTTTTCTTTATGATGATTACAAGGTTACAAAATGACAAACCAAACACAGGGTAGAAAAAATAACAGACAAAACAAAGTCTTACTAAAAACAAACATTTGAAATATATGTGGGAGGTTTTAGAGATTGCACAAATAATATTTGAGATTTTTGAGACAAAGAATAGTTTTTTTAATCATAACATGAAAATCACTTTGAACTAGTAATCAAATAAACTCTATTTTCACAAACAAATCATTAGTAAAATTAATTACTTAAAGTCTGGTTTTAAAATAAAACACTTGCAATCTTTACTAAAAGTTTTACTAACTTTTGTGAAGTTACATACACTGTATCAAAAGCCACAGTATAAATACTTAACATGTAGAAACATGTATAAGTAGTGTATATTATACTGAGCTCATCGTAAGAGGGTTAATAAAGTTTTATAAAATAGTATAAATGGTGACAATTTTAAAACCAATACGAACTCTGTGTAAACTTCATCAAAGTGTAAGTGTGACACTGATATGTAAAGAGTATTTACAATTATCACTTTATAGATTTAGAGATGACTAAATACACTGATTAATATCAGGTAAAACTTAATTAATAATACTATAATCAATTATTCTCACACATAATAATCAACTAATCAAAATTAATGTTTCCAAGTATACAAGTAATTAAATTACTTCTATTATAATTTTCGCTGTTATGTTCTTTAATTCAAGATTGTTTAGCTTAATTAATTAGTGTGTCACAACACATAAAATAATCAACTAATCAAAATATGTTTCTCATTATTACTATTATCAATTATTCCAACTATCCAAGTTTTCTGTGAGAATAATCAAATTATCCTAACTCTTATAGAAGATCATATAAACTTTCATAAGCTGTTGTATGTACACTGGTCTACTTCCTTTTCTATACACAACCATGCATATTTCAGTTATATTCCTTTAACACAAATTCATACCCATGGCCTTTTCATAATAGCGGTTTGTTTTTTTTATATAGCTGTAGACATTTTGTGAGATTTTGCATTATAAAAATCAAAACATAGACATAAAGCAAACCTTTTGGCATATATTTAAAAAAAATTATGATTAGATACTAAAAATTTAAAGGTAAATTCTGATGTTCTAATGTTTTACCTTTCCTGACACAGACTCTCCATCATAATATAAATAATGTTTTTCCTTCTTTCCATCTTCAGTTTTGATTTCTGCTAATTTTCTGGTGTCCGAGCCACTAAGAATTATGTCAATCTCTGCTGTCTGGCCAAACCCAAAGAAACTCTAGAATAAATAAAAGATTACAATATAAAATAACAATATAATTATTCAACATCACTGTAATAAATATAAAAAGAACAAATTACTTAGTATTTACTTACTACTTAGTAAATTTACTCAAATTTTAGTACCATAAATTTTTTAACACTTGCAAAATCTATACTGGATTCACCAGTAAGAACATCTTGTATACAAACTTGCCTTTTATTCCACACATTTTGGATGGTTTAATTACTATCAAAGACAATGTCATTGTCACTTCACTACCACATGATGCCATGAAAGCACTATTAATATTAAAAACAGTCCAATTATACATTAAAATAGTTGTCTTACTGGGACTAAGATAAAATATTATCGTGTTCTTTAATGTTTTCTTACTCTTTAAATATACATTAATTTATTACACCACACAATCTGAATATAATTTAAATCCTCACTACATTAAATGTGATATTACAGTACAATAACAACAAATTATTCTGCACAGGCTCAAAACAGATTTCTGTAAGTGAAAGTGTATATCAGTCTTACAAACAAGCTGAATTACATATTTTGAGGAATGAGATCTGATCTCAATAGCCAAAACAGCACCCTGTTCAAATATGATAATGAAAAAAGTTATTGGTTTATTTTTCTGACAATTTTAAATTCAATACTAATAACCTTGTATAACATACTGGTGAAACTCTCTGTTGTGAAGAGAGGTATTTAAATCAGTATTTGTCTTCACAAATGTAGTATGCAATTTATTTACTAACATGTATGAAAACATTAAGTGTTACTTAAGAAAACCATAAATGAAACAACCCAACAAAACCTTGTTATATACATTTGGCTGAGTTTGAAAACAGCAAATCCCTTGCTTATTCTACATATTATTTAGGTCTTACAATTACAGTGCAATGCATATATTTTATATGGATGAGAATGCTGGAAAAAGCAGTAATCTCAAGTAATTTATCTTACAGAGGTCTAGGGCTATGTTCAAACATTCATCAGGTGGCATTCAATCCATGTCTGTTTTGTTTTCTCTTGTTAACAGAAACCATTTGATATTTAATAGTAATTATACATCACTCATACAGAACAATCAATCCATACTAACAGAAACCAAATAAACACAGCCATAAAACAATAATCCATACTACCAAATAAACACAGCCATAAACTATGAATGAATTAGACAAAATAAAACAATACTTCATCAACATCAATAAGTTTCCTCCACAAACCGTAGAAAACATTATCGCACACCCTAGACAGAAAGCAAAATTAACCAACAAAACTAAATATATCTCACGGATCAAAAATCACAAAACCATATACTGCTGCATACCATATATTCCTGACATCAGCAGACAAATAACCAACATTTGGCAAAACTATTAACAAAATATGACATTCCAGTTAATACCAAATTTATTCAAAACCAGGTACAAAACTGAGGTCTATACTATGTAAAAACTACACTGACAAACACCACACCAACATTATTTATAAAATACAATGTAATAACTGCCACAACTTCTATATTGGAAAAAGTAGAAAAATGGAAACCAGATTCAAAGAACATAAAAGTCACCTTCACATGTTTTCAACACTGCAAGTCAAATAAACACAACATAACCATAGAAAACACTCAAATACTAAATAAAGAAACAAACATAAACAAAAGCAAAATTAAAGCCTTACTTAAACAACAACTTAAACCCAAAATAAACCAATATAAAGGAATGCCTTTATACCTATATTAAATAAAATAAAATTATATCAAACATCTAACAAGCCTCTACATTCCAACACTCAGTTACCCAACCCCTTCCAAACATGTGGTCAGCTTCCAGTCAGTTACCTCTTTCTTTCTTTGTGAACCTGATGATGACCGAAGAAGGTCGACATTGTTCGCTCTTCTATGTAAAATATTTTCTCAACCCAAACGAGCCGTTTTTGCATATATATTTCTCTACAAGTGAGTTTTCTCGACATCACTGACCATGTCTATTTTGTTTTTCTCTTGTTAACAGAAACCATTTAATATTTAATAGTAATTATACACCATCACTCATACAGAATAATCAATCCATGTCTGTTTTGTTTTTCTCTTGTTAACAGAAACCATTTGATATTTAATAGTAATTATACACCATCACTCATACAGAATAATCAATCCATGTCTGTTTTGTTTTTTCTCTTGTTAACAGAAACCATTTGATATTTAATAGTATACACTGTCACTCATACAGAACAATCAATCCATGTCTGTTTTGTTTTTCTCTTGTTAACAGAAACCATTTGATATTTAATAGTAATTATACACTGTCACTCATACAGAACAATCAATCCATGTCTGTTTTTTCTTACTACCCATTACTTAAACAAAAGTTGTATTGAGGTAGAAAACATCAAAATATATGGATATAAAACAGAGTATTCTGAGCATCAGAGTACATCAATATGGTGAAGTTTATGAGCTGCATTGCTTCACATTATTAAAATGTACCGAATACCTACTGTACAAGTTGTATGAGAAGTGTTACAGTAGAATACATATAAAACAAACTAAGAAGTTTAATGTTGAAAAATTACCACAAGTGTAACCCTATACCCATAAGGCACTTGTTTAATCAATGTTATTTGAAACACTGTAGCTTTCTGTTATCAGTGAAAGTCCACATTTATTTTCTAATTGAACTATTAGCATTACTCTGTTCTGTTGTTTATTATCATTTTTACCAGGTATGTTCATTAATTATGCAAGTGAAGGTTAAAATCTACCCTTGTTACAGCACTACTAGTCACCATTCCTTTACTGAAATCATCAAAACCAAATTAATTGTAGCTCATCACAATCACACAGATAATCAAACACAAAGATGAAACACCAACAGAACTTCATCATGTCAACCATACCATGAAAAAATCAACTTTTCCCATGGAAATATAATTGTACATTGTAAAGCCAGTTTTTGTTGAAAGACAAAAATAAGTTTACTGTAGAGACAACAAAGGACCATCTGGTCCTGCATATCCACAACTTGTTTTCAGGTAGCAATTTCCCTTTAAACTGTAAAGTCCTGGCTGCCACTACTGCAGATTGCAAACTCACTTAATAAGTCATTCACCCTTTTACAAAAGCATGTCTTTTCCAAATCCCAAACTTTAGAGTCCTCATCTTATTGTATTCACAAAAGAATCAGGGGTTGGATCCTTCTGTTCTCCTGAGCAAGTAAAATGTATGATTGTACATGATCTAGAAATGCAAATGAAAGTTACAAGTTATCAGTTCTGTTGTACCCTTATAGAGGTACAACCACATGGACTGGTGCAATAAATTTACAGGTTTTCTTTTTTTTTTTTTAAATTCCTGTTGACTACAGGAATCATTTTAACACATTCACAGCTTAGTTAGAAAGACAGTTAACTTGTAGTATTTATACAAGATGCATGCTTTACACATGTTATTATTGTGTTCTAAGTCAAATATATGAAATAAATAAAAACTTAGTAAAGTACTAACAATAATGGTACCAAATATCAAGGTTAATGTTTTTAACACTATAAACTTTTATTATGAGTAAAGACCACATACAAGTACTAAAATGCTTGTTTCTGTATTTTTAATTCATTGTTATAAAAATAATTGAAAAATAGAGATTAATTACATTAGAAAATATAAATAACAAAACAAAAAATAAGATATATCTTTGTGAGGTATGCATGCAAAA
>NW_027467777.1:5829454-5867973 GCF_004210375.1 Tachypleus tridentatus | reverse complement strand
TTTATATCCTAATGGTGACACTAATACCTGATTAGTTGCTACTATACACAACTCATCAACTTAGATCTTTATATCCTAATGAGTGACACTAATACCTGATTAGTTGCTACTATACACAACTCATCAACTTAGATCTTTATATCCTAATAAGTGACACTAATACCTGATTAGTTGCTACTATACACAACTCATCAACTTAGATCTTTATATCCTAATGAGTGACACTAATACCTGAGTTGTTACACAACTCATCAACTTAGATCTTTATATCCTAATAAGTGACACTTGAGTAGTTGCTACTATACACAACCTATCAACTTAGATCTTTATATCCCAATAAGTGACACTAATACCTGATTAGTTGCTATCTATATGCAACTCATCAACTTGATCTTTATATCCTAATAAGTGACACTAATACCTGATTAGTTGCTACTATACACAACTCATCAACTTAGATCTTTATATCCTAATGAGTGACACTAATACCTGATTAGTTGCTACTATACACAACTCATCAACTTAGATCTTTATATCCTAATGAGTGACACTAATACCTGATTAGTTGCTACTATACACAACTCATCAACTTAGATCTTTATATCCTAATAAGTGACACTAATACCTGATTAGTTGCTACTATACACAACTCATCAACTTAGATCTTTATATCCTAATGAGTGACACTAATACCTGATTAGTTGCTACTATACACAACTCATCAACTTAGATCTTTATATCCTAATGAGTGACACTAATACCTGATTAGTTGCTACTATACACAACTCATCAACTTAGATCTTTATATCCTAATAAGTGACACTAATACCTGATTAGTTGCTACTATACACAACTCATCAACTTAGATCTTTATATCCTAATGAAGTGACACTAATACCTGATTAGTTGCTACTATACACAACTCATCAACTTAGATCTTTATATCCTAATATGAGTGACACTAATACCTGACTAATAGTTGCTACTATACACAACTCATCAACTTAGATCTTTATATCCTAATAATGGTGACACTAATACCTGATTAGTTGCTACTATACACAACTCATCAACTTAGATCTTTATATCCTAATGAGTGACACTAATACCTGATTAGTTGCTACTATACACAACTCATCAACTTAGATCTTTATATCCTAATGGTGACACTAATACCTGATTAGTTGCTACTATACACAACTCATCAACTTAGATCTTTATATCCTAATGAGTGACACTAATACCTGATTAGTTGCTACTATACACAACTCATCAACTTAGATCTTTATATCCTAATAAGTGACACTAATACCTGATTAGTTGCTACTATACACAACTCATCAACTTAGATCTTTATATCCTAATGAGTGACACTAATACCTGATTAGTTGCTACTATACACAACTCATCAACTTAGATCTTTATATCCTAATGAGTGACACTAATACCTGATTAGTTGCTACTATACACAACTCATCAACTTAGATCTTTATATCCTAATGAGTGACACTAATACCTGATTAGTTGCTACTATACACAACTCATCAACTTAGATCTTTATATTAAGAGTCTTTAGTTGCTACTATCACACTAATACCTGATAGTTTTACTATACACAACTCATCAACTTAGATCTTTATATCCTAATGAGTGACACTAATACCTGATTAGTTGCTACTATACACAACTCATCAACTTAGATCTTTATATCCTAATGGTGACACTAATACCTGATTAGTTGCTACTATACACAACTCATCAACTTAGATCTTTATATCCTAATGAGTGACACTAATACCTGATTAGTTGCTACTATACACAACTCATCAACTTAGATCTTTATATCCTAATAAGTGACACTAATACCTGATTAGTTGCTACTATACACAACTCATCAACTTAGATCTTTATATCCTAATGAGTGACACTAATACCTGATTAGTTGCTACTATACACAACTCATCAACTTAGATCTTTATATCCTAATGGGTGACACTAATACCTGATTAGTTGCTACTATACACAACTCATCAACTTAGATCTTTATATCCTAATGGTGACACTAATACCTGAGTAGTTGCTACTATACACAACTCATCAACTTAGATCTTTATATCCTAATAAGTGACACTAATACCTGAGTAGTTGCTACTATACACAACTCATCAACTTAGATCTTTATATCCTAATGAGTGACACTAATACCTGATTAGTTGCTACTATACACAACTCATCAACTTAGATCTTTATATCCTAATGGTGACACTAATACCTGATTAGTTGCTACTATACACAACTCATCAACTTAGATCTTTATATCCTAATGGTGACACTAATACCTGATTAGTTGCTACTATACACAACTCATCAACTTAGATCTTTATATCCTAATGAGTGACACTAATACCTGATTAGTTGCTACTATACACAACTCATCAACTTAGATCTTTATATCCTAATGAGTGACACTAATACCTGAGTAGTTGCTACTATACACAACTCATCAACTTAGATCTTTATATCCTAATGAGTGACACTAATACCTGATTAGTTGCTACTATACACAACTCATCAACTTAGATCTTTATATCCTAATGAGTGACACTAATACCTGAGTAGTTGCTACTATACACAACTCATCAACTTAGATCTTTATATCCTAATGAGTGACACTAATACCTGGTAGTTGCTACTATACACAACTCATCAACTTAGATCTTTATATCCTAATAAGTGACACTAATACCTGATTAGTTGCTACTATACACAACTCATCAACTTAGATCTTTATATCCTAATGAGTGACACTAATACCTGATTAGTTGCTACTATACACAACTCATCAACTTAGATCTTTATATCCTAATGAGTGACACTAATACCTGATTAGTTGCTACTATACACAACTCATCAACTTAGATCTTTATATCCTAATGAGTGACACTAATACCTGATTAGTTGCTACTATACACAACTCATCAACTTAGATCTTTATATCCTAAATGAGTGACACTAATACCTGATTAGTTGCTACTATACACAACTCATCAACTTAGATCTTTATATCCTAATGAGTGACACTAATACCTGATTAGTTGCTACTATACACAACTCATCAACTTAGATCTTTATATCCTAATAAGTGACACTAATACCTGATTAGTTGCTACTATACACAACTCATCAACTTAGATCTTTATATCCTAATGGTGACACTAATACCTGATTAGTTGCTACTATACACAACTCATCAACTTAGATCTTTATATCCTAATGAGTGACACTAATACCTGATTAGTTGCTACTATACACAACTCATCAACTTAGATCTTTATATCCTAATGAGTGACACTAATACCTGATTAGTTGCTACTATACACAACTCATCAACTTAGATCTTTATATCCTAATGGTGACACTAATACCTGAGTAGTTGCTACTATACACAACTCATCAACTTAGATCTTTATATCCTAATAAGTGACACTAATACCTGATTAGTTGCTACTATACACAACTCATCAACTTAGATCTTTATATCCTAATGAGTGACACTAATACCTGATTAGTTGCTACTATACACAACTCATCAACTTAGATCTTTATATCCTAATGAGTGACACTAATACCTGATTAGTTGCTACTATACACAACTCATCAACTTAGATCTTTATATCCTATATGGTGACACTAATACCTGATTAGTTGCTACTATACACAACTCATCAACTTAGATCTTTATATCCTAATGAGTGACACTAATACCTGATTAGTTGCTACTATACACAACTCATCAACTTAGATCTTTATATCCTAATAAGTGACACTAATACCTGATTAGTTGCTACTATACACAACTCATCAACTTAGATCTTTATATCCTAATGAGTGACACTAATACCTGATTAGTTGCTACTATACACAACTCATCAACTTAGATCTTTATATCCTAATGAGTGACACTAATACCTGATTAGTTGCTACTATACACAACTCATCAACTTAGATCTTTATATCCTAATGGTGACACTAATACCTGATTAGTTGCTACTATACACAACTCATCAACTTAGATCTTTATATCCTAATGGTGACACTAATACCTGATTAGTTGCTACTATACACAACTCATCAACTTAGATCTTTATATCCTAATGAGTGACACTAATACCTGATTAGTTGCTACTATACACAACTCATCAACTTAGATCTTTATATCCTAATGAGTGACACTAATACCTGATTAGTTGCTACTATACACAACTCATCAACTCAGATCTTTATATCCTAATAAGTGACACTAATACCTGATTAGTTGCTACTATACACAACTCATCAACTTAGATCTTTATATCCTGATGAGTGACAATAATACCTGATTAGTTGCTACTATACACAACTCATCAACTTAGATCTTTATATCCTAATAAGTGACACTAATACCTGATTAGTTGCTACTATACACAACTCATCAACTTAGATCTTTATATCCTAATGAGTGACACTAATACCTGATTAGTTGCTACTATACACAACTCATCAACTTAGATCTTTATATCCTAATGGTGACACTAATACCTGAGTAGTTGCTACTATACACAACTCATCAACTTAGATCTTTATATCCTAATGAGTGACACTAATACCTGATTAGTTGCTACTATACACAACTCATCAACTTAGATCTTTATATCCTAATGGTGACACTAATACCTGATTAGTTGCTACTATACACAACTCATCAACTTAGATCTTTATATCCTAATGAGTGACACTAATACCTGATTAGTTGCTACTATACACAACTCATCAACTTAGATCTTTATATCCTAATGAGTGACACTAATACCTGGTAGTTGCTACTATACACAACTCATACTTAGATCTTTATATCCTAATGAGTGACACTAATACCTGATTAGTTGCTACTATACACAACTCATCAACTTAGATCTTTATATCCTAATGAGTGACACTAATACCTGAGTAGTTGCTACTATACACAACTCATCAACTTAGATCTTTATATCCTAATAAGTGACACTAATACCTGATTAGTTGCTACTATACACAACTCATCAACTTAGATCTTTATATCCTAATGGTGACACTAATACCTGATTAGTTGCTACTATACACAACTCATCAACTTAGATCTTTATATCCTAATGAGTGACACTAATACCTGATTAGTTGCTACTATACACAACTCATCAACTTAGATCTTTATATCCTAATGAGTGACACTAATACCTGATTAGTTGCTACTATACACAACTCATCAACTTAGATCTTTATATCCTAATGAGTGACACTAATACCTGATTAGTTGCTACTATACACAACTCATCAACTTAGATCTTTATATCCTAATGAGTGACACTAATACCTGATTAGTTGCTACTATACACAACTCATCAACTTAGATCTTTATATCCTAATGAGTGACACTAATACCTGGTAGTTGCTACTATACACAACTCATCAACTTAGATCTTTATATCCTAATGAGTGACACTAATACCTGATTAGTTGCTACTATACACAACTCATCAACTTAGATCTTTATATCCTAATGAGTGACACTAATACCTGATTAGTTGCTACTATACACAACTCATCAACTTAGATCTTTATATCCTAATGAAGTGACACTAATACCTGATTAGTTGCTACTATACACAACTCATCAACTTAGATCTTTATATCCTAATGAGTGACACTAATACCTGATTAGTTGCTACTATACACAACTCATCAACTTAGATCTTTATATCCTAATGAGTGACACTAATACCTGATTAGTTGCTACTATACACAACTCATCAACTTAGATCTTTATATCCTAATAAGTGACACTAATACCTGATTAGTTGCTACTATACACAACTCATCAACTTAGATCTTTATATCCTAATAAGTGACACTAATACCTGATTAGTTGCTACTATACACAACTCATCAACTTAGATCTTTATATCCTAATGAGTGACACATAATACCTGATTAGTTGCTACTATACACAACTCATCAACTTAGATCTTTATATCCTAATGAGGTGACACTAATACCTGATTAGTTGCTACTATACACAACTCATCAACAGATCTTTATATCCTAATGAGTGACACTAATACCTGGTAGTTGCTACTATACACAACTCATCAACTTAGATCTTTATATCCTAATAAGTGACACTAATACCTGATTAGTTGCTACTATACACAACTCATCAACTTAGATCTTTATATCCTAATGAGTGACACTAATACCTGATTAGTTGCTACTATACACAACTCATCAACTTAGATCTTTATATCCTAATAAGTGACACTAATACCTGATTAGTTGCTACTATACACAACTCATCAACTTAGATCTTTATATCCTAATGAGTGACACTAATACCTGATTAGTTGCTACTATACACAACTCATCAACTTAGATCTTTATATCCTAATGAGTGACACTAATACCTGAGTAGTTGCTACTATACACAACTCATCAACTTAGATCTTTATATCCTAATGAGTGACACTAATACCTGAGTAGTTGCTACTATACACAACTCATCAACTTAGATCTTTATATCCTAATGAGTGACACTAATACCTGATTAGTTGCTACTATACACAACTCATCAACTTAGATCTTTATATCCTAATGAGTGACACTAATACCTGATTAGTTGCTACTATACACAACTCATCAACTTAGATCTTTATATCCTAATAAGTGACACTAATACCTGATTAGTTGCTACTATACACAACTCATCAACTTAGATCTTTATATCCTAATGAAGTGACACTAATACCTGATTAGTTGCTACTATACACAACTCATCAACTTAGATCTTTATATCCTAATGAGTGACACTAATACCTGATTAGTTGCTACTATACACAACTCATCAACTTAGATCTTTATATCCTAATGAGTGACACTAATACCTGATTAGTTGCTACTATACACAACTCATCAACTTAGATCTTTATATCCTAATGAGTGACACTAATACCTGATTAGTTGCTACTATACACAACTCATCAACTTAGATCTTTATATCCTAATGGTGACACTAATACCTGATTAGTTGCTACTATACACAACTCATCAACTTAGATCTTTATATCCTAATGAGTGACACTAATACCTGATAAGTTGCTACTATACACAACCTATCAACTTAGATCTTTATATCCTAATAAGTGACACTAATACCTGAGTAGTTGCTACTATACACAACTCATCAACTCAGATCTTTATATCCTAATGAGTGACACTAATACCTGATTAGTTGCTACTATACACAACTCATCAACTTAGATCTTTATATCCTAATGAGTGACACTAATACCTGAGTAGTTGCTACTATACACAACTCATCAACTTAGATCTTTATATCCTAATGAGTGACACTAATACCTGATTAGTTGCTACTATACACAACTCATCGACTTAGATCTTTATATCCTAATAAGTGACACTAATACCTGAGTAGTTGCTACTATACACAACTCATCAACTTAGATCTTTATATCCTAATGAGTGACACTAATACCTGATTAGTTGCTACTATACACAACTCATCAACTTAGATCTTTATATCCTAATGAGTGACACTAATACCTGAGTAGTTGCTACTATACACAACTCATCGACTCAGATCTTTATATCCTAATGAGTGACACTAATACCTGATTAGTTGCTACTATACACAACTCATCAACTTAGATCTTTATATCCTAATAAGTGACACTAATACCTGATTGAGTAGTTGCTACTATACACAACTCATCGACTTAGATCTTTATATCCTAATAAGTGACACTAATACCTGATTAGTTGCTACTATACACAACTCATCGACTCAGATCTTTATATCCTAATGAGTGACACTAATACCTGATTAGTTGCTACTATACACAACTCATCAACTTAGATCTTTATATCCTAATGAGTGACACTAATACCTGAGTAGTTGCTACTATACACAACTCATCAACTTAGATCTTTATATCCTAATAAGTGACACTAATACCTGATTAGTTGCTACTATACACAACTCATCAACTTAGATCTTTATATCCTAATGAGTGACACTAATACCTGAGTAGTTGCTACTATACACAACTCATCAACTTAGATCTTTATATCCTAATAAGTGACACTAATACCTGATTAGTTGCTACTATACACAACTCATCAACTTAGATCTTTATATCCTAATGAGTGACACTAATACCTGATTAGTTGCTACTATACACAACTCATCAACTTAGATCTTTATATCCTAATGAGTGACATAAATACCTGAGTAGTTGCTATTATACACAACTCATCAACTTAGATCTTTATATCCTGATGAGTGACACTAATACCTGATTAGTTGCTACTATACACAACTCATCAACTTAGATCTTTATATCCTAATGAGTGACACTAATACCTGAGTAGTTGCTACTATACACAACTCATCAACTTAGATCTTTATATCCTAATAAGTGACACTAATACCTGAGTAGTTGCTACTATACACAACTCATCGACTCAGATCTTTATATCCTAATGAGTGACACTAATACCTGATTAGTTGCTACTATACACAACCTATCAACTTAGATCTTTATATCCTAATAAGTGACACTAATACCTGATTAGTTGCTACTATACACAACTCATCAACTTAGATCTTTATATCCTAATGAGTGACACTAATACCTGATTAGTTGCTACTATACACAACTCATCAACTTAGATCTTTATATCCTAATGAGTGACACTAATACCTGAGTAGTTGCTACTATACACAACTCATCAACTTAGATCTTTATATCCTAATGAGTGACACTAATACCTGATTAGTTGCTACTATACACAACTCATCAACTTAGATCTTTATATCCTAATAAGTGACACTAATACCTGAGTAGTTGCTACTATACACAACTCATCAACTTAGATCTTTATATCCTAATAAGTGACACTAATACCTGATTAGTTGCTACTATACACAACTCATCAACTTAGATCTTTATATCCTAATGAGTGACACTAATACCTGAGTAGTTGCTATTATACACAACTCATCAACTTAGATCTTTATATCCTAATGGTGACACTAATACCTGAGTAGTTGCTACTATACACAACTCATCGACTCAGATCTTTATATCCTAATAAGTGACACTAATACCTGATTAGTTGCTACTATACACAACTCATCGACTCAGATCTTTATATCCTAATGAGTGACACTAATACCTGATTAGTTGCTACTATACACAACTCATCAACTTAGATCTTTATATCCTAATAAGTGACACTAATACCTGAGTAGTTGCTACTATACACAACTCATCGACTCAGATCTTTATATCCTAATGAGTGACACTAATACCTGATTAGTTGCTACTATACACAACTCATCAACTTAGATCTTTATATCCTAATGAGTGACACTAATACCTGAGTAGTTGCTACTATACACAACTCATCGACTCAGATCTTTATATCCTAATAAGTGACACTAATACCTGATTAGTTGCTACTATACACAACTCATCGACTCAGATCTTTATATCCTAATGAGTGACACTAATACCTGATTAGTTGCTACTATACACAACTCATCAACTTAGATCTTTATATCCTAATGAGTGACACTAATACCTGATTAGTTGCTACTATACACAACTCATCAACTTAGATCTTTATATCCTAATAAGTGACACTAATACCTGATTAGTTGCTACTATACACAACTCATCAACTTAGATCTTTATATCCTAATGAGTGACACTAATACCTGAGTAGTTGCTACTATACACAACTCATCAACTTAGATCTTTATATCCTAATAAGTGACACTAATACCTGATTAGTTGCTACTATACACAACTCATCAACTTAGATCTTTATATCCTAATGAGTGACACTAATACCTGATTAGTTGCTACTATACACAACTCATCAACTTAGATCTTTATATCCTAATGAGTGACACTAATACCTGATTAGTTGCTACTATACACAACTCATCAACTTAGATCTTTATATCCTAATGGTGACACTAATACCTGATTAGTTGCTACTATACACAACTCATCAACTTAGATCTTTATATCCTAATGAGTGACACTAATACCTGAGTAGTTGCTACTATACACAACCTATCAACTTAGATCTTTATATCCTAACAAGTGACACTAATACCTGAGTAGTTGCTACTATACACAACTCATCGACTCAGATCTTTATATCCTAATGAGTGACACTAATACCTGATTAGTTGCTACTATACACAACCTATCAACTTAGATCTTTATATCCTAATAAGTGACACTAATACCTGATTAGTTGCTATTATACACAACTCATCAACTTAGATCTTTATATCCTGATGAGTGACACTAATACCTGATTAGTTGCTACTATACACAACTCATCAACTTAGATCTTTATATCCTAATGAGTGACACTAATACCTGAGTAGTTGCTATTATACACAACTCATCAACTTAGATCTTTATATCCTAATAAGTGACAATAATACCTGTTAGTTGCTACTATACACAACTCATCAACTTAGATCTTTATATCCTAATGAGTGACACTAATACCTGAGTAGTTGCTACTATACACAACTCATCAACTTAGATCTTTATATCCTAATGAGTGACAATAATACCTGATTAGTTGCTACTATACACAACTCATCAACTTAGATCTTTATATCCTAATAAGTGACACTAATACCTGATTAGTTGCTACTATACACAACTCATCGACTCAGATCTTTATATCCTAATGAGTGACACTAATACCTGATTAGTTGCTACTATACACAACTCATCAACTTAGATCTTTATATCCTAATGGTGACACTAATACCTGAGTAGTTGCTACTATACACAACTCATCGACTTAGATCTTTATATCCTAATGAGTGACACTAATACCTGATTAGTTGCTACTATACACAACCTATCAACTTAGATCTTTATATCCTAATAAGTGACACTAATACCTGAGTAGTTGCTACTATACACAACTCATCGACTCAGATCTTTATATCCTAATGAGTGACACTAATACCTGAGTAGTTGCTACTATACACAACTCATCAACTTAGATCTTTATATCCTAATGAGTGACACTAATACCTGAGTAGTTGCTACTATACACAACTCATCAACTTAGATCTTTATATCCTAATGAGTGACACTAATACCTGAGTAGTTGCTACTATACACAACTCATCGACTCAGATCTTTATATCCTAATAAGTGACACTAATACCTGATTAGTTGCTACTATACACAACTCATCAACTCAGATCTTTATATCCTAATGAGTGACACTAATACCTGATTAGTTGCTACTATACACAACTCATCAACTTAGATCTTTATATCCTAATGAGTGACACTAATACCTGAGTAGTTGCTACTATACACAACTCATCAACTCAGATCTTTATATCCTAATAAGTGACACTAATACCTGAGTAGTTGCTACTATACACAACTCATCGACTCAGATCTTTATATCCTAATGAGTGACACTAATACCTGATTAGTTGCTACTATACACAACTCATCAACTTAGATCTTTATATCCTAATAAGTGACACTAATACCTGATTAGTTGCTACTATACACAACTCATCAACTTAGATCTTTATATCCTAATGGTGACACTAATACCTGATTAGTTGCTACTATACACAACTCATCAACTTAGATCTTTATATCCTAATGGTGACACTAATACCTGAGTAGTTGATACTATACACAACTCATCAACTTAGATCTTTATATCCTAATGAGTGACACTAATACCTGATTAGTTGCTACTATACACAACTCATCAACTTAGATCTTTATATCCTGATGAGTGACAATAATACCTGATTAGTTGCTACTATACACAACTCATCGACTTAGATCTTTATATCCTAATGAGTGACACTAATACCTGATTAGTTGCTACTATACACAACTCATCAACTTAGATCTTTATATCCTAATGAGTGACACTAATACCTGAGTAGTTGCTACTATACACAACTCATCAACTTAGATCTTTATATCCTAATAAGTGACACTAATACCTGATTAGTTGCTACTATACACAACTCATCAACTTAGATCTTTATATCCTAATGAGTGACACTAATACCTGATTAGTTGCTACTATACACAACTCATCAACTTAGATCTTTATATCCTAATAAGTGACACTAATACCTGATTAGTTGCTACTATACACAACTCATCAACTTAGATCTTTATATCCTAATGAGTGACACTAATACCTGATTAGTTGCTACTATACACAACTCATCAACTTAGATCTTTATATCCTAATAAGTGACACTAATACCTGATTAGTTGCTACTATACACAACTCATCAACTTAGATCTTTATATCCTGATGAGTGACACTAATACCTGATTAGTTGCTACTATACACAACTCATCAACTTAGATCTTTATATCCTAATAAGTGACACTAATACCTGAGTAGTTGCTACTATACACAACTCATCGACTCAGATCTTTATATCCTAATAAGTGACACTAATACCTGAGTAGTTGCTACTATACACAACTCATCGACTCAGATCTTTATATCCTAATGAGTGACACTAATACCTGATTAGTTGCTACTATACACAACTCATCAACTTAGATCTTTATATCCTAATGAGTGACACTAATACCTGAGTAGTTGCTACTATACACAACTCATCAACTTAGATCTTTATATCCTAATAAGTGACACTAATACCTGATTAGTTGCTACTATACACAACTCATCAACTTAGATCTTTATATCCTAATGAGTGACACTAATACCTGAGTAGTTGCTACTATACACAACTCATCAACTTAGATCTTTATATCCTAATAAGTGACACTAATACCTGATTAGTTGCTACTATACACAACTCATCAACTTAGATCTTTATATCCTAATGAGTGACACTAATACCTGATTAGTTGCTACTATACACAACTCATCAACTTAGATCTTTATATCCTAATGAGTGACACTAATACCTGAGTAGTTGCTATTATACACAACTCATCAACTTAGATCTTTATATCCTAATGAGTGACACTAATACCTGATTAGTTGCTACTATACACAACTCATCAACTTAGATCTTTATATCCTAATGAGTGACACTAATACCTGAGTAGTTGCTACTATACACAACCTATCAACTTAGATCTTTATATCCTAATAAGTGACACTAATACCTGAGTAGTTGCTACTATACACAACTCATCGACTCAGATCTTTATATCCTAATGAGTGACACTAATACCTGATTAGTTGCTACTATACACAACTCATCAACTTAGATCTTTATATCCTAATAAGTGACACTAATACCTGATTAGTTGCTACTATACACAACTCATCAACTTAGATCTTTATATCCTAATGAGTGACAATAATACCTGATTAGTTGCTACTATACACAACTCATCAACTTAGATCTTTATATCCTAATGAGTGACATAAATACCTGAGTAGTTGCTATTATACACAACTCATCAACTTAGATCTTTATATCCTGATGAGTGACACTAATACCTGATTAGTTGCTACTATACACAACTCATCAACTTAGATCTTTATATCCTAATGAGTGACACTAATACCTGAGTAGTTGCTACTATACACAACCTATCAACTTAGATCTTTATATCCTAACAAGTGACACTAATACCTGAGTAGTTGCTACTATACACAACTCATCGACTCAGATCTTTATATCCTAATGAGTGACACTAATACCTGATTAGTTGCTACTATACACAACTCATCAACTTAGATCTTTATATCCTAATGAGTGACACTAATACCTGATTAGTTGCTACTATACACAACTCATCAACTTAGATCTTTATATCCTAATGAGTGACACTAATACCTGATTAGTTGCTACTATACACAACTCATCAACTTAGATCTTTATATCCTAATGAGTGACACTAATACCTGATTAGTTGCTACTATACACAACTCATCAACTTAGATCTTTATATCCTAATAAGTGACACTAATACCTGAGTAGTTGCTACTATACACAACTCATCAACTTAGATCTTTATATCCTAATGGTGACACTAATACCTGAGTAGTTGCTACTATACACAACTCATCAACTTAGATCTTTATATCCTAATGAGTGACACTAATACCTGAGTAGTTGCTACTATACACAACTCATCAACTTAGATCTTTATATCCTAATGAGTGACACTAATACCTGAGTAGTTGCTACTATACACAACTCATCAACTTAGATCTTTATATCCTAATAAGTGACACTAATACCTGATTAGTTGCTACTATACACAACTCATCGACTCAGATCTTTATATCCTAATGAGTGACACTAATACCTGATTAGTTGCTATTATACACAACTCATCAACTTAGATCTTTATATCCTAATGAGTGACACTAATACCTGAGTAGTTGCTACTATACACAACTCATCAACTCAGATCTTTATATCCTAACAAGTGACACTAATACCTGAGTAGTTGCTACTATACACAACTCATCAACTTCAGATCTTTATATCCTAATGAGTGACACTAATACCTGATTAGTTGCTACTATACACAACTCATCAACTTAGATCTTTATATCCTAATAAGTGACACTAATACCTGATTAGTTGCTACTATACACAACTCATCAACTTAGATCTTTATATCCTAATGAGTGACACTAATACCTGAGTAGTTGCTACTATACACAACTCATCAACTTAGATCTTTATATCCTAATAAGTGACACTAATACCTGATTAGTTGCTACTATACACAACTCATCGACTTAGATCTTTATATCCTAATGAGTGACACTAATACCTGATTAGTTGCTACTATACACAACTCATCAACTTAGATCTTTATATCCTAATGAGTGACACTAATACCTGAGTAGTTGCTACTATACACAACTCATCAACTTAGATCTTTATATCCTAACAAGTGACACTAATACCTGAGTAGTTGCTACTATACACAACTCATCGACTCAGATCTTTATATCCTAATGAGTGACACTAATACCTGATTAGTTGCTACTATACACAACCTATCAACTTAGATCTTTATATCCTAATAAGTGACACTAATACCTGATTAGTTGCTATTATACACAACTCATCAACTTAGATCTTTATATCCTGATGAGTGACAATAATACCTGATTAGTTGCTACTATACACAACTCATCAACTTAGATCTTTATATCCTAATGAGTGACACTAATACCTGAGTAGTTGCTATTATACACAACTCATCAACTTAGATCTTTATATCCTAATGAGTGACACTAATACCTGATTAGTTGCTACTATACACAACTCATCGACTCAGATCTTTATATCCTAATGAGTGACACTAATACCTGATTAGTTGCTACTATACACAACTCATCAACTTAGATCTTTATATCCTAATGAGTGACACTAATACCTGAGTAGTTGCTACTATACACAACTCATCGACTTAGATCTTTATATCCTAATAAGTGACACTAATACCTGATTAGTTGCTACTATACACAACTCATCAACTTAGATCTTTATATCCTAATGAGTGACACTAATACCTGAGTAGTTGCTATTATACACAACTCATCAACTTAGATCTTTATATCCTAATAAGTGACAATAATACCTGATTAGTTGCTACTATACACAACTCATCAACTTAGATCTTTATATCCTAATGAGTGACAATAATACCTGATTAGTTGCTACTATACACAACTCATCAACTTAGATCTTTATATCCTAATAAGTGACACTAATACCTGATTAGTTGCTATTATACACAACTCATCAACTTAGATCTTTATATCCTGATGAGTGACAATAATACCTGATTAGTTGCTACTATACACAACTCATCAACTTAGATCTTTATATCCTAATATGTGACACTAATACCTGAGTAGTTGCTACTATACACAACTCATCGACTCAGATCTTTATATCCTAACAAGTGACACTAATACCTGAGTAGTTGCTACTATACACAACTCATCAACTCAGATCTTTATATCCTAATGAGTGACACTAATACCTGATTAGTTGCTACTATACACAACTCATCAACTTAGATCTTTATATCCTGATGAGTGACAATAATACCTGATTAGTTGCTACTATACACAACCTATCAACTTAGATCTTTATATCCTAATAAGTGACACTAATACCTGAGTAGTTGCTACTATACACAACTCATCGACTCAGATCTTTATATCCTAATGAGTGACACTAATACCTGATTAGTTGCTACTATACACAACTTATCAACTTAGATCTTTATATCCTAATAAGTGACACTAATACCTGAGTAGTTGCTACTATACACAACTCATCGACTCAGATCTTTATATCCTAATAAGTGACACTAATACCTGATTAGTTGCTACTATACACAACTCATCGACTCAGATCTTTATATCCTAATGAGTGACACTAATACCTGATTAGTTGCTACTATACACAACTCATCAACTTAGATCTTTATATCCTAATGAGTGACACTAATACCTGAGTAGTTGCTACTATACACAACCTATCAACTTAGATCTTTATATCCTAATAAGTGACACTAATACCTGAGTAGTTGCTACTATACACAACTCATCGACTCAGATCTTTATATCCTAATGAGTGACACTAATACCTGATTATCCGCTATATACACAACAACTCATCAACACTTTATATCCTAATGAGTAACAATAATATCTGATTAGTTGCTACTATACACAACTCATCGACTCAGATCTTTATATCCTAATGAGTGACACTAATACCTGATTATCCGCTATTATACACAACAACTCATGAAGTTAAATATTTATATCCTTATGAGTGACATTAATATCTGATCAGTTGCTACTATACACAAGTCCTTCAATATAGGACAAGTGGAACTTTGTACCAAATTATCTCTGTAGTCACTAGCGGCGGTTTACCCTACTCTACAGTTCTTCACGTAATCACAGAAATATAAATAAATATTCGTGTTGTCCACGTCTCGTTACCACCACAATAATAATAAGACATTCGCGCCGTACACGAAGTGGATTTTGTGTGCATTTTAAAAGTGATGGTTAAACCCAACAATTCAGTCTTAAAAGAACAGTCCAAGAGTTTGTTGACTATGGAAGTGTTTACTTGCTAGCCACCTTCTCTCTAGTCTCTTATTTCAAAATTAAGAACGACTATCGCAGATAACCATCGTACGATTATTCAAGAAACTGACAAACAAACTAAAACAGCTAGAAGAACACTCACACTCTGGCACGATATAATTACAGAGAATGGTTCAAGGTTTGATTCTTCCATGATCAGTTGAGTGGAACAATGTAAAAACCATGAAATTCAAGGTATTTATTCACTGAATAAATTACAATATTTTAAAACCTGATTAAACTCAAAATGTTTTTCTCGCCTACTTATTACCAAAGAGTAAATAATAAGATACTAATCATAATCTAAATCAATTTATTAAAGTAATCTTCAGTTACCAAACTACGTATTTAATTAATATCCGATCATTATGACGTATCTTCATTTTCAACGAATTTCTTTTTAACCCATTTATCAAACACTTAATGAAAGAGAAAAAAATAGATTTTCTTAGAATTAGACTGGAGTATCAAGAGGAGTTAAAACAGTAAATAAAAACACTACACGACATTAGAAACCACCCTGTCAGAATTTAATTGTAAATAAAAACACTATACGACATTAGAAACCACCCTGTCAGTATTTAGTTACAACAGTAAATAAAAACACTATACGACATTATAAACCACCCTGTCAGTATTTAGTTAAAACAGCAAATAAAAACACTACACGACATTAGAAACCACCCTGTCAGTATTTAGTTAAAACAGTAAATAAAAACACTACACGACATTAGAAACCACCCTGTCAGTATTTAGTTAAAACAGTAAATAAAAACACTACACGACATTAGAAACCACCCTGTCGGTATTTAGTTAAAACAGTAAATAAAAACACTACACGACATTAGAAACCACCCTGTCAGTATTTAATTAAAATTGTAAAATAAAAACACTATACGACATTAGAAACCACCCTGTCAGTATTTAGTTAAAACAGTAAATAAAAACACTACACGACATTAGAAACCACCCTGTCAGTATTTAGTTAAAACAGTAAATAAAACACTACACGACATTAGAAACCACCCTGTCAGTATTTAGTTAAAACAGTAAATAAAAACACTACACGACATTAGAAACCACCCTGTCAGTATTTAGTTAAAACAGTAAATAAAAACACTATAAGACATTATAAACCACCCTGTCAGTATTTAGTTAAAACAGTAAATAAAAACACTACACGACATTAGAAACCACCCTGTCGGTATTTAGTTAAAACAGTAAATAAAACACTACACGACATTAGAAACCACCCTGTCAGTATTTAATTAAAACAGTAAATAAAAACACTATACGACATTAGAAACCACCCTGTCGGTATTTTGTTAAAACAGTAAATAAAAACACTACACGACATTAGAAACCACCCTGTCAGTATTTAATTAAAACAGTAAATAAAAACACTACACGACATTAGAAACCACCCTGTCAGTAATTAGTTAAAACAGTAAATAAAAACACTACACGACATTAGAAACCACCCTGTCGGTATTTAATTAAAACAGTAAATAAAACATTATACGACATTAGAAACCACCCTGTCGGTATTTTGTTAAAACAGTAAATAAAAACACTATACGACATTAGAAACCACCCTGTCGGTATTTGGTTAAAACAGTAAATAAAAACACTACACGACATTAGAAACCACCCTGTCAGTATTTAGTTAAAACAGTAAATAAAACACTACACGACATTAGAAACCACCCTGTCGGTATTTTGTTAAAACAGTAAATAAAAACACTACACGACATTAGAAACCACCCTGTCAGTATTTAGTTAAAACAGTAAATAAAAACACTACACGACATTAGAAACCACCCTGTCAGTATTTAGTTAAAACAGTAAAAATAAAACACTACACGACATTAGAAACCACCCTGTCAGTATTTAGTTAAAACAGTAAATAAAACACTACACGACATTAGAAACCACCCTGTCAGTATTTAATTAAAACAGTAAATAAAAACACTACACGACATTAGAAACCACCCTGTCAGTATTTAGTTAAAACAGTAAATAAAAACACTACACGACATTAGAAACCACCCTGTCAGTATTTAATTAAAACAGTAAATAAAAACACTATACGACATTAGAAACCACCCTGTCAGTATTTAGTAGCATAAGAGATCAGCAATCACAGATTTCGCTGAACAATTTACGTGGTTGAAGAACAGTCTTTTCAATCAATATTTGCCCAGAATGGTCGGGTGGTTAGCATCCTCGACTCGCAGTCTGACGATCGCGGGTTTGAATCCTTATTAAACCAAACATGCTTACTCTTTCAGACGTGGAGGCTTTATAATGTTCAGTCAAACCAACTATTCGTTGGTAAAGAGTAGCTCAACAGTTGACAGTGGGTGATGATGACTATCTGCCTTCCCTCTAGTCTTACTCTGCTAAATTAGGGACGACTAGCCCAGATAACCTTCGTGTAGCTTTTGGCGAAATTCAAAGCAAACAAACAAAGAAACATCTATAAATGAGAGACATTGTTCTTACCATGTGACACCCAACCATGTGAACAACCATTGCACGTCCTCTGGTGAGTGGTGCCAGGAGTGAAACAGTCACACGAACAGCCAGGAGTGATACAGCGAATCGCCTGAAACAAACAACAAACTAAATAATAAAATATGTTTTAAATTATAATAATACAATGGGATTCAAAACTATACATCAAGTTTCAAAAGTATACTACATTATGGAATAGATAAAATAATACATAGAGATTCATAAGAAAAGTAATATTTAATACATAGATCAGTTTCTACAATAACAAAGTCTAGTATATACAAAGTTTCATAACAATGAAAAACTATGGAATAGAACACGTTTAATAAGAATGGTAAACTATGGTATAGAACACGTTTCAAAAGAATAGCAAAATTATGGTATAGAACACGTTTATTAAAAAGAATAGCAAATTATGGTATAGATCATTTTAAATAAGGATGACAAATTATGGTGTAATAAGTTAAATAAGAATGACAAATTATGGTGTAATAAGTTAAATAAGGATTACAAATTATAGTGTAAAAGTTAAATAAGGATTACAAATTATGGTGTAAGTTAAATAAGGATTACAAATAAGTGTAAAAATTACAAATTACAAATGGTGTAAAAAGTTAAATAAGGATTACAAATTATAGTGTAAAAAGTTAGGATTACAAATTATAGTGTAAAAAGTTAAATAAGGATTACAAATTATAGTGTAAAAAGTTAAGGATTACAAATTATATAGTGTAAAAAGTTAAATAAGTTAAATAAGGTTAAATAAGGATTACAAATTATAGTGTAAAAAGTTAAATAAGGATTACAAATTATAGTGTAAAAGTTAAATAAGGATTACAAATTATAGTGTAATAAGTTAAATAAGGATTACAAATTATAGTAATAAGTTAAATAAGGATTACAAAATAGTGTAAAAGTTAAATAAGGATAACAAATTATAGTGTAAAAAGTTAAATAAGGATTACAAATTATAGTGTAATAAGTTAAATAAGGATTACAAATTATAGTGTAATAAGTTAAATAAGGATTACAAATTATGGTGTAATAAGTTAAATAAGGGTGACAAACTAGGGCATAGAACAAATTCCTGGTGAACACTACAGTTGTGGTATAACAAAAGTATTTTGTATTTTTTTTTTCATAAATAGTTTGTTGGCTGTGATTGGCTGGACCAATCAAGAATTATTCGCCAATAATGAATATATAAAAAATTTCCCGCCACTCGCCGTGTTTATTCCTACTTTATCTTATAAAACAGAATAGAAATGTTTTTTTCTGTAAAGAATTCACAACAAACAGATATTTTTAATGGCAACAAAATAACTTAATCTTTCTTAAATAAGGATATGAATTGTATTGTGTGGCACACTTAACTTATTGTACCGAATCTCGTTAGGTAAGTAGGGGTGAAAATATGTGTTGTAAGAAGATTTTTATGCTCAGAATTTTAAAACAAATAAAATGAAATAATTCTTAGAAAATGGGCAAACCCTTCCAAAAAATATTTCATGAAAAATGTCACATAGGGTTCAACTTTTTTATTTACCCACGAGAAGAACATAACACAGATGTGGCGGTCTCTTGTGACGTCATAGTTCCCAGTATCTTAAATCTTGCACGAGACTAAAGTTTATTGGCATAACGACTTGCTTTAATTTTATATCTAACTGGATAGAAAATAAAGTTTTTATCAGGATATTTTTTACATCTAATTATTTTTAATCTTCAGTCACGTAACGATTTTGAACACAAAAATATCTTCAAACTTGTGAAAATTTAAATTGTAATTTTTGTGTCTGTTCTTTCTTATTAAACAAAAACACCCGAATTTTACAAAAACAAATTTATCTAATGAACTTACAACACTAGAATCCTGGGTTCGATATCTGCGGTTGACAGAGCACAGATAGCCTATTGTTTAATTTTGTGCTTAATTAAAAACAAAACAAAAATAACGATAAAAAGTTAATTATTTACCTCCCTCTAGTGTTATTTACGTGTATTATTGAAAGTGCTTTTGATTGTCAACTGTTTTATTTCATGTATCTTGCGCTCCGTATTTCATGTTTAATACTATAATGAGTATATTCTCTACATTACCCCCGCTACTACGCTTAAAATCAGGGTTCGATTCCCCTTGGTGGACTCAGCAGATAGCCTAATGTGGCTTTGCTATAAGAAAACACACACATTCTCTACACACTATTTTCTCTTCTGACCGATAACAGAAAATGATGACGTCAAACTTACGATGCCTAGACTCTAAGTTTATTTTTGTTTGTTTTGAATTTTAGCGCAAAGCTACACGAGAGCTATCTGCGCTAGCTGTCCCTAATTTTGCAGTGCAAGACTAGAGATAAAGCAACTAGTCATCACCTCCCATCACCAACTCTTGGGCTACTCTTTTACCAATGAATAGTAGGATTGATCGTTTCATTATAACGCCCCCACGACTGGAAGTACGAGCATGTTTGGTGTGACGGAGATTTGAACCTTCGACCTGCAGATTACGAGTCGAGTGCCTTAACCATCTGGCCATGCTGGGGATCAAATTTCTTCTTTTAAAGTATATTTTTGATTTATCGTTTAAACTATAGAGTAAAAATGAAAAACTATTAAGTTAGATTAGCTACATAATAATGATAATTAAGTCCTTATGGACAGAGTTGCATTTCGTCAGCACAGTTAATGTAAATTAAACAGAACAATGGTTGTTATTATTTCCTTGTGTCCTCGATGTTTTATATATACAAGAGGTTTTGTTTATGTATAGTACATCTAATAGCTTGGATGGAAAATGTTACGAAGCAGGATAATCAAAATCGGACATACACATGTGAAGGGAGCACGGCGAAAGTATTCTTTAAACTTGGTACCAGACCTAGCTATATCTGTCGGTCATTTTGTGTAGCCTAGCTATATCTGTAGGTCATTTGGTACCAGACCTAGTTATATCTGTCGGTCATTTGTGTAGCCTAGCCATATCTGTCGGTCATTTGTGTAGCCCAGCTATATCTGTCGGTCATTTGTGTAGCCTAGTTATATCTGTCGTAAACATGTGCTTCCAACTGTCTACTACTGAACTACTGTAGCTACGATAAACATGTACTTCCAAGTATGTACTACTAGACTACTGTAGCTATGATAAACATGTGCTTCCAACTGTCTACTACTGAACTACTGTAACTACCAGAAACATGTGCTTCCAAGTATGTACTACTGAACTACTGTAGCTACAAAAACATGTGCTTCTAAATATGTACTACTGAACTACTGTAGCTACGATAAACACGTGCTTCCAATTGTCTACTACTGAACTACTGTAGCTACGATAAACACGTGCTTCCAACTGTCTACTACTGAACTACTGTAGCTACAAGAAACATGTGCTTCCAAGTATGTACTACTGAACTACTGTAGCTACAATAAAACACGTGCTTCCAACTGTCTACTACTGAACTACTGTGGCTACGATAAACATGTGCTTCCAACTGTCTACTACTGAACTACTGTAGCTATGATAAACAAGTGCTTCCAACTGTCTACTACTGAACTACTGTAGCTACAAGTAACATGTGTTTCCAGGTATGTACTATTGAACTACTGTAGCTACGATAAACATGTGTGCTTCCAACTGTCTACTACCGAACTACTGTAGCTACGATAAACATGTGCTTCCAACTGTCTACTATTGAACTACTGTAGCAACGATAAACATGTGCTTCCAAGTATGTACTACTGAACTACTGTGGCTACAAGAAACCTGTGCATCCAATTGTCTACTACTGAACCACTGAAGCTACGATAAACACGTGCTTCCAACTGTCTACTACTGAACTACTGTAGCTATGATAAACACGTGCTTCCAACTGTCTACTACTGAACTACCTTAGCTACAATAAACATGTGCTTCCAAGTATGTACTACTGAACTATTGTAGCTGCAAGAAACATGTGCTTCCAAGTATGTACTACTGAACTACTGTAGCTACAAGAAACATGTGCTTCCAAGTATGTACTACTGAACTATTGTAGCTGCAAGAAACATGTGCTTCCAAGTATGTACTACTGAACTACTGTAGCTACAAGAAACATGTGCTTCCAAGTATGTACTACTGAACTACTGTAGCTACGATAAACATGAAAATGAAAAATTGTAAATTGACCTAAACGTTACTCTAAGATTTAGAGAAAGACAATTACAAAATTTCTTGTTTACTGAACGTGAAGATTTTCACAGCATACGGATAGATTATTCATGACAAATTTTAAACAATTTATTGAGAACTGAAACACAGAACAACTTACTTCACCATGAATTATCTTCTAAGTATTGTGTAATTATTTAACATCACATGCGGACTGTTCCACGAGCGAGCGACAATTACATCCTGTTTTACTTCTTCCACGAAGTGTTCAGGTGTGAAATGATACACGTTTACACCATGACATTCACACAGCTACACTCGACTACGTGATGCAATCAAATGTAACTTTAGAACAATTACTTGTATATGACACATTTTCCAGTGCAGGCAAACAAATATGTCCCATAATAGTGTTATTGATACATTTGGTGGAAAATATTAGATCGATAAATTTCAAAGAATACTAGGTATCCTACTTAAAACATAAATATTTAAAACAAACTTTTCAATATTACATGATATTATATTAACATTACATTACATGAATATTATATGATATTAACATTGTATTACATGAACATTATATTACATGAATATCATATCACATTAACATTATATAACATAAACATCATATCACATTAGCATTATATAACATGAAAATTATGTTACATATTAGTCATTTGTGATTTCGTGAAATAAAACATGGAGAGAGAGCGACAAGAGAGACAGATGAAAGGATAAGAGAAAGATAGAAGTACAGCTGTGAACAACCAGAAGTTTCCATTTCTTGTATTCTGGACGTCTATAAACCACATTAGATATTCTTACATGTGTCTTGGTTTCAGTAAGCAAATATTAGTGTTTCTTTTATACGTGAACACTTAGACTTTAACAAATAATTACAAATGTTATAGAGAACAGAACAACAGGTGGAAAACGTTTTCCGGTTTGTAGCTGATGTAATAATCTTCCTGTTTTTGTATTCCGGTTTGTAGCTGATGTTATAAACTTCCTGTTTTTGTATTCCGGTTTGTAGCTGATGTAATAATCTTCCTGTTTTGTATTTCGGTTTGTAGGTGATGTAATAATCTTCCTGTTTTGTATTCCGGTTTGTAGCTGATGTAATAATCTTCCTGTTTTTGTATTCCAGTTTGTAGCTAATGAAATAATCTTCCTGTTTTTTGTATTTTTAAAGAACGAAAAAAGAGTGATCCAAGTTCGTTATGATATTAAAGTCATAACTCTTTGTCTGAGTTGCGTGAGTTATATGAAGTAATTCCACATATGTATTATGATATTAAATAACGAAAGTCATAACTCTTTGTCTGAGTTGCGTGGGTTATATGAAATAATTCCACATATGTATTATGATATTAAATAACGAAAGTCATAACTCTTTGTCTGAGCTGCGTGAGTTATATGAAGTAATTCTACATATGTATATCAATCAGAATATTTCTAATTTTGTTCCTAATTTAATATGAATATTACTTGAACTAACTTAGGTAAAGCCATTAACTTCCTTATCAATTTGGCTAACTTCTTGGTTAACCTAGAAACCACAAATGATCCAAAATATGTAAGGAATGTTTCGTTTTGGGATTTTCTCCCAACATATGTTTCCAAACAGACATTTTTGTGTCGCCCGGCATGGCCAAGCGTGTTAAGGCGTTCGACTCGTAATTCGAGGGCGGCGAGTTCGAATCCCGGTCGCACCAAATATGCTCGCCCTCCGAGTCGTGGGGGCGTTATAATGCGACGGTAAAAGAGTAGCCCAAGAGTTGGCGGTAGGTGGTGATGGCTAGCTGCCTTCCCTCTAGTCTTACACTGCTAAATTAGGGACGGCTAGCGCAAAATTCAAAACAAAAAAAACAAGACATTTCTGTTGGGTTCATTTGTCCTACCATGAATTTATATACAGGTTCTTAGCAATATAAGAACATTTTATAATACTAGTTACCAACTAATTTGTCTACCAGTGAAAAAGCAGTTAATCATTATGAATTATAAGACGACCTTGAAAACGATATATTTTGTTTTCAAGATATGTAAATAATTTTAAGTGTTTGTAGAATAAATTACTTATTTAGTATACACTTAATGCACATATAATATTAATATTACAATCAACAGAAATCAATAACAAAGTATTAGACATTTGTGTTAAACATTTTGTGTGAACATACAGAATGATAAGACACTCCATTACTAATCTGTTGTAATCACTTAACTCCCTCACACTACACACGTGCACATGGTTCACTATACATAGTCAAAATAAGTGTAGTCACCAAACATCTTTGTTTTTAATATAATCAATAAATTACTTGTGAAATATTGCTTTATATATTTGTAACCATGATACCCCAACTAAATGACTTTCTACATAGATAAAACTAAATGTCCAGAAATCTGTTTATTTCTTGTTTAGCGACATTGTGCTCTCCACAAGTATTTAAACGTGGATTTTGTTATAAACTTTAAATTTACCACTGATGCACTGATGGTTGATCTGGACTCCCCGGCGTGATAAAACGTAGAATGTGATTTTAAACAGAAATTGATGGAACCAATAAATTGTTAGAACAAAAATCAGATTTCTTTACACAATGTTTCATGTGCTAACCTTCTTAGGCTGAGACAAACATATCAGCAGGAAAGGGTTAACAGCAAGAGAAACATACTTTTGTTACAGTAATTCAAACACCATCTTCTAAGAGAAAACCTGTCCTCAGAACTCAGTTTTACACCATCAGACTTAAAATTCAGACAACGACAAGAATGGGTACGACAGGTTAAGGAAAGTAAAGAAGATAAGTCGTGATGTTTCTATCGTTCGATTCACCATTTGTTACTAAGTTTTGGTTTATCATAATAATTCCTCTCTAGTTATCCTGGATAAAGAACAAAAACCTTCATGTAGAATTAGTAAAAACATTAGTCAACGAATCTTTCTATGGCATGAACAGGTCGTTTGAGTTTCATAAACAGACAATCAAAATAATAACATACCCAGTAAGAAGGCGGAATAATCAAAATAATAACATACCCAGTAAGAAGGCGGAATGATTTAAAGTTGTTCCTGTTTCTAATAAACCAGTGAATATAATATAAAGTAAAACGTTATATTTTTCTTGTCAATGAATTTTCACATAATAAAAATATACCAAAAGTCAGCATTCTTATAGAACTTAACTCACACTTTTGGAAACAATTTTGTTTCGCTATTTGTTTATTAACGGCTTCTCGTATGAAGATCACATTTCTAAGAACGTTCAAGACTCGTAAGGTATCGTACAACAAACTTTAAAATGTAACATTCCCTGTTTGTTTTACAGCAAAACAACATTGAATTATATGCTGTGTCTAATGCGGGAATCGAGCTACGGATTTTAGCGTTGTAAGCCAGTAAAGTTATCACTGATTCCTCGAAGCACCGTATGTATGTTTTCTTATAGCAAAGCCACATTGAGCTATCTGCTGAGTTCAGCGACGATAATTATTACCGGTGAAATATTTACCCCAGTACGTTGATCTGACGATTCGATTCGGAATGGATTAATAGTTAGTTGCTGGTTTAAAGTCGTGACAGTTACCTAAGTTTGGAATATATTCTGGTTATGTTTTCTGTTGGCCCATCATTTAATTGTACTCAAATTCTCCATATAGTCTATACACTTGTCTATAAAGTGTATTATTCGTACGTGTTTTCTTATAGTAAAGTCATGTCGGGCTATCTGCATTGTTTACGAGGGGAATCGAAGTAATACTCTTCATTGATGTATAATTAATTACAAATTAACACTATTCATTTATGTATAATTAATTACAAATTAACACTATTCATTGATGTATAATTAATTACAGAGTAACACTGTTCATTGATGTGTGATTAATTACAAAGAAATACTGTTCATTGATGTATAATTAATTACAAATTAACACTGTTCATTGATGTATAATTAATTAGAGTAACACTGTTCATTAATGTGTGATTAATTACAAAGTCACACTGTTCATTGATGTATAATTAATTACAGAGTAACACTGTTCATTGATGTGTGATTAATTACAGAAGTAACACTGTTCATTGATGTATAATTAATTACAAAGTAACACTGTTCATTGATGTATAATTAGTTACAAAGTAACACTGTTCATTGATGTATGATTAATTACAAAGTAACACTGTTCATTGATGTATAATTAATTACAAAGTAACACTGTTCATTGATGTATGATTAATTACAAAGTAACACTGTTCATTGATGTATAATTAATTACAAATTGATACTGTTAATTGATGTATAATTAATTACAAATTAACACTGTTCATTGATGTATAATTAATTACAGAGTAACACTGTTCATTGATGTGTGATTAATTACAAAGTAACACTGTTCATTGATGTATAATTAATTACAAAGTAACACTGTTCATTGATGTATGATTAATTACAAAGTAACACTGTTCATTGATGTATAATTAATTACAAAGTAACACTGTTCATTGATGTATAATTAGTTACAAAGTAACACTGTTCATTGATGTATAATTAGTTACAAAGTAACACTGTTCATTGATGTATAATTAGTTACAAAGTAACACTGTTCATTGATGTATGATTAATTACAAAGTAACACTGTTCATTGATGTATAATTAATTACAAAGTAATACTGTTCATTGATGTATAATTAATTACAAATTAACACTGTTCATTGATGTATAATTAATTAGAGTAACACTGTTCATTAATGGGTGATTAATTACAAAGTAACACTGTTCATTGATGTATAATTAATTACAGAGTAACACTGTTTATTGATGTGTGATTAATTACAAATTAACACTGTTCATTGATGTATAATTAATTAGAGTAACACTGTTCATTAATGGGTGATTAATTACAAAGTAACACTGTTCATTGATGTATAATTAATTACAGAGTAACACTGTTTATTCATGTGTGATTAATTACAGAGTAACACTGTTCATTGATGTATAATTAATTACAAAGTAACACTGTTCATTGATGTATAATTAATTACAAATTAACACTGTTCATTGATGTATAATTAATTACAAATTAACACTGTTCATTGATGTATAAATAATTAGAGTAACACTGTTCATTAATGTATGATTAATTACAAAGTAACACTGTTCATTGATGTATAATTAATTACAGAGTAACACTGTTCATTGATGTGTGATTAATTACAAAGTAACACTGTTCATTGATGTATAATTAATTACAAAGTAACACTGTTCATTGATGTATAATTGATTAGAGTAACACTGTTCATTGATGGGTGATTAATTACAAAGTAACACTGTTCATTGATGTATAATTAATTACAGAGTAACACTGTTTATTGATGTATGATTAATTACAAAGTAACACTGTTCATTGATGTATAATTAATTACAAAGTAATACTGTTCATTGATGTATAATTAATTACAAATTAACACTGTTCATTGATGTATAATTAATTACAAAGTAACACTGTTCATTGATGTATAATTAATTACAGAGTAACACTGTTCATTGATGTATAATTAATTACAAAGTAACACTGTTCATTGATGTATAATTAATTACAAAGTAACACTGTTCATTGATGTATGATTAATTACAAAGTAACACTGTTCATTGATGTATAATTAATTACAAAGTAACACTGTTCATTGATGTATAATTAATTACAAATTAACACTGTTCATTGATGTATAATTAATTAGAGTAACACTGTTCATTGATGTGTGATTAATTACAAAGTAACACTGTTCATTGATGTATGATTAATTACAAAATAACACTGTTCATTGATGTATAATTAATTACAGAGTAACACTGTTCATTGATGTGTGATTAATTACAAAGTAACACTGTTCATTGATGTATAATTAATTACAAAGTAACACTGTTCATTGATGTATGATTAATTACAAAGTAACACTGTTCATTGATGTATAATTAGTTACAAAGTAACACTGTTCATTGATGTATAATTAGTTACAAAGTAACACTGTTCATTGATGTATAATTAGTTACAAAGTAACACTGTTCATTGATGTATAATTAGTTACAAAGTAACACTGTTCATTGATGTATGATTAATTACAAAGTAACACTGTTCATTGATGTATAATTAATTACAAATTAACACTGTTCATTGATGTATAAATAATTACAGAGTAACACTGTTCATTGATGTATAATTAATTACAAATTAACACTGTTCATTGATGTATAATTAATTACAAATTAACACTGTTCATTGATGTATAATTAATTACAAAGTAATACTGTTCGTTGATGTATAATTAATTAGAGTAACACTGTTCATTGATGTGTGATTAATTACAAAGTAACACTGTTCATTGATGTATGATTAATTACAAAGTAACACTGTTCATTGATGTATAATTAATTACAAAGTAACACTGTTCATTGATGTCTAATTAATTACAGAGTAACACTGTTCATTGATGTATAATTAATTACAAAGTAATACTGTTCATTGATGTATAATTAATTAGAGTAACACTGTTCATTGATGTGTGATTAGTTACAATGTAACACTGTTCATTGATGTATGATTAATTACAAAGTAACACTGTTCATTGATGTATAATTAATTACAAAGTAATACTGTTCATTGATGTATAATTAATTACAAATTAACACTGTTCATTGATGTATAATTAATTAGAGTAACACTGTTCATTAATGTGTGATTAATTACAAAGTAACACTGTTCATTGATGTATAATTAATTACAGAGTAACACTGTTTATTGATGTGTGATTAATTACAGAGTAACACTGTTCATTGATGTATAATTAATTACAAATTAACACTGTTCATTGATGTATAATTAATTACAAATTAACACTGTTCATTGATGTATAATTAATTACAAATTAACACTGTTCATTGATGTATAATTAATTAGAGTAACACTGTTCATTAATGTATGATTAATAACAAAGTAACACTGTTTATTGATGTATAATTAATCACAGAGTAACACTGTTTATTGATGTGCGATTAATTACAAAGTAACACTGTTCATTGATGTATAATTAATTACAAAGTAAGCACTGTTCATTGATGTATGATTAATTACAAAGTAACACTGTTCATTGATGTATAATTAATTACAAAGTAATACTGTTCATTGATGTATAATTAATTACAAATTAACAGTGTTTATTGATGTATAATTAATTACAAAGTAACACTGTTCATTGATGTCTAATTAATTACAGAGTAACACTGTTCATTGATGTATAATTAATTACAAAGTAATACTGTTCGTTGATGTATAATTAATTAGAGTAACACAATTCATTGATGTGTGATTAATTACAAAGTAACACTGTTCATTGATGTATGATTAATTACAAAGTAACACTGTTCATTGATGTATAATTAATTACAAAGTAACACTGTTCATTGATGTATAATTAGTTACAAAGTAACACTGTTCATTGATGTATAATTAATTACAAAGTAACACTGTTCATTGATGTATAATTAATTACAAAGTAATACTGTTCATTGATGTATAATTAATTAGAGTAACACTGTTCATTGATGTGTGATTAATTACAAAGTAACACTGTTCATTGATGTATGATTAATTACAGAGTAACACTGTTCATTGATGTATAATTAATTACAATGTAACACTGTTCATTGATGTATAATTAATTACAAATTAACACTGTTCATTGATGTATAATTAATTACAAATTAACACTGTTCATTGATGTATAAATAATTAGAGTAACACTGTTCATTAATGTATGATTAATTACAAAGTAACACTGTTCATTGATGTATAATTAATTACAGAGTAACACTGTTCATTGATGTGTGATTAATTACAAAGTAACACTGTTCATTGATGTATAATTAATTACAAAGTAACACTGTTCATTGATGTATAATTAATTAGAGTAACACTGTTCATTAATGGGTGATTAATTACAAAGTAACACTGTTCATTGATGTATAATTAATTACAGAGTAACACTGTTTATTGATGTATGATTAATTACAAAGTAACACTGTTCATTGATGTATAATTAATTACAAAGTAATACTGTTCATTGATGTATAATTAATTACAAATTAACACTGTTCATTGATGTATAATTAATTACAAAGTAACACTGTTCATTGATGTCTAATTAATTACAGAGTAACACTGTTCATTGATGTATAATTAATTACAAAGTAATACTGTTCATTGATGTATAATTAATTAGAGTAACACTGTTCATTGATGTATAATTAATTACAAAGTAACACTGTTCATTGATGTATGATTAATTACAAAAGTAACACTGTTCATTGATGTATATTAATTAGAAAGTAACACTGTTCATTGATGTATAATTAATTACAAATTAACACTGTTCATTGATGTATAATTAATTAGAGTAACACTGTTCATTAATGTGTGATTAATTACAAAGTAACACTGTTCATTGATGTATGATTAATTACAAAATAACACTGTTCATTGATGTATAATTAATTACAGAGTAACACTGTTCATTGATGTGTGATTAATTACAAAGTAACACTGTTCATTGATGTATAATTAATTACAAAGTAACACTGTTCATTGATGTATGATTAATTACAAAGTAACACTGTTCATTGATGTATAATTAGTTGTTACAAAGTAACACTGTTCATTGATGTATAATTAAATTACAAAGTAACACTGTTCATTGATGTATAATTAATTACAAAGTAACACTGTTCATTGATGTAGTAATTAAAGTTACAAAGTAACACTGTTCATTGATGTATGATTAATTACAAAGTAACACTGTTCATTGATGTATAATTAATTACAAAGTAACACTGTTCATTGATGTATAAATAATTACAGAGTAACACTGTTCATTGATGTATAATTAATTACAAAGTAACACTGTTCATTGATGTATAATTAATTACAGAGTAACACTGTTCATTGATGTATAATTAATTACAAAGTAATACTGTTCATTGATGTATAATTAATTAGAGTAACACTGTTCATTGATGTGTGATTAGTTACAATGTAACACTGTTCATTGATGTATGATTAATTACAAAGTAACACTGTTCATTGATGTATAATTAATTACAAAGTAATACTGTTCCTTGATGTATAATTAATTACAAAATTAACACTGTTCATTGATGTATAATTAATTAGAGTAACACTGTTCATTAATGTGATTAATTACAAAGTAACACTGTTCATTGATGTATAATTAATTACAGAGTAACACTGTTTATTGATGTGTGATTAATTACAGAGTAACACTGTTCATTGATGTATAATTAATTACAAATTAACACTGTTCATTGATGTATAATTAATTACAAATTAACACTGTTCATTGATGTATAATTAATTACAAATTAACACTGTTCATTGATGTATAATTAATTAGAGTAACACTCTTCATTAATGTATGATTAATTACAAAGTAACACTGTTCATTGATGTATAATTAATTACAGAGTAACACTGTTTATTGATGTGCGATTAATTACAAAGTAACACTGTTCATTGATGTATAATTAATTACAAAGTAACACTGTTCATTGATGTATGATTAATTACAAAGTAACACTGTTCATTGATGTATAATTAATTACAAAGTAATACTGTTCATTGATGTATAATTAATTACAAATTAACAGTGTTTATTGATGTATAATTAATTACAAAGTAACACTGTTCATTGATGTCTAATTAATTACAGAGTAACACTGTTCATTGATGTATAATTAATTACAAAGTAATACTGTTCTGTTGATGTATAATTAATTAGAGTAACACTGTTCATTGATGTGTGTGATTAATTACAAAGTAACACTGTTCATTGATGTATGATTAATTACAAAGTAACACTGTTCATTGATGTATAATTAATTACAAAGTAACACTGTTCATTGATGTATAATTAGTTACAAAGTAACACTGTTCATTGATGTATAATTAATTACAAAGTAACACTGTTCATTGATGTATAATTAATTACAAAGTAACACTGTTCATTGATGTATAATTAATTAGAGTAACACTGTTCATTGATGTGTGATTAATTACAAAGTAACACTGTTCATTGATGTATGATTAATTACAAAGTAACACTGTTCATTGATGTATAATTAATTACAAAGTAACACTGTTTCATTGATGTGTGATTACCAATTAGAGTAACACTGTTCATTGATGTATAATTAATTACAATGTAACACTGTTCATTGATGTATAATTAATTACAAAGTAACACTGTTCATTGATGTATAATTAATTACAAATTAACACTGTTCATTGATGTATAATTAATTAGAGTAACACTGTTCATTAATGTATGATTAATTACAAAGTAACACTGTTCATTGATGTATAATTAATTACAGAGTAACACTGTTCATTGATGTGTGATTAATTACAAAGTAACACTGTTCATTGATGTATAATTAATTACAGTAACACTGTTCATTGATGTATGATTAATTACAAAGTAACACTGTTCATTGATGTATATTAATTACAAAGTAACACTGTTCATTGATGTATGATTAATTACAAAGTAACACTGTTCATTGATGTATAATTAATTACAAAGTAACACTGTTCATTGATGTATAATTAATTACAAAGTAACACTGTTCATTGATGTATAATTAGTTACAAAGTAACACTGTTCATTGATGTATAATTAGAAGTTACAAAGTAACACTGTTCATTGATGTATGATTAATTACAAAGTAACACTGTTCATTGATGTATAATTAATTACAAAGTAATACACTGTTCATTGATGTATAATTAACTACAAATTAACACTGTTCATTGATGTATAATTAATTAGAGTAACACTGTTCATTAATGGGTGATTAATTACAAAGTAACACTGTTCATTGATGTATATTAATTACAGAGTAACACTGTTATTGATGTGTGATTAATTACAGAGTAACACTGTTCATTGATGTATAATTAATTACAAAGTAACACTGTTCATTGATGTATAATTAATTACAAAGTAACACTGTTCATTGATAATTATACAAATTAAACACTGTTCATTGATGTATAATTAATTAGAGTAACACTGTTCATTAATGTATGATTAATTACAAAGTAACACTGTTCATTGATGTATAATTAATTACAGAGTAACACTGTTCATTGATGTCTGATTAATTACAAAGTAACACTGTTCATTGATGTATAATTAATTACAAAGTAACACTGTTCATTGATGTATAATTAATTAGAGTAACACTGTTCATTAATGGGTGATTAATTACAAAGTAACACTGTTCATTGATGTATATTAATTACAAAGTAACACTGTTCATTGATGTATGATTAATTACAAAGTAACACTGTTCATTGATGTATATTAATTACAAAGTAATACTGTTCATTGATGTATAATTACAAATTAACACTGTTATTGATGTATAATTAATTACAAAGTAACACTGTTCATTGATGTATAATTAATTACATGAGTAACACTGTTCATTGATGTATGATTAATTACAAAGTAACACTGTTCATTGATGTATAATTAATTAGAGTAACACTGTTCATTGATGTATAATTAATTACAGAGTAACACCTGTTCACATGTGTGATTAATTACAAAGTAACACTGTTCATTGATGTATAATTAATTACAAAGTAACACTGTTCATTGATGTATAATTAATTACAAAAGTAACACTGTTCATTGATGTATAATTAATTACAAAGTAACACTGTTCATTGATGTATATTAATTACAAAGTAACACTGTTCATTGATGTATAATTAGTTACAAAAAGTAACACTGTTCATTGATGTATAATTAGTTACAAAGTAACACTGTTCATTGATGTATAATTAATTCGCTGTACAAGCAAGTAGCACTGTTCATTGATGTATAATTAATTACAAAGTAACACTTGTTCATTGATGTATAATGATGTTGCTACAAAGTAACACTGTTCATTGATGTATAATTAATTAAAGTAACACTGTTCATTGATGTGTGATTAATTACAAAGTAAACACTGTTCATTGATGTATATTAATTACAAAGTAACACTGTTCATTGATGATTAATTACAGAGTAACACTGTTCATTGATGTATACTAATTACAAAGTAACACTCGTTCATTGATGTATACTTAATTCAGAGCTAACACTGTTCATTAATGTATGATTAATTACAAATTAACACTGTTCATTGATGTATAATTAATTACAGAGTAACACTGTTCACATTGATGTTCGTGACTAATTACAAAAGTAACACTGTTCATTGATGTATAATTAATTGCAAAAGTAACACTGTTCATTGATGTATAATTAATTAGAGTAACACTGTTCATTAATGGGTGATTAATTACAAAGTAACAATTGTTCATTGATGTACATTAATTACAGGCAAACACTGTTTATTGATAAAATGATTAATTACAAAGTAAACACTGTTCACCAGCATGTATAATTAATGTACAAAGTAATTACAATGTTCATTGATGTATAATTACCACAAATTAACACTGTTTATTGATGTAAGACTAATTACAAAAGTAACACTGTTCATTGATGTCTAATTAATTACAGAGTAACACTGTTCATTGATGTATAATTAATTACAAAGTAATACTGTTCATTGATGTATAATTAATTAGAGTAACACCTGTTCACAGATGTATAACTAATTACAAAGTAACACTGTTCATTGATGTATGATTATTAGCAAAGTAACACTGTTCATTGATTGATATAATTAATTACAAAGTAACACTGTTCATTGATGTAGCAATTAATTACAAAGTAACACTGTTCATTGATGTATAATTAATTTCAGAGTAAATACTGTTCTGTTCAATGTGTGATTAATTTCACAAAGTAACACTGTTCATTGATGTATTACAGATTACCTGCCACAAAGTAACACTGTTCATTGATGTATAATTAATTACAGAGTAACACTGTTCATTGATGTGTGATTAATTACAAAGTAACACTGTTCATTGATGAAAGTATAATTAATTACAAAGTAACACTGTTCATTAGATGTATGATTAATTACAAAAGTAACACTGTTCATTGATGTATAATTAGCCACAAAGTAACACTGTTCATTGATGTATAATTAATTGCCAAAGTAACACTGTTCATTGATGTAGAAATTAGTTACAAAAGTAACACTGTTCATTGATGTATGATTAATTACAAAAGTAACACTGTTCATTGATGTATAATTAATTACAAAGTAACACTGTTCATTGATGTATAATTAATTACAAAAGTAACACTGTTTCTTTTGATGTGTGATTAATTACAAAGTAACACGACTGTTCATTGATGTGTGAATTAATTACAAAAGTAACACTGTTCATTGATGTATAATTAATCACAAAATAACACCGTTCATTGATGTATAATTAATTACAAATTAACACTGTTCATTGATGTATAATTAATTAAGCAAGTAACACTGTTCCTCAATGACTGTTCATTGGATGCATACCAATTGGCTAAAAAGCAAGCACTGTTCATTGATGTAATTACTGCATCATAAGTAACACTGTTCATTAATATTTGATATAATTAATTAACAAAGTAACACTGTTCATTGATGTATAATTAATTGCAAAAACACTGTTCATTGATGTATACCAATTACAAAGTAACACTGTTGTTCAATGTATGATTAATTACAAAGTAACACTGTTCATTGATGTATGATTAATTACAAAGTAACACTGTTCATTGATGTATAATTAGTTACAAAGTAACACTGTTCATTGATGTATAATTAATTACAAAGTGCAACACTGTTCATTGATGTATAATTACTAATTACAAAGTAACACTGTTCATTGATGTATAATTAATTGCAAAGTAACACTGTTCATTGATGTATAATTAATTGTAGAGTAACAATTCTATGCCTAATGTGTGATTGAATTATTAAAGTAACACTGTTCATTGATGTATAACTCACTACAAGTAACACTGTTCATTGATGTATAATTAATTACAAAGTAACACTGTTCATTGATGTATATTAATTACAAATTAACACTGTTCATTGATGTATACTCAATTAGATGTATAATTACTAAAACATAATGTGATGTATACTTACAAAGTAACACTGTTCATTGATGTATAATTAATTACAAAGTAACACTGTTTATTGATAAAAGTGATTAATTACAAAGTAACACTGTTCATTGATGTATAATTAATTACAAAGTAACACTGTTCATTGATGTATGATTAATTACAAAGTAACACCCTGTTCATTGATGTATACCATTACAAAGTAACACTGTTCATTGATTGCACCAATGCAATTACAAAGTAACACTGTTCATTGATGTATAATTAATTATTACAAAGTAATTAATTGTTCATTGATGTATAATTAATTAAAGTAACACTGTTCATTGATGGGTAATTAATTTGGCTAAAAGTAAATAACACTGTTCATTGATGTATGATTAATTGTAACACTGTTCATTGATGTATAATTAATTGAGTAACACTGTT
>NW_027467777.1:5788838-5828954 GCF_004210375.1 Tachypleus tridentatus | reverse complement strand
CTGCATCAGAGACCTGGAAAATTTGCAGTGAATGGGATTACCGTGATTCCATTTTAGTCAGCCATACTTCTCATGAAAACAGATGTCAAATGTAATATGCTTGTGGAAAAATTGTGGTCCATTACCAAATTCAATTTTTTTTTGTTATATTGTTAACAAGAGGAAAACATAATGTAATTTAACCTGGTTATGTCGAAATGTTCCCTTGGCTACCTCAGTGTGCACATGTCAAGTGTTTCCCTCTATTGGGTGGTCTTGATTCAAGAGATACATTTAGTTAAAAAGGGCGCTGTTGTTGCTGATATAATACAAACCCGTTAATACATAAATTAAATTTATAACTAGTAAAGTGTAATTACTATAACTTAAGAAGGTTTCATTAAATGAACGCCTAAATTTACAATTTATACAGTAGAGTTAGAAAAATTACATTTTTGAATAAAAGAGATAAAATAAGAACTTTTAAACTTTCTATGAAAATATGTTATAAAAACTTGAGACAATACTAACATTTAAAACAACTGTTATGCAAAACACGATTTGTTTGCTATAATACAGAAGACAATAATAAGTGAATGTCACGTCAATACTTCTGCATACAGTTGGTAGAGATTAGGATGTGTGAACATCTTATTATCAATTAATTCTGTCCATAAATAAATAAAGTATCATATGTCATTCCTGTCCACCATCTAGATCTCATCATAATAAAGCTAAATAATTTAACTATAGTATATTGTATATTTTGAACTGGGCTGGGCCATTATTGTTTCATCAACACACATATTTTTACAACTCGTCTGTTTCATGCTTTCAAATGTGTTACAGTACTTTATGATTCAGCACGCCTTTAAATATTGTAAAGATTAATATAAATTAGTTAACTTTAGGTTTTAATTAACTTAATTTGGGAAGTAGATAAATATCTACTATACCTGGAATTTTCACCGCATATATCATAGCTTAACTATTGATGAAAATAATTCCTTTTAAGAAGATACTTAATTCATTTTTGTATTAGTAATGAAAATAACATATTTGAAGAATGCAGTATGTCCTATCTTCATGGGTCACGATAGATTTACATTAAAGTAAAAATGTTCTTGTTGCAATAATTTATGTACTAGTGGTACTGGAACTACAATAATTTATGGCTATCCCATGACCGAATATCAAGGCTATAAACACTCAATATCAATTTCTATAACGAACAACAAACATTACATTGTTTACACAGAAGACGGTTGCATGTTGCTGGCGTTGTGGCTGCGAGCTGTGGTGGTTGACGCCATTGGAACAGGGAAAAAATACGCGGACTGTTTGGTGCGGGCTCCAGGTCAGGACCCGGGAGATAGATTACAAACCATTTCGGATTAACTAGGTCGGTGTTCTTCATTTGGTATGATTTTTTTTGTTTGGCGGATTTCAGAATGAATGACCTGAAGGAAACGACTTGCTGTGAAATTTTGTGTTAAGGAAAATCTGCGACTGAAACTTTGCTATGCTTAACATGGCTTACGATTATGTTGCTGTGAAGCGTACGGCATGTTTCAAGACATAAACGTTTTAAGAATGGTCGACAGTCCATTGAAGATGATGAGCGTCCTGGACGTCCTTCCATCAACTGACGACCCACGTCGACAAAATTAACATTCTAGTGCAGGCAAATCGACGTCTGACTGTCAGGGAGCTTGCTGAAAGAGTGTGGGATATCAGTTGGATCTTGTTACAAGATTTTGACCAAAAAATTGAAATTGCAACGCGTTGCTGCGAAATTCAGCCCTCAGAACTCGTGCGTTTTTGCCAAACACTCCATCACTGTTCTTCCCCTCCCCTCTACTCACCTGACCTTGCTCCTTGCGATTTTTCTTGTTCTCCAAATTCAAAGACCCTTGAAAGGAAGAAGATTTGAGATTCCCGAGATTAAGGCAAATGCGACGAAGAAGGGCTGGAAGACATTACAAAAGAAGCGTACCAGGACTGTTTCAACAAGTGGAAACACCGTTGGGGTAAGTGTGTGCGTTGGGGAGGAGAGTACTTTGAAGGGGTCCCAGACCTGTAACTTCTAAATAAAGTACATTTTGTTTTATGACGTCAGTCCACATATTTTTTTAACAGACCTCGTAGTACTTCTCCCATATTCAAATTTGCTTAAATCTTCTTTAAGGTACTGGTGGTATGAAAACTCATTTTAGTGAGATCGATCATATACTGAGTAAATCGGTTAGTAAAGATCAGTTACTTTTTTATGCATTTAGAATATTGTAGCTTTAAATATATTCTCAGGCACACGCGAACGCGAAGTTTGTATTGAGTCTATTAGCTTCAAACAAAAATCCTTAAACTCCAACTTAAGAGGTTAAAATGTATTTGTTTGTTTATTTGTAGTTAAGCACAAAGCTACACAAGAGCTATCTGTGCTCTGCTCATCACGGGTGTCAAAACGGATTCTAGCGTTGTGGTTTGCAGACATACCACTGTGCCACTGGAATTTATATCAAACTAAGTGAGTATTATGAAAGAAAAAATTAAGCGTGAAATCTCAATTCTCTTTATTTCTTAAAAACTCAAGAATGATTATGACAGTTAATGAAAAATATTATACTGCTTTTAAAAGAAAAAAACAATTTTCTTTCCCCACAATTAAAGAAAAATTATTGTTTAAACATGGAAAAATTAAGTATTTTAAAAATCAATTCAGTGTGAAATCTCCGATATCCTTTATTTCTTACATAACGTTTAAAATTAAGTCTCAAAACTTTAATGGCATATAAACTAAAACAAAACAAATTTCTCCTTTCCAGTTTAGAAACAAAACTAATAATGGGCTAAATTTTGGTAGGAGCTATAATAATACCATAATTCCCTCCCGTGTAAGGTAATTTTTACTACAATTTCCCTTTTGTAGCCTCTTTACCAACTTTTCGTTTTGGAAGTATATAAATAACTAACACAAGGGAATTTACACCACATATCGTGGTTTAATTATTATCGATTTTGATGAAAAAATAGTTGTAAAACGTACATGAAACACATCTTAGTAGGCCTTTAATATCAAAATAAAATTCATCACAAAATATATGGTAGTTTGGTGGGAAAATTGTTGTTTTTCAGATACGAGACAACTGCATATTTTAAATCAGAATGCGCGTAGTCGTTATGTATTAGCAAAACTCAAAAATTAAACGTTACTATTTTCATGTAAAATATGTCATTTTTTAAAGCTAAAACTCAAAAATGTTTCTTATACGAAATAATAACAAATTTTAAAATCGGTTAAATTTTGTAAAAAAAATTCTAAATTGAAGAATATCTCAAGTCCTTGTATTAACGTTCTTTTCAAGTAAAATAATATTTAATATCGCTGGAAATTTTACTACAGATCTTGAATTAAATATTGGAAGTTTAATAAAATAATTCCATTTTGAAGGGTACGTCAGAAGTGTGTGTATGTGTGTGTTTCTACACCAATAAGGAAAAAATTCAATTTAAAAAAAACAACAAAAAGTACTGCATGGTACGTTTGGTGAAAAAATAATTTTGAAACACTTTGTTTCTTTATGGATAAGTAAATAGCTACTTAATGTGCTATTTTTTGCTCTGTCCATCACGAGCACCAAAATCCGGTCTCAACCATCTGATTCCATAGACATATCGATGTGCCATTTCAAAAATGGATATTTTAAATTAAAAGTGAATGTGAACTCCACTATTTATTATTTCTCAGTTAAAACTCAAGAATGAAACATTACGATAGTTATGAAGATATTATATCGCTTTTAAAAGGTAAGAAAGCATTTTTTTTCTTTTACAGGATAAAACTAAATCATTTTGATTTAACAATATAGATTTTCTGATACACACAAAAAAAGTGCAGAAAAACAAAATCTCACAGTGCTATTCTGTGCTACACAAATATATAAAGCAAAAGTACCAAACTAAACAACAAATGCTACACTTTTAAGATTTCCACACAGTTAAGTTGGCAGGCACTTAAGTTACATAACAAGGGTGAAACATCGCATTTTAATTTTTGTGCTATTCATGTCAAGCAAAAACTCAAACGGTGTATTTTATTTATTGAATTGCTGGAATCTAAAATCTGAAACATGTTCTTTTTTACCAAGGTCTTAAGTTGTCACAAAGATTAACATTAAATTGAAGTTGGAGCAGCTTGGTTTTGTAACTAGTACTAGTATCAGAGAATATAGTAGACTACCATGCTTTCCTTAGCTAAAAAAAACCGTCAGAGTATGCCTGGACTAGCATAAACGTAAACTTCAAACACATGTTTTCTTAACTAATGGAGTAACATGGGAATGGATTTGGGATGAATATTTTTTCACTCTAAGGTGAGTTGTTCTTTACGTTCTATCTTGAAAGTTTCTATCGTAATCTTAAATTTCATATTCCCACAGCAGACTCTCGGTAACAGCCAATCCTTGAAGTCTCCATGTGCTTCCAGATCAAAGTTTATACAAATGATCGATTAAAAGTGCCTTTCATGTACCAATAATCAGCTTGAAATACCTTTTCAAAGCCAGGAACATCGAACATGGTAATTTCTTTCTCTCTTTTATATTCCTAGAGCAATCTACTACTTCACAGCACGCTTCGAAGTTTTCTTTGTATTTTCAAAACAATATATTTCTAAGAGGATAAATTCACCATATATTCATATTCAAAGTGCTACCCCATGTTAAAGTTATAATTATACTGCTAGAGCAGTATACATAATCTGTTTCATACTTAGAGAACTTTGTTTGTTTGTTTTCCTCAACAGGTGAAGGTCATTTTTCATTTTCTTCATTTCCAGGAACAATGTATTTTCAACAGGCAGACTTGAAGAGTCTAAATACTTCCCTTAATGGGGATGTATTCAATAGACCAAAATTTAACTGTTTTTTTAATTTCTCAAGCAGAGCAAATCAACTTTCACAGAAGAGGTTCATGTTCCTGATACTAAACAAGGGAACATTCAACGAACCAGATATTATTGGTCATTTATTCACTCAGCACAAAGTTATTTTTTTATAACTAAACAACTTGAATTTATCGTATTCTCACAGCCTAAGGAGCATTCAATATTAAAGAAACCAATTGTTCTTAATAGACCAACTTTGATACTTCTTAATTTATCCAGAGACGGTTGTTCTCAAAACTTTTTCAACTCTTCGAGTTTTAGAACAATGGCTACTCAACTCAACAAACCAACTTTGTTTCATTGAGATTTGTTTTTAACATAGTTTAAAAAAAAAAAGTTTATTAGGTTAAATTCAAGATTTTGTGTTGATTTTGTTACTTCTACACTTTTGTTATTTCTAACTTTGTGTCTTTAATTAACTATAAACAACCAGTATGCATGGATCAATAAATATCTTGTCTCTCCTTTTATAAATCTCTCCTGTGTTTCAGCTTCAATCTTTAAGGGCTTATAACACTAATATTTAGAGTTATATTCCTAAAGTGAGCACAACAGATATGGACCATTGTGTACCCTTGCGTTCCACAACAAACAATCTCTCTTAATTTCTTAAACTTCTAAACGTTTTTTAACGGACTTGTATCTAGAGGCAGTTAATGCTAGGGTTTTGTCATTTAATAAACAACTGAATACTATTTTTTATGTTTATTAGTCAAACAAATGGTATCGATCCTAAAGAGCAACTAATTAACTTCCAGAAACAAAACAAGCCAAATTAAACCTTCAGGCATATATTTCATTAGACACATGTAATATCTATCAAATATACCAACTAATACTCCCAAAATTTATATATTGCAATCAGTATAATGTTGCATAATATTCGTATGTATTTTTAAAATTAATTATATAAATAGAGGTGCCCGGCATGGCCAAGACGTGTTAAGGCGTGCGACTCTCGTAATCCGAGGGTCGCGGGTTCGCATTCCCGTTGCGCCAAACATGCTCGCCCTTCAGCCGTACGAACGTTATAATGTGACGGTCAGTCCCACTATTCGTTGTTGTTTAGAGTAGCCCAAGAGTTGGCGGTGGGTAGTGATGACTAGCTGCCTTCACTCTAGTCTTACACTACTAAATTAGGGACGGCTAGCACAGATAGCCCTCGAATAGCTTTGTGCGAAATTAAAAAAACCAACTGAAAAAACGTATAGAAATATTTCCTTGTTTTTTTATTTTATTTCGTTGAATGTTTAAAACTAACGCAAGTTATTTGTTACGAAAATAACAGCTTCGGATAATTTATACACATAGTAAAAAAAAAGATACATGTCGTCTAATAATTTAAATTATATAATTGGAAGTTACAACGTAAAACGAATTACATTATTGTTTACTTTTGTCATATGGGTATTACAAGAATTTCTGTTATAGCAAATGTTTGTTATACACATCAAAACTCTTTCAAAAGTCTCTCAATATATACGCAAATCAGTAACCGTTTTAAGGACAGCAATAATTTTAGAAACTGTGTACTGACCCATAATACTGCTTTTACGTTCATCAAAAGCGGTAAGTGGTAAAACATATTAGGGATATACAATAACTAATAATGTTTTAGTTTCGTTAAAACGTTTAAAATATGGCAAAGAGTTTGAGAATATATTTAAAAAATCATTTTTCCTGTTTCAAAAATGTTGAGAGACATATCCTAACTAGCAATGTCATTGGAAGCTCGTTAAGAGAGTTTTAATGATGGAAAAGCATCCTGAGATACACGTTACACTAGAAGTTCTACAAAAACGGCCGCAGAAATCTGTCGTGGCGAGGCAAATATACTGTATCCACAATATTACTAACATAGTCTTTAACAACAGATTCATTTCGTGTGAGGCCACAGTCAAGATGAAAAATGTTCTGAGAGAGACCTCATGTTGAGAAGTTTGGGAACCCCTACATTAACCAACGATATTTCTCTATATATGGGATAAGCTATATACGAACCAATAATCTTGTTTTAAGCTTAAGAAAACCTTTTTAAGGCGTGGAAATCTTTGTAGAATATATTTCAGCTACGTAATCTTGTTTTAAGCTCATCAGTGTTGTTTTTTGTTATTACGAAAATCTGAGAATGTACACAATCCAGTATTCCTGGATTTAATCTCGTAAAAACCGTTTTTAAGAAATAAAACAGGTTGGAGAATATAGTCGAACCAATAGTCCTGTTTAATGCTAGTCAAACCCGTTTTAAAGGTAATAATCATCGTGCAAATATAAATTAATGGGCCCTACTTTTAGAGATGGCAAATATTTCAAAATGTATACATTACACGTTAATCCTCGTTTAGGCTCATCAAAATCATTTTCAGGACTGTTTATCAAAATAATTTTAACGTTAGCAGAAAGTTAAGAGATATACAATAAACAATAATCCTATTTTTAAACCCATAGCAAGAGTTAAAAAAATATACGCTAACTAGTTGTCTTATTCAACATTCATCATAAAATTTGTTTTAAGATGGCGAAGTTTTGAGTATTATCCGCTCTAACCAGTAATATGTTTTATTGTTTACCGGTACATTTTAAAGATGACTGAAGTGCTTGAAGATTGATGGAAGATATTTTTTTTACCTAATTTATTTTGTTTCGTGTTGTAAAACTTACCTTGATACACTTTTACAACAGGTTGTTTTAACAGAAATATTTCTATACTTTATAAAACCATATTCATTCAATGTTTGAACGTTTCCATGTTTTATTGTTTTACACGGGGAATATTCATGTAGTTTCTTTGGGAACCAATTGAAGAACGACAAAAGTATGACTAATAATTAGAAATTAGTGACACTATACTTACCAATACCGTACAGCATGGTAGATAATAACACTATCCTCATTAAAAATCATGCAATTCCAAAATCGTTAAATGTAAATATAAAAATATATAAAGAGAGGGTTAGTTCTGTGCTAACTGATACAAGATAAAACATAGACTCGATTCTAATAAATTTGTGATTCATTGGTTTAAAGATATATACGTGTGTGTGTATATATATATACCCATGTATTAAATGCATAAAATTCATTAAGAGGCTATTACTCACACAGAGAGAAGCACGGTAGCTCACCACAAGTATTCACACATCACTCCTGCACGGTAAAAGAGGCAACCGAGTGATGGCTGCGGGGCGGTGACTAGATTCTACCTAGTTGTTCCCTAGAGTTCTCATCCAAGGGAGGAGTCTAGCTACGGGGCGTAACTAGATTCTGTTGTTTCCTAGAGTTCTCATCCAAGGGAGGATTCTGGCTGTGGGGCGGTGACTAGATTCTACCTAGTTGTTCCCTAGAGTTCTCATCCCAGGGGAGGAGTCTGGCTGCAGAGCGGTGACTAGATTCTATTTAGTTGTTCCCTAGACGAAGAACGTGAAACTAAGTACAAAACTGTCAACAGTTTCCAAACCTGTACATTTGATCGCATTGCCTCTCCTTCTTTCATAATTCTGGTGTGTATATATATATATATATATTACAGATGTGCCATTAGTTTTAATTTATCATCACCCAGAACCATTAAGTGAATGAATAAACTGTTCCGTGACAAAGTGTTACGTTCTACAAAAATATTTTTATGTATATGTTAGTTATTTCAAATATTTATATTTAGATGTAAATAACAAAAAGCTGTATATGTGACCCCCCCTCAACAAAAGTGAATATCAGGATGAAACACTTCTGCAGCTGAAAGTACATTTGATGTCATGAAATAGACCAATAACGATCCTTCTGAACGACTACATTCCTCAAAGAATTGTTATGAGGTTAATGTAACAAATTTGGTTTTATGTGTGTAATGTTGCTGCATTTAACCTACGGTTAAATGGATCTTATTGGTCAACAGCAGATGTTATTGGTAATTTTCGGTGTAGGAATACATTGTTTAAAATAATTATGTTTTAAATAGCACTCTACCTAATATAATGTTATATTCTTGATGCCTTTGTGCAGATGAAGATTAGTCTTGTCAAATGCACTCCATATCTTATCTGAACTACTACATCAGTATACAATACATCTAAAATGTTTTTCTAGTACCTCCAGAGTAAGTAATAATGTTAACCGGTGATGTTTAAAAGACTTGCCATCCAGGTTCCTAATGATTCTCTAAGTCATAACAGATTGAGCTATACTGTAGTATGTTTAAGACAAACTTTTCTGGTTCCTAATGATTCTCTAAGTCATAACAGATTGAGCTATACTGTAGTATGTTTAAGACAAACTTTTCTGGTTCCTACTGATTCTCTGAGTCACGACCGATTGAGCTATAATGTAGTATGTTTAAGACATGTTTTTCTGTTTTAGGACAGAGAAACGACTGCTTATGAAGCCACCACGCGTTGTGTGTCTTCTATAAAAAAAAGTATGTGCTTACTGCAGGTGTTATAAGCTTTTGCAGAAATATGACTGCATATACAGACTTATTGCAAAATGTTATCAAATAGTTATGAGAAATAATAATAGCTCTTTTCATGCTGAATATTTTACTCTCAACCGTTTGAGGTTAATTCTGTTGACATTTGAAAATTACGTCATAATAAACAAGCTGCACACTAATAACACTAGTTTTAAAGATAATATACACACACACATATATATATATCAATCATTTACATTATAAGCTGCACATTAAACTATTTCAAGAAGATTTGAATAATCTGATGTGAGTACATAAACAAGAAAATTGCATGTCGTAAATATATCAAATTATTTAATACTTCGCTGAAAGATGATTTAGAACACTGTTATATAACAGTTGTAATATTTTTCCTCGTAGACGTATAAAATAATTTAGTACTTTACTGAGAGGTAACACTAAACAAACTAAGTAATTATATAAAATTTAAAGGTTTCACCTCGTAGACGTCTATGATTTCATTCTGTTTGAAAGATGGTTCTTTTCAAGTGGTTCATATTAATACTTATTTCCTTCAGTTTGAAATCACAACTTCATTCTCATTAAATATGAAGTAACTAACAATATATAAAAAATACAGTGCAAGATAAGTCTTCGAAATATGAAATATACACTTGGCATAGTTCAGTTGTACTATGCGGAATATAAATATAATATGATAAGTGTATTATCATTTTGGAAATATATATATGGTATACTGTATTACTTCGAATTTAAGACGCACCTTTTTTCACATTTTTCCGAACTGAAAATTAGGGTTCGTCTTAAATTCGAGGTATAACTTTTCACTCTTTGAAAGTTTCAAAAACATCATTTTCCTCGAACAAAAATTAGCTTAGAAAGACTAAACAAAACACGTACAAAACGTCAAATTTGCCGATGACAGCGCCTCTAACAGTATAATTGAATATTGTTGTCCTCAGTCTTTGTCTGACTTTCATGTTGTACAGACGCTATTTTATTGTGTTTTTTTTATTTTTAGCGCGTTTTTTACCCATGGAAAAGCGTTTTACGTACGATACCAAATTTAAAAGAAAAGCTGTTTTCTACACCGAACAGATTGGCAGTCGCGCAGCAGGTAAAACGTGTACAGTGAGAGAGGCAAGTGTACATCGTTAACGTGGTGTGAAAACCAAGTTGTTTTCTTGCAGGAAAATTACAAAGTCAGTTTCTGGCACCCAAAAAAGGAAGACATCCTGAAATTGATGCCGCTGTTTTAAAGTATTTCAGAGTTACGAAATAAAGGACTGCCTGTAACGAGAGAAGTCTTAATGTTAAAAGCAAAAGAATGAGCAGGGAATAGTGGTATTTCTTTCAAGGCTAGTTGTAACTGGTGTGAGAAATTTATGAAAAGAGAAGTACAATAATTAGTCAAAAATTGCCATCAGATTTTGAAGATGCGAAAGATGGAACGCAAGATGACATTTGTTGGAACAAATGATGAAGATGCTTCAACTTCAGAATATAACAGTGAGTCAGAAGAAACATTGTAATATCATCCTGATTAAATAAAGAAAGCAGGAAGAAACATTATTGTAATGCGAATTTTAAATTTCCTGTATATTTTATTTAAGTTAACTATATTTTATTTTAAATACATTATTAATATTATTTTGATTCGTTAATAAACTATTTTAAAACATATTCACTCCTTGCTAATTATCATGCAATTATATTTCCTGAAAATCGCTTTTTAAAAGTGAGATGTGTGTTAAATTAGTGGGTGTCTTAAATTCAAAATAATACTGTAATTGTTTACGAAATATGTGTTGCATTTACGAACTGATTCTTTACAATATGAAACGTCCACAGAACATGAAACGACTCTATTGTACGAGATAAACATTCTACGAGTCGTTATTTTAAACTCTAATATGAATAGGTATCAAATTAGTTTTAATGACTGACGCTAGGATGTGGCGACTTATAGTGTAAACCGGAATAATTTTATGAGTTGCATTTTGTTTTCATCTTCTCTGAGTTTCTCGTGCCATTAGCACAAAATACCATGAGCTGATAGGTTAATATGATTATATATAATACTTCTAGTTTAAGAAATTAATACGTATTTTAAAATTTACACATAGCTTTGACCAAAACATCGAGAAGATGAAGTACTAAAGAACCAAACGTGTTAGTCATCAATAATAAAAACAGTCATATATTAATACATATACAGTTTTTAAACTAGCCGTATCCTAAACAATTTCTATTATCAGTTTGATATTATAAGTCATATAAACCTTTTATGTTAACGTAAATGATATATATGTCGTTAACGTTTTATGAAATTTCTTTTGTTTTTGAATTTCGCGCAAAGCTACACGAGGGCTATCTGCTTAGCCGTCCCTAATTTTGTAGTGCAAGACTAGAGGGATGGCAGCTAGTCATCACCACCAATTGCCGACTCTTGAGCTACTCTTTTACAAACGAATAGTGGGATTCAACGTCAAATTATAACGCCCCCATGGCTAAAAGGGCGAACATGTTTTGTATGACGGGAATTCGAACCCGCAACCCTCGGATTATGAGTCGAGTGCCTTAACTATCTGATCATGCCGGGCCTTTTTATAAAATCATTATTATGCCAAGTTTCACCTCTACAGTCTAAATAATTTGGTTTTACAGATATTAAAGTTTGATTTTTTTTTCTTTTTTTCAAGGTAACTCTCAAACAATTATATATTTTAACTGTTCCGGTCATCACTTCAGACACACATGTACGTGTCTTTCACACATCTTAATATTTCAAATACACATGAACGTGCTTTTCACACAAAACCAACTGTGACAAATCAAGGCGTACGTTACTGTAATCCCATAAAAATAAAGATGATATTTGCTGAGTACATATTAATAATGTACATGGACAATCGGTCGTGACTCAGAGAATCATTAGGAACAAGAAAAGTATGTCTTAAACATACTACAGTATAGCTCAATCGGTCGTTACTCAGAGAATCAGTAAGAATAATAAAAGTATGTCTTAAACTTATTACTGGATAGCTCAATCTGTTATGATTCAGAAAATCATTAGGAACTAGAAAAGTATGTCTTAAACATACAACATCAATCGGTCGTGACTCAGAGTATCAGTACCTAAAATGTTATATTTATATGTCTCGTGTTTCGTACTGAAAAATCTTGTGGCAGCAAGTTTAATGTTAATACTGTACAAATTGCCATGTCTTTATGTCTGGCGTGTTTCATACCGGGATATCTTGTGGCAGTAAGTTTAATGTTAATACTGTACAAATTGCCATGTCTGTATGTCTGGTGTGTTTCATACCGGGATATCTTGTGGCAGTAAGTTTAATGTTAATACTGTACAAATTGCCATGTCTGTATGTCTGGTGTATTTCATACCGGGATATCTTGTGGCAGCAAGTTTAATGTTAATACTGTATAAAATGTCATATTTATATACCTACTATGCGTGAAACTGAGTTATCTCGTGACAGTATATTTTATGATAATATTGTATAAAAACTGGAAAAAATAAAAAACGAACAAACCAACCAACCATCACACCGCATATTGAATACAGAGACACTTTATGAACCCAAGTATGTAATTCATGTTCAGATACGTGTACAGCATTGGAAATATACGTCTAAAATAAACTTCAAGTGAACTGGAGATACATATCAAAATGCACAAAATACATCTGTTCTTTAGACCTCACACTTTTTTTACCTTTACATTACAGATGTTCACATGTTCGGCTGACACTACAGCTGCTACTCTGTCAGTTCAGTCTCGTGCTTTTCATTATCCTGTTCATCAGAACTATAGAGTAACCCTTCTACTCCTTATATTCAGAGATAAACATTGTAAATCATTCCTAGATGAACCTTAAACACAGGAACAAATATTGTATAGCATCTCCTGCTGCTCCTTACTCGTACGGGTAAATATCGTAAGCTCGTCTTGTTGTTCACACGTTCAGAGCTAGTTTAGAACCAATATGATAAAGGTTTTCGAAATGTTTTATGTTTACAATCTATTTTTTGTATACATGTATAACTGCGACAGTACTGGCTCTTCTTATAAGGAATAAAGAGCCACCAAAGATCAGTCAGTAATATTAACCATGATTACCACGTTCTACCTTCAATCTGAAGGTAGGTCTGACAGACGTTACTGTTTGACATAGTCAGTCCAGAACCAAGGTCTAGCCTACTGTGGGGACCAAGGAGTTGACCGCAGACCCTGCAGATTGTGAGAATGAGTGGGAATTGTTATTAATTACAGCCTTTTGTGCACACGGCTCGATCAGATCTGGAGAACCTTCAAGAATAGTCTGAAACTGATGTGGGTCGGATAAACGTAACTTTGGTGCAATCATGTTACTGCTAGTTCTGTTGTTAACTGGTACAATCATGTTACTGCTAGTTCTGTTGTTAACTGGTGCAATTCTTTGGTGGTGTCCCGAGCTGGTTGTAAAGGGTTTGCCGTCCTTAACTAACACGGGCACAGCGACTTTTCTTATTGCATATTGCTGTGACTGTTGAGTTTCGTGCTCGGTCATAGACTTCTCTTTAGCCTGTCTCTTGCACTTGTATCGGTGATTCTGGAACCAAATTTTAACCTGATTAGGGGTTAGACGGATCAAGTTAGCCAGGTGTTCTCGCTCTGGAGCAGAAAGGTAGTTTTGCTGCTTGAAGCGACGTTCCAGTTCATACACCTGGGCTTTAGTAAACAGCACTCGTCTCTTACGTCGTTGTGATAGAGGAAACTGGACAGCCTTGGTTTCAGATGTTGTAACCACACTGCACGTATTGAAGGTCGACATGTTGGACATGGGAGGTGAGCCAATCAAACGGGAAACTAACAGAAAGAGAAGTACAATATTTACTCTAACGAAAGAAACTTGTTTATTGGAATCTTGTTTTTCATTTCAATTGCGTAATAACTGCTCTTCCACTCAACCACAATCAAAGTTATTAATATCATGATTACTCTTCCATACAAATAGAATCAAACTTATTAAACATAATTATTATTGTTCTATAAAACTACAATCAAAGTTATTAATATGATGATTACTGTTTCGTACAATTACAATCAAAGTTATTAATACTATTATTGCTGTTCCATACAACTATAGAGTTATTAATATCATGATTACTGTTTCATACAACTATAAACAAAGTTATAAACTTCATAATTACTGTTCCAATTATTAAAGTCAAGTAACAGGTTTGCAATATAAAGCACGAACTAAAATATAGTAATTATATTAACATAATACAGTGTTGTTGAAAGGTTGAGTAGGCTTATGTAAGCTAAGTAAGATTTTCAGACTGTTTTGATTTTGATTCATCTTCCAGATCGTATTTGATGTCTAATCACTGCAAAAAGAAACAAAAGAATATGGTTATGTAATTCATATAACTGTTGGCTTATTTTAATGGATACATACATAATCAAGAAAGTACTTGGGATGTTTTGATGTTGAAAACATTGACTATTATTAAGTTAAACTAAGTTTACGATATCATATATATATATATACATATGAACCAATATAACCATTCTTTTAAATTTAATTACTGTAACCATACTTCAGCATCCACATAAAAATATACTTATTATATTTAAAAAGAAATATATAATATTAGTTTACCAGCGCAAACAAGAAGCAAAACTAATTTTCATGAATTTTAAGAAAATGCAAATATTTCTTTTAGCAAAATGTTTTGTCTGTATATTTAGATATTTATATTACATAAACACAAATAGTGACTAATTATTCAAGATAAAAGTAACTGTTGCGCCTGTTATATTATATAATCCACGTTCTAGGAATTGTTAATGAGCTAAGTTTTTGAGGTTACGTAATAGCTTATTTTTTTTCATTCCCTAAATGAACAATAAATGTTAGGACAGTAAAGGGTTTCAGCATGGTGAGGTAGTTAGGACGCTTGACTCAGATTATAATGTGAGGGTCGCGGTTTCAAATACCCGTCTCACCAGACTTGCTCGCATATTTAGCCATAAAAACCTTAAAATATGATGGTCAATCCCTCTATTCGTAGTTAAAAGAGTAGCCATATTCAGTAATGTTTTATCTGTCGATCGTCCATCTTGCCCTCCAGGGTAGCTTCAATTTAAAGGCTATCATATCCAAAGCACACCAGTCTTCCTTTTATACCTTTCATAACCCATCTAGCTTATGAGGATGATAGTTTCTCAGCGCCATTTTTAACAGTCGGATCGCACAAATGAATGATTTGTCCAGAATGTCCCCGTAGGGAATAGCTTGAGGAAGGCCACGATTGAAAGGATATGTCATAAAAGCAACTTGTGTACCCAGGAATTATGTCATTTTTCTAGATAGAGATCCTTCTTGATTATGTTGTCTGGAAGATGTGGACTACTTTTGCATGACGTTTGTGTTTGAAGATGATCATATAGGCTACCAACCGTGACAACGATTAATACCTGATCGGACCGTGAGAACCTTACTACAATTACTTATAACCATATACATTACACAAAATTGTGTTAAAAATGGAGTCTTGCAAATAATAAACAATTTTCGAGGGCAGGACAATATTATGCTTTCTTATAATAGTAAATTGTGTTAAAAATGGAGTCTTGCAAATAATAAACAATTTTCGAGAGCAGGACAATATTATGCTTTCAAAAAAAAAATGGTTTCAAACAAAAGACAGAACGAAATTTTAAACCATTGGTGACCACAGTAGCTTAACTTTGATTTTGAATGCTGGAGAACAGTTTCTGGAAACCAAACATAAGCCTAAGATATTGAGAAATCATAGTTTTGATGCTACTGCAACGTAAAGGAACATTTTTTTCGTCTTTGAAAAATCACGTCGCCAAACCACGCCAAAGGCTGACAAAAATCTTTGTTGGACAGGAAATATCGTTTGTTTTTAGAAACTTCAAAGGATAGTTGTGATAATTTACTTATTTTTTTTGTGATATAACACCTCTTGATTTTCAACAACGAATACCTTTTTCTGCTCTACAATATTCGAACAAAAGTGTGTAGTTACTAAACTGGCAAAACTAGAGGTTAACTTAGCTCGTCTTTCTGGATGTACTTCTCTCGACAGAGCACGGCATGACCAGATGGCTAAGGCACTCGACTCATAATCTGAGGGCCGCCGGCATTTAATCCTCGTCATACCAAACAGCTCGTCCTTTCAGCCGTGGGGGCGTTATACGCGACGATCAGATTCACTATTCGTTGGAAAAGAGTAGCTCAAAAGTCGGCGGTAGGCGGTGATGACTAGCTGCCTTTCCTCTAACCTTACATGCTAAATTAGGGACAGCTGGCGCAGATAGGCCTCGTGTAGCTTTGCGCGAAATTAACAATCAAACAAACAAACTTCTCTCGCTGTGTCGAAAAGAAGACCGAGATATTCTAGGTAGAAACAAAGACGACTTACCTACAACTTTTCTTAATTAAAGACAGTGGAGGCTTGTCAAAAAACTAGATTATTTTCAGTTACAACTGAACTTTGTCGTAAAATTTATACCAAATTTCAACGATTTAATACGATTACAAATAACTTGTGTCACTTCTATATTCGTGCGCCGGACTAGTCTCACGTTCAATATTTGTTTTGTACGAGTACACTTTCCATACATTCACTTTGTTTTTTCTTTTTCTAGTTTGCAGACTACTATACATTTGACACTTAGATGTATTTAAGGTAAACTCACTTCCATTGCTTTCTGTCTAAGTAATTGTAACAAACTAGTGTACTCTCATGTATAGAGTTCTTTATGTTACAATCGATTTTCTAACTGCATAACCTTGTTATAGTCGGCGTTGTTATGTCCGATCATACTCTGTCTTACGTTTACAATAGCCTTGCAGCGCAGTTACTATTGCAAAATACACCTTTATGAGAATGTTATACCAAAAAACGCACTACTCCTCCCTCACTGCTTTTCATAATCCATCTAACGTTGGAGAATGACCTACAGCGCTTGTTTCAAAACACTAATCGTAAAGACATTCATCGTGCTGCGTCCAACCACTTGATCGATCTGTTTTCGTTTAGAATAGCATGAATAGCTGTTTCTTTCTTCAACTGTTTGAGGTTTGACTGAAAACCTTATCTTGGTGAAGTTATACTAGATTATGTTGCGTTATATTACCTGGAATACACGGACGACATTTGCCGCTGACTTTTATGTTCGTGGATACTTACGTGTTACAAGACGCTGCAGTTTACTTAGCGCTCGTGGGTTGAGACATCTTTCAGATCTTATTCTCAACTGTCCGGTTCCTCAACTTGATTCGCATTCCTTTGTTTTCAATACTATTTATATGATGATTTTCCTAGTTTAGTAAATTTTAAATACCCAACCTGAATACATCTTTACTATCTTACAGTACGAATATTTTTCCTCGGTAAGGGCTGTTAAATGCCTTTCCTAAAAGTGATCAATTGCTGGTGGCATCAAACCACGTAGGAAACGCCAAATAAGGTCAAAAGTAGTTCTGATTCGCTACCGTCGATCATCACTGCATTTATACAGGCTGTGGTTTCTATACTGCATGAAGAACATTGAAATAACTTGCAACTTTAAGTACATTTCATTAGTTCCCTGGCTTCTTTATCTATGTATGGTATAGAAACCACAGCCTGCTTTCGTGGGTTATATCTAAATAATTAATTTTAAAAAATTATAATATTCATACTATATAGCTCATAAACTAAATACCTTCAACCAATAAAAATAAGACACTCCTAATTCTATGATCACATGTGATTTATTTTATACATGTACATCAAAGGAAGTGATACATAATTATAAAACAATCGGCTTGGTGACTACTATAAATAACGAAAAAAGGTTTGAGGAACTATGGTTATCCCTTTCGGTAAAATAACCTGTATATCTTATGTTTGTTTGTTTTGAATTTCGCGCAAAGCTACTTGAGGGCTATTTGCGCTAGCCGTCCCTAATTTAGCAGTACAAGACTAAATAGAAGGTAGCTAGTCATCACCACCTACCGCCAACTCTTGGGCTACTCTTTTACCAAAGAATAGTGGGATTGACCGTACATTATAACACCCCCACGGCTGAAAGGGCGAGCATTTGGTTTTGAGGTCCCTTTAGATCAAACCCAACAGAAATGGTAAGACCTAGTGAACTGGTTTATGTTAACTGTAGATGTAGTTTATGTACATGCAATCCCGAATTACAATCTGATTACTGAATTCCTTACCGATACCCATTTATTTACGTACTATTGGATACATATTTTGGGTTTCGCCACATAATGTGAGAACAGTGGGTTGACATGAATTTTAAAGAATGACTATCAGTATGGAATTACGGTTTAAATTATAACTTTTTAAGAGAAATTAAACTAAAGACTTAATTTATCAGAGAACATGAATCTTTGATGCTTGGGTGTATTTTTTTGTTTACTTTTTCACTATACGCATTTGAAAATGATGCTACATTTAAGATTAAAAATACAATGTGAATCACTGACACTCACTTGCGAAGCGTGGGTCAGGGGACGGTCCATACCACCCTACTGCGTTCTGACGAACATTGTCGCCGTAGTGTGAAAGTTCAGCATCGTTGCAATACTGACTGGCGAAAGAGTTCGAATGGGCCAGTTGAGGTACCATGTAGGGGTTAATAGCAGGCTCGTTCATATTTCCTTCGTTGTGAAGGTTGCAGTAGGCGATTGATGCTGTAGTGACTAGTGGTGTAGGAGATTCGTTCGCATCGATAGTGGTAACGATAACGGTTCTTTTGTAACTTTCATCGAATGGATTCAGAATATCAGTCACGAAAAACGGAGTGGAGAGTTTAGGGCTCAATGGCATGGCTTATACACTGAAAACATCACGTGTCAAAGCCTCATATGAAGCTCACAGAGAAATGGGGAGGGGAAACCAGTGATTTTCCGTTCCCGGCCTGCCTTTGATGTCCAGGATCTTCCGTGGACTTGTGCATTAGGAGCACGGATGAATGCCCATGGATTGAGTTTTCAGGAAAACAATAGCAACAAAGAAGAAAGGGCAGCCCACTGTCGCTGCTATCGTACTATTCAATCCATTGCTTGTGTGACTGAGTAGTAAAACGTTCTTCTTTGATTATACGCATGCGCTGTTTCGTACCCAGAATTTAAAATTTACATTAAAAGGTGTGTGTGTGTGTGTGCGTTACTTGCACAAACTACTTTCTCATAAACCTACTGCTCTTCTTGGCTTTAAAAACCTGGTATGAAGGATGAATCTTTCTTCAAGAACAGATAACCAATTTTATTTTGTTAGGGTCCTTTGTCACAAGAAAAGGCGGAGCTATAGGTTCGTGCTCAATTTTTGATTAACGTCTAAAGCCCCGCCTTCATTTAATTTTCCAATGAAATAAAGAAAATAGCAGTTATCGTATTAATTTTCCCGTTCTTTTATTTGGATTGTTTGTGTTTCATATCTGATCGTCTTCTTAAATTTTAAAGAACCGTATATAAACATGGATGGAAAGTTTGAGAAAGACTATTTGTGACACAGGTTTCTCGACTGAGAAACGTTTGCTCGGTGGCTTTCACATAGAAGATAGGTTTCATAACATTGTGTGTAATGTGCTTAACACCATAGAAACGTTTATTTTTTATAAGTTTTCAAGGTTTAAATTATTATTTTCTATCTAATTATTTATGATTGAAAAATTTAAATATTACTTTGCAGGTTTAAAGTGTTAAGTCAAAAGCAAAACTGCTCCGGCACGGCCAAGTAGTTAGAGCTCTCGAGTTGTATTCTGAGGGTTGTGGGTTCGAATCCCCGTCCAACCAAATATGCTCGCCCTTTCAGCCATGAGGGCGTTATATAGATTCGGTCAATTCCATTATTCGTTGGTAAAAGAGTAGCTCAAGTGTTGGCGGTGGCTGGTGATGACTAGCTACCTTTCTCCCAGTCTTACACTACTACATTAGGGATGGCTAGCGCAAACAGCCCTCGTGTAGCTTTGCGCGAAATTCAAAATAAACAAACACATCAAAAGTAAAACAATTCGTTTGGCTGGATATTCGTTTATACTCGCATCATGAGAATGCCAAAGTCTGCCTTATTAACACTTGTATATTTTTATATCAAAGATATAAAAAACGAACGTGTCTTCTATCTTCATAATGTCATTCACACATACCATTGCGTTTTTGTTTTTCAATATGACTTGTTTATATTATGTTTTATAAGAGATATATTTATATGTATGAAAACCAATCTCAGGATAGCATAAGTGTCATATCCATTACTTCGGTTAAGAAAACATAATTGTGTTTCTAAAAGCGGAGTTCTGCTTTCGCCCCCCAGTGGCACAGTAGTATGTCCGTGGGCTTATACACTAAAAACCGGGTTTCGATACCCGTGGTGGGTAGAGCACAGATTGCCCATTGTGTAACTTTGTGCTTAATTCTAAACAAACAAAAAAAGTTTTGCTTTCTAATTCAACAAATAAAAGTCTCACCAGTACTCACAAAAAACAACTGTCGTATTTAGATTCGTAATGCATAAAAACTTTGAGCACAATTACAAAGTTAGCTAAATTACTATTAAAGAAATGAAGAACGCAGCATGGGTAGTTTATGGTTTCAGGCAATGAAACGTTATTATTCTGTTTATTTGAAGGAGAAATTACGAGTATCGTAATTTTATTTGCTTAGTAAATAGCATTTACAATACTGATAATGGAAGTTATTTTTTTACTTGGAACAGAAGTTTTTGTTTTTCATTAAATACAAAGTATACTATTAGGATTTCAACGTGTGTTTTACGATATAAACCGAATGTGGCGTACGCTAGATTTTCATATATTTTCTAAACAACCCCTCTTTCTAAATATTATCAGTGAACGCAAGAATAAGATATTGGATCATGAAATTGAATGTTAGCTCACGCACTCCTTAAACTTAGGAGGGTCATAAACCCTTCTTCTGATATCACTGTTGTACAAAATCTTATAACCAATATTTTATTTGAATAGACATGAACAATTTTATCTATCTTGGTTTTAGATTTGGTCATAAGAAGCAGTTATAAAGTGATCGATTTGTTTTTAGGTGCTTTGGAATTGTAGTTTGATTGCAGGAGTAGTTAAATGGAGTGCCACTTCAATATATTTTAATCTATCAACGTTTAAACATCAGCTTTTCAGTCTTGGTCTTTGCTTCGTTCATCAAAGATAAATTGAGAAGTAAAATATTCCGGTTAAAACTTTGATTTTTTTAATTTGCTTCACTATTGTGAAAAAACAGAGTGAATCGTATGCGAATGTATTCTGTAGGCAGTTTTGTTGTAACTTTTGAAGTCACCAAGTCTTATTCTCAGATGTCAACCCAGAAGTCTTACATTAACAACATCTTGTGCTACAGTAACCAAACTATATCTTAAGTTTCAGTTATAATCAGTTTCTTGAGAAGAAAAGAAAATAACAACCTCCTGCATATATTCGAAGATAACAATTAGGAAAGTGAGTGAAAGCAGAGGCTAATCATGGTCATCGTAAGTCAATGGAGAAGGCAATCAAGTCTTAAAATTTATTAAGATTTTTTTATTTGATGCACCGTTTAATGTACATAAGTCATCTTAACGTTTCTTCTCAGGCTATTGACGCTGTTCTGTTTATCCGAGAAAAATATTCCACCAAATGTCCAGCCCCAAAAAAAACTATATCGCCCTTTACCTTGTAACCTTATTTTGTATGAACTGCACATCGTTGAAATTTTCGCTATGCATTTATTGAGATATTGTATTTTTAGAAGCGCAGGGAATTATTCTTTATATCTTGTTGTTACGTCCAGCTGTCGTAAAACCCAGTCTGTATCATAGGGAACTTGTCACGAATCAGGCATACTTTTGGAAATTCTAGATATTACATCACATAACAGTTAACTGTCATTGTTATTCATCTACTTAAATTACGTTTCACTGTTTCAGTCTTTTGCTGTTTCCAAGCAGCAAGTATTTAATTCTTTGTGTTCACACAACAGGTCTTCGTGTAGATTATTTTGTGTTTAATATAGTTAAATAATTTTTCAGTATGTCGTCTTAAAGCATAACGCTACATTCCAACTAAAGATTCCGCGTAGTGATCTGTATACATATGAAAGTTTACAACAATTTTTGACTTCTAGGCCACTCGAGAAACACAATATATACGTATATAGGTCTGATTAAATTTTTCACACGTGTATTTACATATGGAAGTTATAAGTACATTTGCGTATTTATTTATATATGTAATGAGCTGTATATGTATATCTGAGATAAAAATCAATGTCTTGCACGTGTCATGTGTAGTAGTTAGAAACCACTGTCACATTCACAGATCCAGTAGATAATAGTTCTCATTATATTAGGAAATATTACAGAAAATGATAACCATTCCTCCTGGAAACTTCAGTAAGTTGTTTATAAAGCATTTTCCATCGTCCTTTCCAGAAGAACTGATCGAGATGAGTTAGGAACAAAATGTCAGTTTCAGACATCAAACTGGTTTTCTTCGACATTGCTTAAAGAAGTGATTTGTTGCATCAATATCGATGAAATATATTTAATTTAATGTGTAAAATTATTCATGGCCTAATAAATATATATATATATATATATATATAAATTTTGCCATTCAGATCGCACTTAGCCTTTATAACCAGCAAAGCCACATCGGGCTATCTGCTGAATCCAACGAGGGGAATCGAACCCCAGATTTTAGCTTCGTAAAGCCGCAGACTTATCGCTCTACCAGTGGGGTACAATGCGAAATGAGACAAGAAAATAAAGTTTCTGTGAGTTTTGTTGACACGCGGTTCTCGAAAAGATGTCGGAAAGCTTGCTCACCACTTGAGGAGTTTTCGCTGTCCTCGTCCTGTCGTCCTTGGTGGTCAGTGTAGCAGGTATATACCTCGTGATTTGGGAAACCGGTATCAGACATGAGATATATACCTTTACGCTGCGTCACTTGTTTTAAATTTTAGTAGTAATTTTAAATTTTACATAATGCTTAATAGCATATAATAAAATTAATATGTAACAACATGTCTACCATGCTATGGTTGACTTGTCCAGTGCTGACGATTTTCATCAGTCCAGCTGATATACGACATACACAGCAATGTTCCAGACGCTGTATGTACCTTACAACTGACCCCCAGCTAGTACAGCGGTAAGTCTACGGATTTACAACGCGAAAATCAGGGGTTCGATTTCTCTCGGTGGGCACAGCAGATAGTCTGATGTGGCTTTGCTATAAGAAAACACGCACAGGCTCACACACACCTTTCAACTGTGTGAATAGAAACTGTTACTGTGTGAACCAGATTATAGAACTATTATTATTGGTCGAACTATTATACATTTTATTTAAGTCATTTACATACGAGAATTATGGTAATCATCCGAAAAGCAGACGGTGGTGAATAAAATGGCTCGCGGTTCTATTTTCATTCGGTCGTCACATTGAAACTGTTATCCTAATTTATTGTATTATAACTGGATTTTTTAAACGATTGACTGGAAATCACTGGTCAGTAGTTATTCTATAATTTTTTCCTACCAAAGATAATTTCTAATTTCTTATCATTCATCAATTAAGGTAGCCAAATGCCTCATCATCTAATTAGTGACCAGCATGAATGGATTAACGAGATTCCCACTGTCAACATCTACTATCTAGCGAAACAACAGCCAGGAGAACGGGCATGGAAATATCAGCTGTCTATAAAAAAAATTAACTGTATCATATTTATTTGTACCCTAATTCAAATTGTGTATTTGCCTGCTATCATCTGGAATTCCTAAAGAAAAGCATGCATTACATACCCATTTACTGCAAATCATAATATATGTTGTTAATAATATCAGTAGCTTAGAAGATCTTTTCCACGACATCTGTAACACTAACATTAGAGGTTCGATTCCTCTTGGCGGACTCAACAGATAGCCCGATGTAGCTTTGTTATAAGAAAAACACAAACACACAACTCCACGACTTCTAATTTGCAGTATATTGGTACACTATTCTAAATAATATTGAATAAATTTAACTTATAATAAAAATGAAATGAACAAAGTTTACAAGAACGAGTAAAACAAACAAACAAAAAACTTTAAATAAACATATAAAAATGTTGAAAGGTAGAATATATTTCAAGACTTCTCGTTTCTTTGAAGTAAGCAAAATCGGGAACTATTCTCTCTTTCTATATCACAAACTTATAACGCGAACTTCAACCATGAACAATTTAAGCAAATTTTCTATTCAGAAAAACTGAATGTCTTAATTTTCAAGTTTGGGAATAAAATATCAACAACACATGAAAAATATTAGAATGTGTTTTGCTAAGTAAGTAATTTCATATTTATTTAAAATATATGCAAAATCTACATTCATTGTGAATGCATATATATATATATATATATATATATCACATTTCGATTTTATTTCCTTTTGATAAAACCATTTAGCCTAAACAATTAACCACGTGTTTATAAAAACGACTGCTGCATATCTTCCTTACTAAGTTATAATTATTCGCTTTTGGATTGAATATATTACAAGACTTTTTGTCTCTTAGTGTTTAAGTGTAAGTTAGTGTTTAATGGTACAATGAGAAATCGCTACGAAACTTGAGAAACACTTATGTGAACACCGAATATAATCGAAACTATAAGATGCTATTGTGGTGTTTTCTCGTTTATTCCTTTTCGAGTCGATCGTAACCAAATGGTAACTGTGCCCGGACTGTGAACCCAAGGGTCCATGATTTGCGTCCGATTGGCACAGAAACACCCTCCACACTTTGAGGCCGTGATTATGCGATAAAATGACGTTCAAATTACACTATTCGGTCAGACAAAAGTAGCCCGAATGTTGCTTCTAGTCTATCAGCTCAAAATTAAAGGGATCATGTGCAAATAACCCTTGCGTAGCTTCACACAAAACTTTGTTACTTACATACTGGACTAAGTGTGTATAACTTTTTTTTACTTACTTTCTGGACTAAGTGTGTATAACTTTTTACTTACTTACTGGTCTAAGTGTGTATAACTTTATTACTTACTTACTGGACTAAGTGTGTATAAGGTTGTTACTTGCATACTGAACTAAGTGTGTATAACTTTGTTTAATGTTAGTTACTTATTGGACTAAGTGTGTATGACTTTGTTACATACTGTACTAAGTGTGTATAACTTTGTTTAATGTTAATTACTCACTGGACTAAGTGTGTATGACTTTGTTACATACTGTACTAAGTGTGTATAACTTTGTTTAATGTTAATTACTTACTGGACTAAGTGTGTATAACTTTGTTTAATGTTAATTACTTACTGGACTAAGTGTGTATAACTTTGTTTAATGTTAATTACTTACTGGACTAAGTGTGTATAACTTTGTTACATACTGGTCTAAGTGTATATAAGGTTGTTAAATGTTAAATACTCACTGGACTAAGTGTGTGTGACTTTGTTACTTACATTTGTTACACTAAGTGTGTATAAGGTTGTTAAATGTTAAATACTCACTGGACTAAGTGTGTGTGACTTTGTTACTTACATTTGTTACACTAAGTGTGTATAAGGTTGTTAAATGTTAAATACTTACTGGACTAAATGTGTGTGACTTTGTTACTTACATTTGTTACACTAAGTGTGTATAAGGTTGTTAAATGTTAAATACTTACTGGACTAAATGTGTGTGACTTTGTTACATTTGTTACACTAAGTGTGTATAAGGTTGTTAAATGTTAAATACTCACTGGACTAAGTGTGTGTGACTTTGTTACTTACATTTGTTACAAGTGTGTATAATGTTGTTAAATGTTAAATACTCACTGGACTAAGTGTGTGTGACTTTGTTAGTTACATTTGTTACACTAAGTGTGTATAATGTTGTTAAATGTTAAATACTTACTGGACTAAGTGTGTGTGACTTTGTTAGTTACATTTGTTACACTAAGTGTGTATAATGTTGTTAAATGTTAAATACTTACTGGACTAAGTGTGTGTGACTTTGTTAGTTACATTTGTTACACTAAGTGTGTATGATGTTGTTAAATGTTAAATACTTACTGGACTAAGTGTGTGTGACTTTGTTACTTACATACTAGATTAAGTTCTTCTTTATATCTTATTTACTTACTTATTGAACTATGTGTTTCTTCATAATTTAGTTTTTCAATGTTATTTGTTTCTAACATAACAAGTTATAAGGTTACTTATCTGTTTATGATATTTCTAGTTACTCACTAGTTTAATCGTTAGTTTCTTACTCACTAGAGCGCTGCTAGTTATCTAAAAGGTAAATATTTATTTTATTTATTTATAATCGTCTAAATAACTTTTCCTTTGAGTCATACTTGAGTCATACGTGTAATAATACTCATAATTTAATTCACTTCGTATGTATTTTACAGTATTGTTGCACATCGTTACTGTATTTTGTTCACTATCTAGCAGCAACTAGATAACAATTGCATATTTCTCATTAATTTATCTTTAAAACTTAGTGTTTCACCGTTTCTAACCTCCTCGAGAAAAAAACGGTTAAAAAGTAGATTTTTCTGTTAAATTTCACCACTTTCAAACCAGTATCGTCACTTGTATATATATATATTATTATGTAAACATTTCAAATATTTGTATCTTACATGTGTTATTTACCTTCCTTATTTATTTGATATTCTCTGATTAATTTAAAAAGTTTACAAGAAACTGAAGCATCGCTTTTGTCTCTGCATAACAGCTTTGTAACTATGAGCATTTTAGGCCTACCAATTTCAAGATATATTAGTCTAATTACCATGTTGTGTAACCAACCCAACAATTAACATGTCAACTTTTCATTATTTAGTTTTTACTTGAGGGTTCATCATTCCCAACTGACTATCCTACGGCTTGCTGTGGATATTGCAAGCAAAAAGACAAGAGTCTCTCAACGGCAAACAAAAAAACCTTCTTCAGCTGCTGATCATGCCGTTGCCAAGTAAGAACGGAGCTATTGGAAACTGTTCGGTTAGCAACATCATGTTGTGGCTGCTACTGTTTTGTAAGGATGGGCTACATGTAAGGATTTAGTAAAGCATTCAGTTTCAAGCTAGCAGTTATCATCGTTAATATTTAGTAGGAATTTATTAGTTTTTTAATCAAGCTAAAAAAGTTGTGTATTTTCGTTTGTTATTTTATCTTCCTAACACTAGAAAACTACGCGAATTATCTTCTAAAACTTGTTTAGTCCTAGCTGTTAGTGTAATCCCTCGTAACAAATGAGTTTATTACGGTATTTATAGATTATGTTTATAGTTCCCGAGCGTACGGATCAAATACGTTCCTTATCCTAGCATGTTTATTTTGACTTTATGCAGTATTTTGGTAAATTAACAAAATACTCCTAAATCATTTGTAGATACTTCACAATATCATGTACATTCGTAAACAGTATTATTTCATTTGATTGGTATCTGGCGGATGAAACGTTTTCCATTGAGAGAAAAGAAACTTTAATACATATTACAGATTCAAGTTAGGCCAACTGCATTCTGAAGCTCTGTGAAAATAGTTAAAACTATGAAGTCAGCGGTTAGGCACGGGATATATGCTTTTTGAACCATATTTATATCTGTAATAAAACTACTAAAACTATCTGCCACAGTCCCAAAATCTTGAACTATTGACCAGCAATAGCACAAGATGTACATACAAACCTGTATGACAAAAAATGCCGATTTCGTAAGGTACTTACTTCAAACACATGCAAAGATAAAACTGTAAATAAGCAAGATGGGAACACATTCAAAGATAAAACTGGAAATAAGCAACATGGGAACACATTCAAAGATAAAACTGGAAATAAGCAACATGAGAACACATTCAAAAATAAAACTGGAAATAAGTAACATGGGAACACATTCGAAGATAAAAATGAAAATAAGCAACATGGGTAAACATTCAAAAATAAAACTGGAAATAAGCAACATGAGAACACATTCAAAGATAAAACTGGAAATAAGTAACATGGGAACACATTCAGAGTTAAAAGTGAAAATAAGCAACATGGGAAACACATCTGAAGATAAAATGAAAATAAGCAACATGGGTAAACATTCAAAAATAAAAATGAAAATAAGCAACATGGGTAAACATTCAAAAATAAAAATGAAAATAAGCAACATGGGTAAACATTCAAAAATAAAAATGGAAAAAAGCAACATGGGTAAACATTCAAAAATAAAAATGGAAAAAAGCAACATGGGTAAACATTCAAAAATAAAAATGGAAAAAAGCAACATGGGTAAACATTCAAAAATAAAATGGATAAAAGCAACATGGTAAACATTCAAAATAAAACTGAAATAAGCAACATGAGAACACATTCAAAAATAAAACTGGAAAATAAGTAACATGGGAACACATTCAGAGTTAAAAGTGAAAATAAACAACATGGGAACACATCTGAAAATAAAATGAAAATAAGCAACATGGGTAAACATTCAAAAATAAAATGAAAATAAACAACATGGGTAAACATTCAAAAATAAAATGAAAATAAGCAACATGGTAAACATTCAAAATAAAATGAAAATAAGCAACATGGGTAAACATTCAAAATAAAATGAAAAAAAAAGCAACATGGGTAAACATTCAAAATAAAATGGAAAAAAGCAACATGGTAAACATTCAAAATAAAATGGAAAAAAGCAACATGGGTAAACATTCAAAATAAAATGGAAAAAAAGCAACATGGGTAAACATTCAAAATAAAAATGGAAAAAAACAACATGGGTAAACATTCAAAAAATAAAATGGAAAAAAGCAACATGGTAAACATTCAAAAATAAAACTGGAAATAAGCAACATGAGAACACATTCAAAATAAAACTGGAAATAAGTAACATGGGAACACATTCAAAAAATAAAACTGGAAATAAGTAACATGGGAACACATTCGAAGATAAAAATGAAAATAAGCAACATGGGTGAACATTCAAAAATAAAACTGGAAATAAGCAACATGAGAACACATTCAAAGATAAAACTGGAAATAAGTAACATGGGAACACATTCAGAGTTAAAAGTGAAAATAAACAACATGGGAACACATTCGAAGATAAAATGAAAATAAGCAACATGGGTAAACATTCAAAAAATAAAATGAAAATAAGCAACATGGTAAACATTCAAAATAAAACTGGAAATAAGCAACATGAGAACACATTCAAAGATAAAACTGGAAATAAGTAACATGGGAACACATTCAGAGTTAAAAGTGAAAATAAGCAACATGGGAACACATTCGAAGATAAAAATGAAAATAAGCAACATGGGTAAACATTCAAAAATAAAAATGAAAATAAGCAACATGGGTAAACATTCAAAAATAAAAATGAAAATAAGCAACATGGGTAAACATTCAAAAATAAAAATGGAAAAAAGCAACATGGGTAAACATTCAAAATTAAAAATGGAAAAAAGCAACATGGGTAAACATTCAAAATAAAATGGAAAAAAAGCAACATGGGTAAACATTCAAAAATAAAAATGGAAAAAAGCAACATGGGTAAACATTCAAAATTAAAAATGGATAAAAGCAACATGGGTAAACATTCAAAAATAAAACTGGAAATAAGCAACATGAGAACACATTCAAAAATAAAACTGGAAATAAGTAACATGGAATAAACATTCAAAATAAAAAATGAAAATAAACAACATGGGTAAACATTCAAAATAAAAAAAAAAAAAACAACATGGGTAAACATTCAAAAAATAAAATGGAAAAGCAACATGGGTAAACATTCAAAATAAAAATGGAAAAAAACAACATGGGTAAACATTCAAAATAAAATGGAAAAAAACAACATGGGTAAACATTCAAAATAAAATGGAAAAAAAGCAACATGGGTAAACATTCAAAATAAAACTGGAAATAAACAACATGAGAACACATTCAAAATAAAACTGGAAATAAGTAACATGGGAACACATTCGAAGATAAAATGAAAATAAGCAACATGGGTGAACATTCAAAATAAAAACTGGAAATAAGTAACATGGGAACACATTCAGAGTTAAAGTGAAAATAAGCAACATGGGAACACATCTGAAGATAAAATGAAAATAAGCAACATGGGTAAACATTCAAAATAAAATGAAAATAAGCAACATGGGTAAACATTCAAAAATAAAAATGAAAATAAGCAACATGGGTAAACATTCAAAATTAAAAATGGAAAAAAGCAACATGGGTAAACATTCAAAAATAAAACTGGAAATAAGTAACATGGGAACACATTCGAAGATAAAAATGAAAATAAGCAACATGGGTAAACATTCAAAATAAAACTGGAAATAAGCAACATGAGAACACATTCAAAGATAAAACTGGAAATAAGTAACATGGGAACACATTCAGGTTAAAAGTGAGAATAAGCAACATGGGAACACATCTGAAGATAAAATGAAAATAAGCAACATGGGTAAACATTCAAAAATAAAATGAAAATAAACAACATGGGTAAACATTCAAAATAAAATGAAAATAACAACATGGGTAAACATTCAAAATAAAAAATGGAAAAAAAAAACAACATGGGTAAACATTCAAAATAAAATGGAAAAAAAGCAACATGGTAAACATTCAAAAATAAAATGGAAAAAGCAACATGGGTAAACATTCAAAATAAAATGGATAAAAGCAACATGGGTAAACATTCAAAAATAAAACTGGAAATAAACAACATGAGAACACATTCAAAAATAAAACTGGAAATAAGTAACATGGGTAAACATTCAAAATAAAAATGAAAATAAACAACATGGGTAAACATTCAAAATAAAATGAAAAAAAAGCAACATGGGTAAACATTCAAAATTAAAAATGGAAAAAAGCAACATGGGTAAACATTCAAAAATAAAAATGGAAAAAAGCAACATGGGTAAACATTCAAAAATAAAACTGGAAATAAGCAACATGAGAACACATTCAAAAATAAAACTGGAAATAAGTAACATGGGAACACATTCGAAGATAAAAATGAAAATAAGCAACATGGGTGAACATTCAAAAAATAAAACTGAAATAAGCAACATGAGAACACATTCAAAGATAAAACTGGAAATAAGTAACATGGGAACACATTCAGAGTTAAAAAGTGAAAATAAGCAACATGGGAACACATTCGAAGATAAAAAAATGAAAATAAGCAACATGGGTAAACATTCAAAATAAAATGAAAATAAGCAACATGGGTAAACATTCAAAAATAAAATGAAAATAAACAACATGGGTAAACATTCAAAATAAAATGGAAAAACAACATGGGTAAACATTCAAAAATAAAAATGGAAAAAAGCAACATGGGTAAACATTCAAAATTAAAAATGGAAAAAAGCAACATGGGTAAACATTCAAAAATAAAAATGGAAAAAAGCAACATGGGTAAACATTCAAAAATAAAACTGGAAATAAGCAACATGAGAACACATTCAAAGATAAAACTGGAAATAAGTAACATGGGAACACATTCAGAGTTAAAAGTGAAAATAAGCAACATGGGAACACATTCGAAGATAAAATGAAAATAAACAACATGGGTAAACATTCAAAAATAAAATGAAAATAAAGCAACATGGGTAAACATTCAAAATAAAATGAAAATAAGCAACATGGTAAACATTCAAAATAAAAATGAAAATAAACAACATGGGTAAACATTCAAAATAAAATGGAAAAAAAACAACATGGGTAAACATTCAAAATAAAATGGAAAAAAAAACAACATGGGTAAACATTCAAAAATAAAATGGAAAAAAACAACATGGGTAAACATTCAAAATAAAATGGAAAAAAGCAACATGGGTAAACATTCAAAAATAAAAATGGAAAAAAGCAACATGGGTAAACATTCAAAAATAAAAATGGAAAAAAAAGCAACATGGGTAAACATTCAAAATAAAATGGAAATAAGCATGCTTTAGTTATATTCTTTATAACTTAATTAACCTATACCCGCAGCATAAAACTTCAAAATTGGGTTGATTTTTTTATAAACTACGAGATCGATGTAAGCTGAGCCTGCTATGCTTTGTCGTGAACTGGAATTAGAAAATCAATTCTTGCTGAAGGACACTCGAGGCTACAGTTGAAGAGAGCGGCCGTTTCCACCATTTCTTCTTGGATCTAAATACAGAAGTATTTATTTCAATTAACAAATATCACGATGTCTCAGTAACAATACTTCCAGCTCGCTACCGCATGAATAAAGAGAAAATACAAGAGAAAACGTGTTTTCTTGTTTATGATGACTGTTTTGTGTTTCTATAAACAAGAAAGCACGTTTATCTGGGTAAATATCGCTTATAATTTAAGAAACATTTTGACTTGACTGATCAGGAAATATTATGTTAGCTCAAGTTTTTCACACGGCTTTGCCTGATGACGACTTCAATAAAAAGTACAATACTTCCTAACCCTGCTACAGGTAATAATTTTATTGGTAAGTATACTGGCAGGCCATGCACGTTTGGCGTAAAAAAACAAAACTTCCACAACCAAAATCTAAAAAATAAAGCATATGCTCTACGAACAGTTATGCGATCATAATTCGTTTAAAGAATTGGTTTATTTAGTTTACATAATTGTGTTACCACGCTTCCTCTTAGTTTCATGAAGTTTTAATGCTATTGTAAATGCAGTGCCGCTCAGTGCAAAACATTGTTGACCTCTAGACTTTAATATAATAGAAGAGTATATATGTATAGATGTTTAGAGTGTGATAAACATGCGATGTGTTAAAGTGTTGATGAAACATGCTGAAGAATAATAATAGTGTTATTAGAAAATTTATCGCAAATATCGATTTATTTAGCAGAATATCCTCGAGGGATCAGTGATCAAACAATTCTGTGGAAGTAGCCGAAGTGAGATATTTTAGTGTAAGTTTATCAAAGTTATTGATTGTTTTGTTTTATTATAGGCAGATATGAAAACCTCACAAAATTACAACTTATTACATGTATTACTTGAATTCACACTTCAGAATAGTAATGAAAAAGTTCGATGTAGTATTTAAAGTCTAAAGTCCATATTATTAAAGAATAATATGATACTTGAGGTCTAAAGTTAGAGATATTGGTGTATAATATTATACCCAAGATTGAAAGTCAAAGATATTATTATACAATACGATAATAGAGGTCTAATGTCAGAGATATTGGTGTATAATATTATACCCAAGATTGAAAGTCAGAGATATTATTACACAATACGATAATAGAGATCTAATGTCAGAGATGTAAGTATTTGTGTGTTTTCTCACAGCAAAGCCACATCGGGCTATCTGCTAAGCCCACCAACGGGAATCGAACACCTGATTTTAGCATTATAAATCCGTGGGCATACCGCTGTACTAGCAGGGGCAAATATTAGTGTATAGTACCATACTTGAAATGTACATGTAGATCACTGCGTGCAGCATAGGGAAAATAAAATTTACTGTTTCAAAAATAAGCACATTGAAATTATAAAGAAACGATCTGGCTGAACCCAAACACTACAATAACTTAAAAGTACGATATACCACTTAAAGACCACTATAATGTACACATTAAAATATTATTATTGGCTCTTCGCAAACATATAGTAATAATGACAGTATTAATATTATATATCTATTGTTCGCATTACAAACATGTTCAAACAATACAAAGTCATATTGTCACACTCTTTATATATATATAAATACGAAATGTCACAAAATACGAAATTTTAATCTAAAAATTGTGTGATCAAATTCGTAAAATACACCTTTTATATAAACAAAATATTTTACAATCACGTGGAGTATAATCTTGAAACAGAAGGATGGCATGAGAAAAGAATATTAAACAATAGTAACGAGAGAAAACTCACAAATACGAACCAATTTCAAACGTGTATACATATATGTATGTGTGTATTTTCATACTGAATATATCTGTATATACTTCTTAAGGTGTCGAGATAGAATTATTTAATTGCTACACCTGATAAAACAAGCAACCCTCATAGATCAAAACTAAAATTAACCCAATAAAGAGGATGGCTAATTTAATATACTGTTCTAGCACTCATACTTACAATGATTTAAAGCATTGTTTTTCCATTGACGACATTTTCGGCCATAACTCTAATAATGTTTCATGGAGTTTGACTAACTTTAAAAAATTAGGCTAGTTCTTAGCCCATGTTCTAAACTAACAAGTTAAAATTGTCCATAAATAAAAACATATAATGATAAAAAAATAATACTAATATATATATATATATACTAAACGTTTTAGACGTTTAATAAAAGTAACATCAGATAAAGAATAGACTATAATTTACAATATTGTTTAAACATGAATATACGTAAAACGTAATATAATCCGCTCTAACGTCTGTAACTAATGAATGAATACAGATAGGAATAACAGATAGATAAGCATAATATGATAAACTCAAACCATTCGTCGTTTTTTTTACTCTTTCCAAGGTGATTTATAAATGTTGAACTAGCGTTACAATAACCGTGTTCTGCTGTCTTCCTTACCTAACCAGCACATTGTAATGCCACATTTGTGTACTGTACAAATTTCATGTGACACGGAAAAGTAACTGAAAACCAACTGCAGTTCACGCTTCTTTTATAAGTGCTTCACGTTTTAGTGTTATCTTTTAAAAATACAGAACCCTCAAGGAAGAGATATAACACTAACTGAAGTTATTTTATGTATTTATGAAAAGGTTGTTCTTATGTTCTTTGATACATCATTATAAGTAATAAAAATAATATATGATATAACATTTTCAAAACGTAGACTTGAGAATGACGTTTCAATAAATGACGTTTCAATAAAACAGAAATTTTAAATGCAAAGAACGGAAATATAATTTGTTTTTTAGTGTCTCATTCCTTGTTGTTTGTTTGTTTTATTGAATTTCGTGCAAAGCTACACGAGTTCTATCTGCGCTAGTTCTCCCTAATTTAACAGTGTAAGACTAGACGGAACGCAACTAGTCGTCACACCCCACCACCAACGTTTGGGCTACAATTTTACCAACGAATAGTGGGATTGAACGTTGCATTATAACTCTTCCACCGTTGAAAGAGACGAGCATGTTTGGTATGACAGGGATTCAGACCCGTGACCCCTTCGATTACAGGTCGAACGCCCTAACCACCTGGCCATGCCGGACCCCTCATTCGTTAAAGAATCATCGCTCGAAGGTACTATTATAAAGTTTAACAAAGACAATAAACTGTTGAACACTAATTTAACATGACAGTCCTGCGAGAAAAGGTCATGTTTCTTTTGTTCCTCGGCTCAATACCTACAGATGTATACATCCTATTTCTAAAGCAAGACCGTATATCAATGAGGTGAATTTTTCTTTTTTCAATGGTTTCATAGTAGTCTTCCTTTCTCTGAGCCTATCCAAGAAAGGCATTTATATCATTGCCTACTTGTTCTTATGTCAAATCTTTTACGCTTTCTTACTCGCTTATTTAAAGCAAAAGGAACAATGGTCAGTTCAAAAGAACCTGAATAAGGCCAAATTATTATTGGTTTAGTTGCATGAATGTCATGCTACTTAGCCAAGTACCTCTGACAAATGAGGGGAAGTTCGATTCACATAACACCAATATCCGTTACAGCGGGTCGCCAGCACTGGACAAACTTTACCGCCAAGGGTTCCTAGAGGTCACTCCCACGAAATCTTGTCTTTGTTTGCAAAACAACACTAAATTTATCAAAATTCAGTTGGAATCCATGCACTAAACTCCATAAACACAGAATGTTTATGAGATACAATTTATTCTGTCTACTTATCTGTTAAATAAATAAATACAAATGTTTTAAAACATTTTTTTATAAAATACCGATTGAACGTAAAATAGTACTGATAATATTACTGTGTTTACGTAGGGTTTTTTGTCGTCAATGTTGGACTGGTAAGTACAATAAAAAGGAACTGTAGAAAAAAGTAGTAAGTAACACCAAAAGGAATATATTGAGATGGCATTTATAGGAAAAAAACAGCGACATTGAACTGAACATATTTAACACCAGAGAGGTCAACCAAGCAAAATTAGCACTAATTAGCACTACCAAAACAGCAAGCAACATTTAGACGGTCTACCTCAAAAGGATTTACGGTTAATGTGATAACACAATATAAGATTTGTAACCATTCTAAATCTTTTCAAAGAATATTATCGAATTTCTTTTTATTTGTGTTTTTACTATTATCAGTTATTATATTTTTACCTGGGACCTTATTTACTGTTGCATTTTATCACTACAAAATAAATTAATGTCTTTAGCTCATACTTGATATTTAATTATTGGTCTACACTCAATGAACAAAATAGCATTCAAATACATTGACATGAAAATGTCTTGCTTCATCACAAGTTGCCAATTGATTTTCTTACAGAGTCAAACAATAAAGGTTCTGTAATAAAATAAAGTGATAATGTACTAATGAACTGTCCACAATGATACAATAGATTATAACCTGATAATTAAATAACACCCTGAAATCAAATAAAATGATTATGTCTGATTGTTCAATTAAGTGTTCTACAACGAAACAATAGATTACTTATTTCAACTAAACAGCATAACTTTGGTATGTTATAAACAACTAAGGAAAAGAGAGAAACTGTCGCACATATCTTTTACACTAACTTAACCAATGATTTTAAACTACTCAATAGTTTTAGGTATAATAATTATTAGAGTTAATGTTATAGAATCTTATATGATAAAATGTATACATATTTATTTATTTTGCTGCTCAAGCTTATGTTAATTAGTATTCTAGTTGTACTATATTTGATTCTGGGTCTGTTAAAGTTAACCTAACAAGATCTAACTAACGTTTAACTCTTTTTGGATTAGAAATTAAATGTTTTGTAAATTTAGTTATCAAATATTAAATCTTTAATTTAGTTAATACTTAATAAGAGTTACTAAAGCTATTTGCTGTCGTCCCTAACTTTAATTACTGACCGAAGAGAGTCGTCCAGTCATCAGTATCCTACTACCCACCATCCACGAAAGGGATTGACTGTCACTATTATTATGCAGCTCTACCATAGGGTCAACTTACATGAATAAAATAAATTCTCAAATGATCACAGTTTTTACAATGTCTAGACAAACCTAACTTTTAAAAGATATAATTCAGATGTCTTTAATAGTTAGTTTTCATCACAACAAGGGCAGACGTGGCTTAGTAGTATAGCACGTTCTAACTATGAACCAGATGGTTCGTCGCTCGAGTTCTGTTGTTGGAAAACATCGTGCTCCATGGGTGCTCTCTCTATATATAAGAATGACAATCAAGTCCGACTATTTAATCAAATGGTAGTGGTTCAAATATTGGTGGTGGTTACTGTTATACTTATATTCTTCAGTCTTTCAGCTTAAAATTAGGGACACCTATGAGCAAATAATCATCTGTGTAGCTTTGCGGAAACGTTTGAATAAGTCAAGCATCATAACAATGAAAGTCTACCAATACGTTTAGAAAAATCTAAATAAGTATCTGTAATAGACTCATCAAGCATAACAGAAATTTCAGTAATGGTACTTCCATTCATCTTACCTAAACTTGCATTTCCATGAGATGGAGCAACTTCTATTTAGGGATTTGAGTACAACAATGTGTTGTTGTTCTTTTTTAACTGTACTTTGAATTCTCCTAACAAGCATTGGAGGATGACCTTGGCGAGGCACGTGCCACTATGAAAGTCAAATGCAAGAGTTCATATACTGCTTTATGATCAAGCATTGCCAGCAGCAGATGTCGTTGTATTATTAACTGAAGTTCCAGCTTTGCTTAATACTTCTTTTATATATATATTTGCGGTTCTACTAAATTTTCATTCATTCAAATTTACTTCTATTTACTAAAACCTGCGGGTCGCTAGTTCGAATCTTCGCCCACCAAACATGTTCACCCTTTCAGCAGTGGTGGCGTTTAATGCTACGTTCAGTAGCCCAAGTGTTGGAGCTGGTTGGTGATGACTAGCTATCTTCCATCATAGTGTTACATTATGAAATTAGGAACGACTCGCACAGATAGCTCTCATGTAGCCTTGCACGAAATTCATATCAAATCTTGAAACTCAGCTGCATCATCATTGTGTTCATGGTCGTCACATTGAAATTGTTATCCTAATTTATTGTATTATAACTGGATTTTTTAAACGATTGACTGGAAATCACTTGTCATTAGTTATTTTATATCTTTTTTCTTACCAAAGATAACTTCTAATTCTTTATCATTCATCAATTAAGGTAGCCAAATGCCTCGTCATCTAATTAGTGACCAGCATGAATGGATTAACGAGATTCCCATTGTCCTTATCTACTATACAAGCAAAGACAGCCAACAGAACGGGCTTGGAGAAATTAGTTGTCGATAAAGAAACATTAACTGTATCCTATTTATTTGTACCTTAATCAAATTGTGTATTTAGTTGCTATCATCTGGAATTCCTAAAGAAAAGCATGCCTGACATACTCATTTATTACAACGTAGATTTACTATAACGTCTTATAATAATGTTAGCAACAGAATTGTTTGAAGTCAGAAATAGTTGACAATTTTAACAATAACAACCATATTCATCACGTATTAAAAGTTAAACATCTTAATGAAGACTTATGCATATACAACAAACTTCTGTATAAAACATATACACTATATGACCATAAGTATCTGGACACTCCTTCTAATTGGTGGGTTCGGCTATTTCAACTACTCTATTGTTAAAGGTGCATAAAATAAGAGCTCAGTGACTTTCAACATGACACTGTCATAGAATGCCTTTTAAACAAGTCAGTTCGTCAAATTTCTGCCTTGCGAGCTGCCCCAATCAACCGTAAGTGCTGTTATTGTGAAGTGGGAATGTCTAGGAGCAACAACTCTCAATCACGAAGCGGTAGGCCACAAGCACAGAATGGAACCGCCGAGTGCTGAAACGCGTAGCGTAAAAAATCGTGTGTCCACAGTTACAACACTCGCTACCGAGTTCCAAACTGCCTCTGGAAGCAACTTCAGCGCAAAACCTGTTCGTCAGGAGCTTCGTGACATGGGTTTCCATGGCCAAGCAGCCACACACAAGCCTAAGATCACCATACGTAACGCCAAACGTCGGCTGGGATGATGTAAAGCACACCGTCATTGGACTCTAGAGCAGTGGAAACGAAATTATACCTCTAAGTCTTCTGGTATTCGTTTCATTGCAAGTGCATGACGATGAATACAACAGTGGATACTCTGGATATCCGGGCCTTTTTTCTTATGCGTTCCACTGCGCTTGAAAAATTTCCAATCATAGCTGCAGTCCCATCGGTGCAAATACTTGAGCAAAGTTGCCATTGGATCTCATGTTCTTCCATAAATAAATCGATCAGTTTAAATATTTCTTCGCCTGTTGTTTGAGTAAGCAAAGGTTTGCAAATTAGCATGTCTTCTTCAAAACTAGCTTCGTGAATATAGCGAACGAACACAAGCAACATTGCATAACCTGTTGATTCATCCATCGCAAGCGAAAAAGATCAACTTGCTTTTACTCGCTTTATTAACTCCGTTAAACAGTTTGCTGACATATCCTTGATTCTTTGAGAAACCGAGTTGTCAGAAAGGGGCACAAAGTTAATGTTTTTGAGAACTTTCTCATCAA
>NW_027467777.1:5749728-5788338 GCF_004210375.1 Tachypleus tridentatus | reverse complement strand
GTTCAAAGGAATCTTGGGATTCTTTCAGGTTTAGAAAAGGGAGTACAATAGCATGGCACCAAGCATTGGAAAACATTTTGCAAGATCAGTTAAAATAATCAGAAGAAACAAGAGAGATGGGACACCATCTAGAAGTAATAGATATCTGCAGTCATGGCACCAGGTGCTGCACACCAGGCCTATGAAGAGCAAGTTTGAGTTCCACCAGTGTAAAGGGGTGATTACAGTCAAAGGAAAGAGGTGATTGCTTTGCCCAAGTCTTGATGGCTAAGAAGGAGGAGGAAGAAGCAGAGATGCTAGATACCAGCAAAAAGCTTTCATCTAGAGCATTGGTGATGATATCTACAGAGCCTGCTTACTTGTAAGCAAATAAAGCGCCATACCCATATGCTTGCCGGTACCAGCCTGAGGCAGAAAGCCTTTAGCGCTTTGCAAACCGAAGCTTCTGCCATTGAAAGTAGAACATGGTGTACAACCAACAGCAAGTTCCATGCTCTGCAGGCAACTGCACGCGCATAAAAGCCCCACTGCAATACCTACTTCTGCTCGCTTACATCCGCCAAGGCCGCCATGCCACACCATTAGTTGCATCACTGCAAAACATAAATTGCAAGCATGCTGTTGCACTCGCGGCCTGTAGCCTGCTTGCAGGTCAGCATTATTTCCATCCTTCTGAGTGGAGATACAATGCAGTGCAGAAATAATTTGGCTGAATGAACCAGCAGGGATCTATTCTGGAATGTTCATTAATCCCTTTCAACTATAACTCCTCTGGAAGAATTCAAACTTGCATGAACCTCATTGGGTGCATCCCCCATGGCCTTCTACTTCCAGAGGAGATAGTGTGTTGTGATGAAGATGTTTCCACCAAATTGTCTCCTTAACATAGCTTCCTTATTGACTTTAAGGACTCAGCAAGCCTCTCTAATCCCTTTAGAACAAAAAAAGGGAGACATCTGCCCTAAGAACTTCACAGAGATAAGGAATGCAGAATAAGAAATCTGGGTATAGAATCTGACTGTGATGGTGCTTGTTGAACAGTCATGTATTCAAGGCTGTTTACTAATTATCATTGTTTTCTTAGTTTTAGTTTTTTGTTCATGGATGGGGAATACATTTCAGTGCCTACCAACCATGGAGCCCTATGAAGGAACACACTGCAATGCCAAACAAGGGCATTGCAGAAACCCAAAGGTTTTATGAATATTATACACTAGCACCAGCATCAGGAACAATGTCCACAACACTTATTGAGAATGTCCAACACTGATATTCATTTGACCCTAGCCTAAGTGGATTAGCTGATTGACCATGAAGGGCCACCCCAAATCTACCCATCTACAAGAATTCAAGGCCAAAGTGATGTGTTAAGCTGGACCCCTCAACCACCAGAATTCTCTCCTTTCCCTTCACGGGTCATCATGCACAGCAAACACATGGGTGGATATTCAAATCCAAGAAAAGGTAAACTGAAAGTACAGAACCTTCTCTGGGAGGTCCCTTCACTACAAACAGGAATTCACCTTGAGGGGCTCTAACAAAAGCTTTTATGGAAGATAAAGTATTTCAAATTATGACTGCAAGTTCTTACCCATGTAAATAACTGTGCAACCATTACAAATTTCTACCCCTGTATCCAAGATTATAAGGTGTTTTTGAAAAGCAATCAACCCAAACATTATAAAAAGCAGAGTCACTATCTAGAACAACAGGCACCAATAATCCATGACTGCCCAAAGCCAGATAAGTGATTTCTTAAAGACCACCAAAACAATCAGTCACACTCATGCATTTTTTTTGAAGTCCTACTTAATGTGAAAATAGTTTATGATAATGTTTTCAGAGACAAAATGAATCAAACATTAATCATTTGTTTCATTAAAACTTAATCTTACGATAACAGAAATGAAAGTATGGATTTCCAGGCTTAAGAACTAGACATTTCATACTCTGTCCAATTGCTTGGCCAAATACCAACAATCCAGTAGTCATTAAATAAATTCAAAGGAAATCCATAAATGTAAAATGTAGAGTAGGTGACATCATTCAGACAATACAGAAGAGGTATTATGTTAAGAAAGTGCAGATTGTATGTCTAACTCAAAAACAATTCATCAATTGAACAGATTTAGTCCCCCTATCAATAAATTGATGTTGTAGAGCCAAAGGTGTCTCAGATGTTGAGGAAAGATAATAAGTCATTTTTCCCTAATAACATTACAGGCTTGATTACAGGTTTTATTTTGAAGAACATCATGTTTCTAAGGCCGCACGATAAAGAAGCAGATATAGAAGGCTAACGTTACATTTTCTCTTGTATTAAACATTGTATAATTCTGTAAAACTGGGTTGAGGAATCATGTGATCATGTATGGAATGAAAGTCACTAGAAGCCAAGTTGGTAGCAAATGTATTACTTCATTCATTAGGGGTGGTAAAAATTCAACTTTCATTCTTCATAATGACAACTTAAATTCATATACAATAATTTTTGTAATATAATCAAGCTTGAGGATGTTTAATAACTGTCTTGAGAATATACACATACTGGACCAGTACTTGGTTAATGTATATAAAGTATTTTCAAATGAAACTAATTTTCCAAAATGTATCAGGTAGGTTATTTGGATAATAACAGCATATTTGTTCAAGAAGTAAGGGGTGTGTTATATTATAGTATTAAATAACTTGACTGAGTTTCTTTAAAAGTAAAATTATGACTGGTAAAATGAACAAAACCTGTATTGTAACAAACAAACAGAAGACACAATATGCATATTTACACAGACATAATTACAGGCAATTCTTCTGGTATATGTTTAGTTTCATAACTTTCTTTCTCTCAAGGTTTACTTCCATTGAACTAAATAGGATGGTCTCTTAATATTTCTTTTTCACAATGCTCTGTTAGTAAAATTGGATAAAAAAAGTACACCTGAATCTTGTAGCTTAACTCCTTCCTTCTTTGTTCAGACAGTATCATCTCGTTATTTTTGTTCTCCCACAGCATTAATCCACTGGCAATTTTACTGAATGTCACCTTGGTCAGTAAAAATATTACAGTGTTTTTCCTTATAGCCTGGATGCTGTACGTTACTGCAATATTTTCCTTTAACTTTTCTACAAACTTCAACACTTGTGCACTATCGTAAATTGATGTAGGTTTACGTTATATGCAACATTCAAAACATTCAATTTTAAGATTAACGAAAAGTAAAATTACTTGTATAAAGTATCTCATTAACCATAATAGCAAAAAGTTTAGATACATCACGGAAACACTCTGACTGATTTAACACTATTTTTAAATAACTTTTCACCTTTTAACTTTAGCCATGGCCAAGTTTCAATTCATACTACGTATTCCCTATTTATAATCTAGTTCTGAATGAAAGAGAAAAACAAGATGCCAGTTTATGTAGAAATTTTCTCGAGGATTCTAGACCTATCTCAACATAACGTATTTCCCAGCTAATATACAAATTATAAATTTAAAATATATCGTATAACCCCAATATAGACCACAAAAAAGAAACTTTTACAACAAGGTTATCTTAACGACTTTCTGCACCACATTTAGCCGCCATTATAGCATGGAAATTTCAGAGCCGAAAATTTTTGAAACGTTTTAGAAAATATACATTTTGCCTACATATCACGCATATTAGGTTAATGTAGTAAACAGTGTAAACTCAAATTTAAACAGATGTATATATACGATTATGCACGATATGGTTGCGAATTACATAAATTAAACCATATATATAAAAAAAAATTATTTATACATATTCAGTTAAAGTGCATAACCGGTAACGTATTTCCTTTAATAATTGTACGCAACTGCTCAACATTAGTACGAGATTACCACACTAAATCAGTGCTCGGAAACCATTTCTATGACAAATCTGACACAAACTGTTAAAAAGTAAAATGCTTTCGTTTCTAAATTATAGCTTTAACACATCTCATTGTGGTAAACTTTTATCTGCGCATATTTTGAAGAGTTAAAATTATACAGTTTTTAAATAATTGTGTGAAATGAATGCAACTTCGATATTCGAAGTCAGATCAAGCTAAAATGTCCTTTTTTAATATGCGGTAATGCATGGAAGTGTTAGTGAGTTACCGTCCAGAACCTGCATGATGTACTCAGCCGTGCGGACCACAGTTGGGGTACTTACCCAGGGGTACATAGTTGTAGAATGCTTGTGAAGTTGTGGGCACATTTGTTAAAAAGGAATTAAACTATTGGTTTTTTAGAAGCTCAATATTTATAGTAAAGATACAAATGTTTTGTTAGAGGAGTGACTGTTGCGTGGGTTAATTCTTCGTGGTAAGTTTGGTAACCTTCAAACTTTTGTAGATATGAAATGATTAGTTTTAGCAACGTTAGAGTCAAAAGACTATCACTTTGTATTTCACGTTAAGGCTAGTAACAGCGAATTATGCGGTACGCTGGCGCAGGTAGTTTTGAAAACGCTACGGTTAGGCTCGCTGCTCATGCCTAACGCAGTAACGGTGATTAAAAACTATCGTTGTTTCTAAAACGTTAAGTTTGGGTCGTGGGAATGTAGTTTTTTCATGTTATAGTTATCATTATCTATGTACATAGATTTAGGCATATATAGTACTATTCATAAGGAACGAACAAACTTAAAGTAATGTTAAGAGTTAACCTATAAATTGTGTGTACCCAACGGGAAAACGAAAAGACTAAAATTAAACCTAGTAAAGATTTATCTGTAACGGTTAATTGTACTTTTTAGTAGGATGTTAGGGCTCAGGTTACTGTAGTACAGGCAGTACAGAAAACCTTGGCCGCAGCTAGAAACTGGTACTAAGGTCAGAGAGATGTGCTTTATGCAATCTGCACAGTGCTTATTGGAAGAGAGGAGATAGTAACCCATTAGATGGAGGTAGGATGCTTCTGTGTTTTAATGGTATAACTTTCAATTTAGAATTAGCACTTTCACATTTTCTTTATCAACTTAAGTGTGAACAGAATTTTAGGTAATATAATTTGTGTTATTTTGGAATAAACAAGTGTGTTGGATATAAATGTAGCTGATTTTAGAGATGTTTTCAGTTGTTGACTAGTGTTTACCCACATTAGTAAGTTGTTAGATAATGCAGTGAGAAAACTATTAATGAATTAAGAATTCATGAAAGTGCATGGTGACTGAAGTTGTTTGTACCATCAGTCCAAACCTTACTCATGTTGCAGACCACAATATATGCTTACAGTTCTTTGTTCCATTAATTCCAATTTGAATTTAGTGTTTCTGCCACCTGGTGTTGCTTATATTTTTACCCCTTGCTTTGCTCTTGACAGCAGATGTTTTTGATCTGATCTCTTCTGAAGCATTGTCCATTAGTAAGTATCTTTCATCAAACCTGTTTGAATATCTGCATATTTCACTTTATATTTGAGGCTAAATGCTGTTTAAAAAGTCTACTGTGTATTTGATCTAGCGTTTTGTATGATGGTAGATATCTGTGTTTTGGATCTTAGAAGATTACACTCTGTACTGTTGTCTGGTCTACAACCTTCTGTGCAAGTTGAATCTCTAAATTCTGTTATATCTGGTTCCATGCCTGTACTATCCAAGCTCCAAACTACTTAGAATTTGCCATTCATTCAAGGGAATTTTGTTCTGGTACTTGTGTTTTTTGTTTTTCATATACTGTGTCTTCTTAGTATTTATATGTCATCCTGTTGTCATGCCAGTTATTTCTGCATGTAGTCTTTTGGTTAGTTCTTAAATTTTGGACATTGAAGAATTATCATTAAGAAATGGAAGGTATTGTAGAAGCTCTTTATGTAGAATATGTTTGTGCAGATTGGTTACTTAATCATGTGATGAAATTCATAGTTTATATATCACAACAAAAACTTGGTATTTACTGTTTTTCTGTAAGGTATAATGGTTTGTGGCATTTACTACTTGAATGTAATAACCTCTGACTCTGTGTGAACCGAGTTTTACCACCTGAATGTAATAACCACTGATTCTATGTGAACCGAGTTTTACCACCTTAATGTAATAACCTCTGATTATGTGTGAACCGAGTTTTATCCACCTGAATGTAATAACCACTGATTCTGTGTGAACCGAGTTTTACCACCTTAATGTAATAACCTCTGATTCTGTGTGAACCGAGTTTTACCACCTTAATGTAATAACCTCTGATTCTGTGTGAACCGAGTTTTATCCACCTGAATGTAATAACCTCTGATTATGTATGAACTGAGTTTTACCACCTGAATGTAACAACCTCTTATTCTGTGTGAACCGAGTTTTACCACCTGAATGTAATAACCACTGATTCTGTGTGAACCGAGTTTTACCACCTTAATGTAATAACCTCTGATTCTGTGTGAACCGAGTTTTATCCACCTGAATGTAATAACCTCTGATTCTGTGTGAACCGAAGTTTTATCCACCTGAATGTAATAACCTCTGATTATGTGTGAACCGAGTTTTATCCACCTGAATGTAATAACCTCTGATTCTGTGTGAACCGAGTTTTATCCACCTGAATGTAATAACCTCTGATTATGTATGAACTGAGTTTTACCACCTGAATGTAACAACCTCTGATTCTGTGTGAACCAAGTTTTACCTTCTGAATGTAACAACCTCTGATTCTGTGTGAACCAAGTTTTACCGTTTGCATATAACAACCTCTGATTCTGTGTGAACCAAGTTTTACCACCTGAATGTAACAACCTCTGATTCTGTGTGAACCAAGTTTTACTGGCTGAATGTAACAACCTCTTATTCTGTGTGAACCAAGTTTTACCACCTGAATGTAACAACCTCTGATTCTGTGTGAACCAAGTTTTACCTTCTGAATGTAACAACCTCTGATTCTGTGTGAACCAAGTTTTACCTTCTGAATGTAACAACCTCTGATTCTGTGTGAACCAAGTTTTACCTTCTGAATGTAACAACCTCTGATTCTTTGTGAATCGAGTTTTACCTTCTGAATGTAACAACCTCTGATTCTTTGTGAATCGAGTTTTACCTTCTGAATGTAACAACCTCTGATTCTGTGTGAACCAAGTTTTACTGGCTGAATGTAACAACCTCTTATTCTGTGTGAACCAAGTTTTACCTTCTGAATGTAACAACCTCTGATTCTGTGTGAACAGAGTTTTACCATCTGAATGTAACAACCTCTGATTCTGTGTGAACCAAGTTTTACCATCTGAATGTAACCACCTCTGATTCTGTGTGAATTAAGTTTTACCTTCTGAATGTAACAACCTCTGAATCCGTGTGAACCAAGTTTTACCTTCTGAATGTAACAACCTCTGATTCTGTGTGAACCAAGTTTTACCACCTGAATGTTACAACCTCTGATTCTGTGTGAACCAGGTTTTACCTTCTGAATGTAACAACCTCTGATTCTGTGTGAACCAAGTTTTATCACCTGAATGTAACAACCTGTGATTCTGTGTGAACCAAGTTTTATCACCTGAATGTAACAACCTCTGATTCTGTGTGAACAGAGTTTTACCTTCTGAATGTAACAACCTCTGATTCTTTGTGAACCAAGTTTTACCACCTGAATGTAACAACTTCTGATTCTGTGTGAACCGAGTTTTACCTTCTCAATGTAACAACCTCTGATTCTGTGTGAACCAAGTTTTACCTTCTGAATGTAACAAGCTCTGATTCTGTGTGAATGAAGTTTTACCATTTGCATATAACAACCTCTGATTCTGTGTGAACCAAGTTTTAACACCTGAATAAAACAACTGCTTCTGTGTAACCAGGTTTTACTGCCTGAATGTGACAACCTCTGATTCTATGTAACCAAATTTTACTGCCTGAATGTAACAACCTCTGATTCTGTGTGAACAAAGTTTTACCATCTGAATGTAACAACCTCTGATTCTGTGTGAACCAAGTTTTACCATCTGAATGTAACAACCTCTGATTCTGTGTGAACAAAGTTTTACCATCTGAATGTAACAACCTCTGATTCTGTGTGAACAAAGTTTTACCATCTGAATGTAACAACCTCTGATTCTGTGTGAACAAAGTTTTACCATCCGAATGTAACAACCTCTGATTCTGTGTGAACAAAGTTTTACCATCTGAATGTAACAACCTCTGATTCTGTGTGAACCAAGTTTTACCGGCTGAATGTAACAACCTCTGATTCTGTTTGAACCAAGTTTTGAAAATGGTGAAAGTTTTGATTGTGGGGGACTGTGTTTTATTGTTTACAACTTATAAGGGTAGTAGACTGGTCTGACTAATTACTGTGAAGTACCACATTACTCATACAATTAGGTAAAATACATTTTGTTAAGTCTGTATCAGAATTTTATTTTCAGTAATCATATCAAACAGCGAGCTGTTTCATCAGTTCATTTCTTACTGATACTTAGTTGTCTGTTTTAGTTTCATTACCTGTGTTATATATAAAACATTAGTTACCTTTTATTAGTCTCATTGTAAAGTACTTCACTGCAAGACATTTATATATGTTTTACATATTTAGTTTGCTGTACTTAATAGTTGGAGCATTTTATAGTAATGAGTAAGACAGATTGTTATGTTGATAAAAATATTATTGGTATTCATTTTTTAAAGTAATTTGTATATAGTAGACTTTGGTTTCTGTTAATGTTTTATTCAGTAATCTAAGATTTCAAAAATGTCCTTTTTATCAAGTTGTAAGGTCTTTCACAGACACTGTAAAATTGAGGGGTAATATTTTACTTGTATCTACTTGATTAGTAAAAGTAAAACAAAAATATTATTTTATAATTAGTGACTTAAAGACAGCAAATTACTTCCATTGACTTGTGACCAATATTGCTGTAACTACTACCTGAAATTCTAAATGAATAGAAGTAGCTTTACTACTTTCAACAGACCACTACTTCAAATACTTGATTGACTTATCCACAATTGTGCTAAGAATGTAAGTTTATGGATTTACAATGCTGAAATCAGGGGTTCGATTCCCCTCGGTGGACTCGACAGATAGCCCAAAGTGGCTTTACTACAAGAAAACACACTCCACCTCTGTGTGATCCAAATAATGATAACTCATGTGAATTACCTTCCCTTACTTTAATTCAAAGTCATTTGCTAAGTATTTAATATCACATGATGGATCATAGTGACAAAAATCTATTCAGTCAAGAAGAAATAATTTCATCCACCAATTAAAACAAATCAAGTGACCATTCCAAACTAAATAAAAAAAGAGTGAACCTATTTCAGATAAAGATTTTTAGTTTTGAAAATTAGTTGTATATATGATGTTTATGTATTTAATTTGTATAGAAAGTCCAGAGATATACTGTATTTTTTGACTTTGTTTTTTTAACAAGTGTTTTGTCATTCTGTGTGACTTGTATGACTGGTTTAATTAGAGTTATTACACCACTTTGTTTATTCACCAATTTGTTGGAGAATTATGGACGTGCTGTATTCTGTAGCATTCAAGTACCATAAAGGTTATGGTAAGCGTGATCAAGTAAGACACATTTAAGAATTTGATATTTTTAATAAAATATTAAAATAGCTAGAAATAAAAATGTAAATGTAAACTGATTTTGAATAAATATTACTTGTTACAGAAACTTCAGTAATCTGTTTTGTTTGTGTTCATAGTTAAGGAAGTATGTACAATTAACTGGACTACTTAGTGAGTTAGATTTCAGGTGTGATCTCTATAATTAACTTGTTGTGGTCAGGAGATAATGGTAGTTGAGATCTTTATATTTTAACCATGGCCTCAAGATAACCAAATAAATCACCAAAGATGTTATATCAGAAATTGAAGACCTTTATGGACGTTGCATTGAAAACACTCAAATCATCACATTTCCTCAGGTTATTGTGGAGACAGATTTGTAGTAATTTCTGCATGTTATGCACTCATTCTCTCCGTAACACTCCCGGTATTGTTTCTCTTCCAGAAGGAGTTTTTAAAGCAGGAAAATCACCATATTTGGAAGATTGTTTGTCTGTGTTATTAAATTGTATGTGGCCTCCACTTGTTTTTACTGTGTGGTTTGAAACTTGGTTTGGCAGTTGGACATAGAATAGTTTTATGATATGTGCTATAAATAAATTGGAGAAAGCTGGTCACTTCTTCAAATGGAGTGCTATATTAAGATTAATATTTGGTCTAAAGTCCAAAAAGCTACAACATTATTGTGTCTTTTGTGAAAATGTACCCAAAAACCTATTGTGAAGTGCAGAAATTTACCACAAGACTTCCAGATATACCATTCATGTGTGAAGTTGACAAAACATCAGGGTCATTTGTTTGAACTGTTTTCTAATAGATATGCCTGTGTTAACTTTTCTTGTATTTCTATATTATCATGGCATACTAAATACACTGTATTGAAATTTCATTATTTGAGTCATAAATACTCAAATTTTCCCAAAGTGTTAATAATCTAGAATAATACATTTGACATCCATTTAGTTGAATGTATATGTTTATTTATCATTCACATTTTTTGCTTATTACACATCTCATATAAGGTTTAAGAGGAATATTTCAATGTACTTATTTTTGTTCATTACAGGACATCCATTCATGTCAAAGAAGAAAAGAAAACGACATGATCATGCAATCAGAGCTCTAGTAACTAATACATCAGAGAATATTGGTCAAGGATGGTGTTTGATTTTGATGTGAAAATCTTCTGTCAGAACCTGCGTGCTACCAAACCACCTTATGAATGTCCTGTTCCAGGATGTTCCAGAATTTACAAAAGTTTTTCTGGAATTCAGTTTCATTTATACAATTTTGATCATGAGAATTCTGTTGTTAGTCCACAGTCAGCACCTCTACAGAAGTGTAATCAGAAAAAAGGTAGGTGGCACCACAGACAAAGCCGACGCTCTCCATCTCCTCCTGATTATTTTCCCACTGCTCAGGAGGCTTTGACATATGCTGAATCTCAGCGTGTTGTAGAAGTGGACGTGGAGGGAAGAACCCATAGAATCAGCATCAGTGAACCAATAAATGTTATAATAGCTGATGTAGTAGATAGTGAAACAAATAAACATGAAGAAAAGTTAAAACCAGAAGAAAAGATTGAAAAACCTCCTTCAAAAGTAGGAAAAAAACCCTGAAAACTCTAAAATCCACAAAGAAAGTGGATCAACTGTTCTTCCAGAGGCATCATTTCAAATACTTCCTGATTATGATGCCCCAATTGCTCCAGCTAGACCAGCAGTTTATTACAAGTTTGTGGAAAAGTCTCCAGAAGAACTTGATGAAGAAGTGGAATATGACATGGATGAAGAGGTTTGTCAAGTCTCTTCTCCAAATCCTTATCTTTGTTTCATTGTACCAAACAATGCCTTTTACATATAAGTTGAGATATTTTGTAAATATGATACCTTACAGTTCTAGCATTGTATTTTTATTTTAATTATGTTCAGAGGAAATATAATCAGTTGTGTATGAAGTTTCTAACATTCATGAGGGATTCTAAAACTGTAGTGCAGGTATTGTTAATAATGTTTGTGCACTTACCAAATCAGGAAATTTGCAGACAGGTACTTAAACGAGTTTTTACATCTTATAAATCTGTTTACAAATTATTAAATGTTCATATCTTTTTGTAAAAACACCCTTAGGACTGTGCATGGCTTGACCTAATGAACGCAAAGAGAAAAACTGATGGTTTTCCAGAAATTTCAGCTGATACTTTTGAAATGTTGATGGATAGGCTTGAGAAAGAATCCCATTTTCAGAATCAATGTTCTGGGAAAGATGTGAGTTCTGTTGACGAGGATGCTGTTTGTTGCATCTGTAATGATGGAGAATGTGAGAACACCAATGCTATTCTTTTCTGTGATATGTGTAATCTGCCTGTTCATCAAGTAAGTGTCAAGTAGTGAACATCTTGTTTAAAGTTAGTACTGTCTTTACAATGATATATGTAATCTGTCTGTTCATCAAGTAAGTGTCAAGTAGTGAACATCTTGTTTAAAGTTAGTACTGTCTTTACAATGATATATGTAATCTGTCTGTTCATCAAGTGAGTGTCAAATAGTGAACATCTTGTTTAAAGTTAGCACTGTCTTTACAATGATATATGTAATCTGTCTGTTTATCAAGTAAGTGTCAAGTAGTGAACATCTTGTTGAAAGTTAGTACTGTCTTTACAATGATATATGTAATCTGTCTGTTCATCAAGTAAGTGTCAAGTAGTGAACATCATGTTTAAAGTTAGTACTGTCTTAACAATGATATATGTAATTTGTCTGTTCATCAAGTAAGTGTCATATAGTGAACATCTTGTTTAAAGTTAGTACTGTCTTTACAATGATATATGTAATCTGTCTGTTTAACAAGTAAGTGTCAAGTAGTGAACATCTTGTTTAAAGTTAGTACTGTCTTTACAGTGATATATGTAATCTGTCTGTTCATCAAGTAAGTGTCAAGTAGTGCACATCTTGTTTAAAGTTAGTACTGTCTTTACAATGATATATGTAATCTGCCTGTTCATCAAGTGAGTGTCAAGTAGTGAACATCTTGTTTAAAGTTAGTACTGTCTTTACAGTGATATATGTAATCTGTCTGTTCATGAAGTGAGTGTCAAGTAGTGAACATCTTGTTTAAAGTTAGTACTGTCTTTACAATGATATATGTAATCTGTCTGTTTAACAAGTAAGTGTCAAGTAGTGAACATCATGTTTAAAGTTAGTACTGTCTTTACAATGATATATGTAATCTGTCTGTTTATCAAGTGTCAAGTAGTGAACATCATGTTTAAAGTTAGTACTGTATTTACAGTCATATATGTAATCTGTATGTTTATCAAGTGTCAAGTAGTGAACATTTTGTTTAAAGTTAGTACTGTCTTTACAATGATATATGTAATCTGTTTGTTCATCAAGTGAGTGTCAAGTAGTGAACATCTTGTTTAAAGTTAGTACTGTCTTTACAATGATATATGTAATCTGTCTGTTCATCAAGTGAGTGTCAAGTAGTGAACATCTTGTTTAAAGTTAGTACTGTCTTTACAATGATGTATGTAATCTGTCTGTTCATCAAGGGAGTGTCAAGTAGTGAACATCTTGTTTAAAGTTAGTACTGTCTTTACAGTGATATATGTAATCTGTCTGGTCATCAAGTAAGTGTCAAGTAGTGCACATCTTGTTTAAAGTTAGTACTGTCTTTACAATGATATATGTAATCTGTTTGTTCATCAAGTGAGTGTCAAGTAGTGAACATCTTGTTTAAACTTAGTACTGTCTTTACAATGATATATGTAATCTGTCTGTTCATCAAGTAAGTGTCAAGTAGTGAACATCTTCTTTAAAGCTAGTACTGTCTTTACAATGATATATGTAATCTGCCTGTTCATCAAGTAAGTGTCAAGTAGTGAACATCTTGTTTAAAGTTAGTACTGTCTTTACAATGATATATGTAATCTGCCTGTTCATCAAGTAAGTGTCAAGTAGTGAACATCTTGTTTAAAGTTAGTACTGTCTTTACAATGATATATGTAATCTGTCTGTTCATCAAGTGAGTGTCAAGTAGTGAACATCATGTTTAAAGTTAGTACTGTCTTTACAGTGATATATGTAATCTGTCTGTTCATGAAGTGAGTGTCAAGTAGTGAACATCTTGTTTAAAGTTAGTACTGTCTTTACAATGATATATGTAATCTGTCTGTTTAACAAGTAAGTGTCAAGTAGTGAACATCATGTTTAAAGTTAGTACTGTCTTTACAATGATATATGTAATCTGTCTGTTTATCAAGTGTCAAGTAGTGAACATCATGTTTAAAGTTAGTACTGTATTTACAATCATATATGTAATCTGTATGTTTATCAAGTGTCAAGTAGTGAACATTTTGTTTAAAGTTAGTACTGTCTTTACAATGATATATGTAATCTGTTTGTTCATCAAGTGAGTGTCAAGTAGTGAACATCTTGTTTAAAGTTAGTACTGTCTTTACAATGATATATGTAATCTGTCTGTTCATCAAGTGAGTGTCAAGTAGTGAACATCTTGTTTAAAGTTAGTACTGTCTTTACAATGATGTATGTAATCTGTCTGTTCATCAAGTGAGTGTCAAGTAGTGAACATCTTGTTTAAAGTTAGTACTGTCTTTACAGTGATATATGTAATCTGTCTGTTCATCAAGTAAGTGTCAAGTAGTGCACATCTTGTTTAAAGTTAGTACTGTCTTTACAATGATATATGTAATCTGTTTGTTCATCAAGTGAGTGTCAAGTAGTGAACATCTTGTTTAAAGTTAGTACTGTCTTTACAATGATGTATGTAATCTGTCTGTTCATCAAGTGAGTGTCAAGTAGTGAACATCTTGTTTAAAGTTAGTACTGTCTTTACAGTGATATATGTAATCTGTCTGTTCATCAAGTAAGTGTCAAGTAGTGAACATTTTGTTTAAAGTTAGTACTGTCTTTACAATGATATATGTAATCTGTCTGTTCATCAAGTGAGTGTCAAGTAGTGAACATCTTGTTTAAAGTTAGTACTGTCTTTACAATGATGTATGTAATCTGTCTGTTCATCAAGTGAGTGTCAAGTAGTGAACATCTTGTTTAAAGTTAGTACTGTCTTTACAGTGATATATGTAATCTGTCTGTACATCAAGTAAGTGTCAAGTAGTGAACATTTTGTTTAAAGTTAGTACTGTCTTTACAATGATATATGTAATCTGTCTGTTCATGAAGTGAGTGTCAAGTAGTGAACATTTTGTTTAAAGTTAGTACTGTCTTTACAATGATATATGTAATCTGTCTGTTCATGAAGTGAGTGTCAAGTAGTGAACATCTTGTTTAAAGTTACTACTGTCTTTAGAATGATATATGTAATCTGTCTGTTTAACAAGTAAGTGTCAAGTAGTGAACATCATGTTTAAAGTTAGTACTGTCTTTACAATGATATATGTAATCTGTCTGTTTATCAAGTGTCAAGTAGTGAACATCATGTTTAAAGTTAGTACTGTCTTTACAATGATATATGTAATCTGTCTGTTCATCAAGTGAGTGTCAAGTAGTGAACATCTTGTTTAAAGTTAGTACTGTCTTTACAATGATGTATGTAATCTGTCTGTTCATCAAGTGAGTGTCAAGTAGTGAACATCTTGTTTAAAGTTAGTATTGTCTTTACAGTGATATATGTAATCTGTCTGTTCATCAAGTAAATGTCAAGTAGTGCACATCTTGTTTAAAGTTAGTACTGTCTTTACAATGATATATGTAATCTGTTTGTTCATCAAGTGAGTGTCAAGTAGTGAACATCTTGTTTAAAGTTAGTACTGTCTTTACAATGATATATGTAATCAGTCTGTTTATCAAGTGTCAAGTAGTGAACATCTTGTTTAAAGTTAGTACTGTCTTTACAATGATATATGTAATCTGTTTGTTCATCAAGTGAGTGTCAAGTAGTGAACATCTTGTTTAAAGTTAGTACTGTCTTTACAATGATATATGTAATCTGTCTGTTTATCAAGTGTCAAGTAGTGAACATCTTGTTTAAAGTTAGTACTGTCTTTACAATGATATATGTAATCTGTCTGTTCATCAAGTGAGTGTCAAATAGTGAACATCATGTTTAAAGTTAGTACTGTCTTTACAATGATATATGTAATCTGTTTGTCCATCAAGTAAGTGTCAAGTAGTGAACATCATGTTTAAAGTTAGTACTGTATTTACAGTCATATATGTAATCTGTATGTTTATCAAGTGTCAAGTAGTGAACATTTTGTTTAAAGTTAGTACTGTCTTTACAATGATATATGTAATCTGTTTGTTCATCAAGTGAGTGTCAAGTAGTGAACATCTTGTTTAAAGTTAGTACTGTCTTTACAATGATATATGTAATCTGTCTGTTCATCAAGTGAGTGTCAAGTAGTGAACATCTTGTTTAAAGTTAGTACTGTCTTTACAATGATGTATGTAATCTGTCTGTTCATCAAGTGAGTGTCAAGTAGTGAACATCTTGTTTAAAGTTAGTACTGTCTTTACAGTGATATATGTAATCTGTCTGTTCATCAAGTAAATGTCAAGTAGTGCACATCTTGTTTAAAGTTAGTACTGTCTTTACAATGATATATGTAATCTGTTTGTTCATCAAGTGAGTGTCAAGTAGTGAACATCTTGTTTAAAGTTAGTACTGTCTTTACAATGATATATGTAATCAGTCTGTTTATCAAGTGTCAAGTAGTGAACATCTTGTTTAAAGTTAGTACTGTCTTTACAATGATATATGTAATCTGTTTGTTCATCAAGTGAGTGTCAAGTAGTGAACATCTTGTTTAAAGTTAGTACTGTCTTTACAATGATATATGTAATCTGTCTGTTTATCAAGTGTCAAGTAGTGAACATCTTGTTTAAAGTTAGTACTGTCTTTACAATGATATATGTAATCTGTCTGTTCATCAAGTGAGTGTCAAATAGTGAACATCATGTTTAAAGTTAGTACTGTCTTTACAATGATATATGTAATCTGTTTGTCCATCAAGTAAGTGTCAAGTAGTGAACATCATGTTTAAAGTTAGTACTGTCTTTACAATGATATACGTAATCTGTACGTTTATGAAGTGAGTGTCAAGTAGTGAACATCTTGTTTAAAGTTAGTACTGTCTTTACAATGATATATGTAATCTGTATGTTTATCAAGTGTCAAGTAGTGAACATCATGTTTAAAGTTAGTACTGTCTTTACAATCATATATGTAATCTGTATGTTTATCAAGTGTCAAGTAGTGAACATCTTGTTTAAAGTTAGTACTGTCTTTACAATGATATATGTAATCTGTCTGTTCATCAAGTGAGTGTCAAGTAGTGAACATCTTGTTTAAAGTTAGCACTGTCTTTACAATGATATATGTAATCTGTCTGTTTATCAAGTAAGTGTCAAGTAGTGAACATCTTGTTTAAAGTTAGTACTGTCTTTACAATGATATATGTAATCTGTCTGTTTATCAAGTAAGTGTCAAGTAGTGAACATCTTGTTTAAAGTTAGTACTGTCTTTACAATGATATATGTAATCTGTCTGTTCATCAAGTAAGTGTCAAGTAGTGAACATCTTCTTTAAAGCTAGTACTGTCTTTACAATGATATATGTAATCTGCCTGTTCATCAAGTAAGTGTCAAGTAGTGAACATCTTGTTTAAAGTTAGTACTGTCTTTACAATGATATATGTAATCTGCCTGTTCATCAAGTAAGTGTCAAGTAGTGAACATCTTGTTTAAAGTTAGTACTGTCTTTACAATGATATATGTAATCTGTCTGTTCATCAAGTGAGTGTCAAGTAGTGAACATCATGTTTAAAGTTAGTACTGTCTTTACAATGATATATGTAATCTGTCTGTTCATGAAGTGAGTGTCAAGTAGTGAACATCTTGTTTAAAGTTAGTACTGTCTTTACAATGATATATGTAATCTGTCTGTTTAACAAGTAAGTGTCAAGTAGTGAACATCATGTTTAAAGTTAGTACTGTCTTTACAATGATATATGTAATCTGTCTGTTTATCAAGTGTCAAGTAGTGAACATCATGTTTAAAGTTAGTACTGTATTTACAATCATATATGTAATCTGTATGTTTATCAAGTGTCAAGTAGTGAACATTTTGTTTAAAGTTAGTACTGTCTTTACAATGATATATGTAATCTGTTTGTTCATCAAGTGAGTGTCAAGTAGTGAACATCTTGTTTAAAGTTAGTACTGTCTTTACAATGATGTATGTAATCTGTCTGTTCATCAAGTGAGTGTCAAGTAGTGAACATCTTGTTTAAAGTTAGTACTGTCTTTACAGTGATATATGTAATCTGTCTGTTCATCAAGTAAGTGTCAAGTAGTGAACATTTTGTTTAAAGTTAGTACTGTCTTTACAATGATATATGTAATCTGTTTGTCCATCAAGTAAGTGTCAAGTAGTGAACATCTTGTTTAAAGTTAGTACTGTCTTTACAATGATATATGTAATCTGTTTGTTCATCAAGTGAGTGTCAAGTAGTGAACATCTTGTTTAAAGTTAGTACTGTCTTTACAATGATATATGTAATCTGTCTGTTCATCAAGTGAGTGTCAAGTAGTGAACATCTTGTTTAAAGTTAGTACTGTCTTTACAATGATGTATGTAATCTGTCTGTTCATCAAGTGAGTGTCAAGTTGTGAACATCTTGTTTAAAGTTAGTACTGTCTTTACAGTGATATATGTAATCTGTCTGTTCATCAAGTAAGTGTCAAGTAGTGCACATCTTGTTTAAAGTTAGTACTGTCTTTACAATGATATATGTAATCTGTTTGTTCATCAAGTGAGTGTCAAGTAGTGAACATCTTGTTTAAAGTTAGTACTGTCTTTACAATGATGTATGTAATCTGTCTGTTCATCAAGTGAGTGTCAAGTAGTGAACATCTTGTTTAAAGTTAGTACTGTCTTTACAGTGATATATGTAATCTGTCTGTTCATCAAGTAAGTGTCAAGTAGTGAACATTGTGTTTAAAGTTAGTACTGTCTTTACAATGATATATGTAATCTGTCTGTTCATCAAGTGAGTGTCAAGTAGTGAACATCTTGTTTAAAGTTAGTACTGTCTTTACAATGATATATGTAATCTGTCTGTTTATCAAGTGTCAAGTAGTGAACATCTTGTTTAAAGTTAGTACTGTCTTTACAATGATATATGTAATCTGTTTGTTCATCAAGTGAGTGTCAAGTAGTGAACATCTTGTTTAAAGTTAGTACTGTCTTTACAATGATATATGTAATCTGTCTGTTTATCAAGTGTCAAGTAGTGAACATCATGTTTAAAGTTAGTACTGTCTTTACAATGATATATGTAATCTGTCTGTTCATCAAGTGAGTGTCAAGTAGTGAACATCTTGTTTAAAGTTAGTACTGTCTTTACAATGATGTATGTAATCTGTCTGTTCATCAAGTGAGTGTCAAGTAGTGAACATCTTGTTTAAAGTTAGTATTGTCTTTACAGTGATATATGTAATCTGTCTGTTCATCAAGTAAATGTCAAGTAGTGAACATCTTGTTTAAAGTTAGTACTGTCTTTACAATGATATATGTAATCTGTTTGTTCATCAAGTGAGTGTCAAGTAGTGAACATCTTGTTTAAAGTTAGTACTGTCTTTACAATGATATATGTAATCTGTCTGTTTATCAAGTGTCAAGTAGTGAACATCTTGTTTAAAGTTAGTACTGTCTTTACAATGATATATGTAATCTGTTTGTTCATCAAGTGAGTGTCAAGTAGTGAACATCTTGTTTAAAGTTAGTACTGTCTTTACAATGATATATGTAATCTGTCTGTTTATCAAGTGTCAAGTAGTGAACATCTTGTTTAAAGTTAGTACTGTCTTTACAATGATATATGTAATCTGTCTGTTCATCAAGTGAGTGTCAAATAGTGAACATCATGTTTAAAGTTAGTACTGTCTTTACAATGATATATGTAATCTGTTTGTCCATCAAGTAAGTGTCAAGTAGTGAACATCATGTTTAAAGTTAGTACTGTATTTACAGTCATATATGTAATCTGTATGTTTATCAAGTGTCAAGTAGTGAACATTTTGTTTAAAGTTAGTACTGTCTTTACAATGATATATGTAATCTGTTTGTTCATCAAGTGAGTGTCAAGTAGTGAACATCTTGTTTAAAGTTAGTACTGTCTTTACAATGATATATGTAATCTGTCTGTTCATCAAGTGAGTGTCAAGTAGTGAACATCTTGTTTAAAGTTAGTACTGTCTTTACAATGATGTATGTAATCTGTCTGTTCATCAAGTGAGTGTCAAGTAGTGAACATCTTGTTTAAAGTTAGTACTGTCTTTACAGTGATATATGTAATCTGTCTGTTCATCAAGTAAATGTCAAGTAGTGCACATCTTGTTTAAAGTTAGTACTGTCTTTACAATGATATATGTAATCTGTTTGTTCATCAAGTGAGTGTCAAGTAGTGAACATCTTGTTTAAAGTTAGTACTGTCTTTACAATGATATATGTAATCAGTCTGTTTATCAAGTGTCAAGTAGTGAACATCTTGTTTAAAGTTAGTACTGTCTTTACAATGATATATGTAATCTGTTTGTTCATCAAGTGAGTGTCAAGTAGTGAACATCTTGTTTAAAGTTAGTACTGTCTTTACAATGATATATGTAATCTGTCTGTTTATCAAGTGTCAAGTAGTGAACATCTTGTTTAAAGTTAGTACTGTCTTTACAATGATATATGTAATCTGTCTGTTCATCAAGTGAGTGTCAAATAGTGAACATCATGTTTAAAGTTAGTACTGTCTTTACAATGATATATGTAATCTGTTTGTCCATCAAGTAAGTGTCAAGTAGTGAACATCATGTTTAAAGTTAGTACTGTCTTTACAATGATATACGTAATCTGTATGTTTATGAAGTGAGTGTCAAGTAGTGAACATCTTGTTTAAAGTTAGTACTGTCTTTACAATGATATATGTAATCTGTATGTTTATCAAGTGTCAAGTAGTGAACATCATGTTTAAAGTTAGTACTGTCTTTACAATCATATATGTAATCTGTATGTTTATCAAGTGTCAAGTAGTGAACATCTTGTTTAAAGTTAGTACTGTCTTTACAATGATATATGTAATCTGTCTGTTCATCAAGTGAGTGTCAAGTAGTGAACATCTTGTTTAAAGTTAGTACTGTCTTTACAATGATATATGTAATCTGTCTGTTTATCAAGTGTCAAGTAGTGAACATCTTGTTTAAAGTTAGTACTGTCTTTACAATGATATATGTAATCTGTCTGTTTATCAAGTAAGTGTCAAGTAGTGAACATCTTGTTTAAAGTTAGTACTGTCTTTACAATGATATATGTAATCTGTCTGTTCATCAAGTAAGTGTCAAGTAGTGAACATCTTCTTTAAAGCTAGTACTGTCTTTACAATGATATATGTAATCTGCCTGTTCATCAAGTAAGTGTCAAGTAGTGAACATCTTGTTTAAAGTTAGTACTGTCTTTACAATGATATATGTAATCTGCCTGTTCATCAAGTAAGTGTCAAGTAGTGAACATCTTGTTTAAAGTTAGTACTGTCTTTACAATGATATATGTAATCTGTCTGTTCATCAAGTGAGTGTCAAGTAGTGAACATCATGTTTAAAGTTAGTACTGTCTTTACAATGATATATGTAATCTGTCTGTTCATGAAGTGAGTGTCAAGTAGTGAACATCTTGTTTAAAGTTAGTACTGTCTTTACAATGATATATGTAATCTGTCTGTTTAACAAGTAAGTGTCAAGTAGTGAACATCATGTTTAAAGTTAGTACTGTCTTTACAATGATATATGTAATCTGTCTGTTTATCAAGTGTCAAGTAGTGAACATCATGTTTAAAGTTAGTACTGTATTTACAATCATATATGTAATCTGTATGTTTATCAAGTGTCAAGTAGTGAACATTTTGTTTAAAGTTAGTACTGTCTTTACAATGATATATGTAATCTGTTTGTTCATCAAGTGAGTGTCAAGTAGTGAACATCTTGTTTAAAGTTAGTACTGTCTTTACAATGATGTATGTAATCTGTCTGTTCATCAAGTGAGTGTCAAGTAGTGAACATCTTGTTTAAAGTTAGTACTGTCTTTACAGTGATATATGTAATCTGTCTGTTCATCAAGTAAGTGTCAAGTAGTGAACATTTTGTTTAAAGTTAGTACTGTCTTTACAATGATATATGTAATCTGTTTGTCCATCAAGTAAGTGTCAAGTAGTGAACATCTTGTTTAAAGTTAGTACTGTCTTTACAATGATATATGTAATCTGTTTGTTCATCAAGTGAGTGTCAAGTAGTGAACATCTTGTTTAAAGTTAGTACTGTCTTTACAATGATATATGTAATCTGTCTGTTCATCAAGTGAGTGTCAAGTAGTGAACATCTTGTTTAAAGTTAGTACTGTCTTTACAATGATGTATGTAATCTGTCTGTTCATCAAGTGAGTGTCAAGTTGTGAACATCTTGTTTAAAGTTAGTACTGTCTTTACAGTGATATATGTAATCTGTCTGTTCATCAAGTAAGTGTCAAGTAGTGAACATCTTGTTTAAAGTTAGTACTGTCTTTACAATGATATATGTAATCTGTTTGTTCATCAAGTGAGTGTCAAGTAGTGAACATCTTGTTTAAAGTTAGTACTGTCTTTACAATGATGTATGTAATCTGTCTGTTCATCAAGTGAGTGTCAAGTAGTGAACATCTTGTTTAAAGTTAGTACTGTCTTTACAGTGATATATGTAATCTGTCTGTTCATCAAGTAAGTGTCAAGTAGTGAACATCTTGTTTAAAGTTAGTACTGTCTTTACAATGATATATGTAATCTGTCTGTTCATCAAGTGAGTGTCAAGTAGTGAACATCTTGTTTAAAGTTAGTACTGTCTTTACAATGATGTATGTAATCTGTCTGTTCATCAAGTGAGTGTCAAGTAGTGAACATCTTGTTTAAAGTTAGTACTGTCTTTACAATGATATATGTAATCTGTCTGTTCATCAAAGTGTCAAGTAGTGAACATCTTGTTTAAAGTTAGTACTGTCTTTACAATGATATATGTAATCTGTCTGTTCATCAAGTGAGTGTCAAGTAGTGAACATCATGTTTAAAGTTAGTACTGTCTTTACAATGATATATGTAATCTGTTTGTCCATCAAGTAAGTGTCAAGTAGTGAACATCTTGTTTAAAGTTAGTACTGTCTTTACAATGATATATGTAATCTGTCTGTTTAACAAGTTCAAGTGTCAAGTAGTGAACATCTTGTTTAAAGTTAGTACTGTCTTTACAATGATATATGTAATCTGTCTGTTCATCAAGTGAGTGTCAAGTAGTGAACATCTTGTTTAAAGTTAGTACTGTCTTTACAATGATATATGTAATCTGTATGTTTATCAAGTGAGTGTCAAGTAGTGAACATCATGTTTAAAGTTAGTACTGTCTTTACAATGATATATGTAATCTGTTTGTCCATCAAGTAAGTGTCAAGTAGTGAACATCTTGTTTAAAGTTAGTACTGTCTTTACAATGATATATGTAATCTGTCTGTTTAACAAGTTAGTGTCAAGTAGTGAACATCATGTTTAAAGTTAGTACTGTCTTTACAATGATATACGTAATCTGTATGTTTATGAAGTGAGTGTCAAGTAGTGAACATCTTGTTTAAAGTTAGTACTGTCTTTACAATGATATATGTAATCTGTATGTTTATCAAGTGTCAAGTAGTGAACATCTTGTTTAAAGTTAGTACTGTCTTTACAATGATATATGTAATCTGTTTGTTTATCAAGTGAGTGTCAAGTAGTGAACATCTTGTTTAAAGTTAGTACTGTCTTTACAATGATATATGTAATCTGTCTGTTTAACAAGTAAGTGTCAAGTAGTGAACATCTTGTTTAAAGTTAGTACTGTCTTTACAATGATATATGTAATCTGTATGTTTAACAAGTAAGTGTCAAGTAGTGAACATCATGTTTAAAGTTAGTACTGTCTTTACAATGATATATGTAATCTGTATGTTTAACAAGTAAGTGTCAAGTAGTGAACATCATGTTTAAAGTTAGTACTGTCTTTACAATGATATATGTAATCTGTCTGTTTATCAAGTGAGTGTCAAGTAGTGAACATCTTGTTTAAAGTTAGTTCTGTCTTTACAATGATATATGTAATCTGTCTGTTCATTAAGTGAGTGTCAAGTGGTGAACATCTTGTTTAAAGTTAGTACTGTCTTGACGATGTATGTAATCTGTCTGTTTATCAAGTGAGTGTCAAGTAGTGAACATTGTGTTCAAAGTTAGTACTGTCTGTACAATGATATATGTAATCTGTCTGTTCATCAAGTGAGTGTCAAGTAGTGAACATCTGTGTTTGAAGTTAGTACTGTCTTTACAATGATATATGTAATCTGTCTGTTCATCAAGTAAGTGTCAAGTAGTGAACATCGTGTTTAAAGTTAGTACTGTCTTCTGTGATATTTGTAATCAGTTCTTTATCATAAAAATGTGTGAAGGCTTTCTGCAGAATATGACACAATACAAGGGCTAGCTGTAGAATATAACACTCTATTAAGACTAACCAGGGAATATGATATAATACAAAGGTTTCCTGCTGCATGTGTGACACTATGAAGGTTTCCCACTGAATGTATCACACTTCTAAGGTTTCCTGTTGAATGTGTCACATTATGCACACAAGCTATGGAATGTGATGTACTATAAAGTCTAACTATAGAATGTGACATATCACAAAGGTTTACTGAAAAGTAATAACATATTCATGTCGTCAACCATTTGTGGATCAGTGTTTTCAGTTTTGCTTACAGAAAGTTATACAAGCTATATTTGTTTGGTTATAATAGCACAAACTTTATATGTAACAGTATTTTAATATTTAGAATAATACTATTAAATTTGCATACAAAAGAAATACAAATTTGGCTCCTCAGTGTTAATTATAATCAGGAACATAAATGTTATAACTCAGAATTTCTCCACAGGAGTGTTATGGAGTGCCATATATCCCTGAAGGTCAGTGGCTGTGTCGACGCTGTCTCCAGTCGCCCTCACGAGCAGTTGACTGTGTATTATGTCCCAACAAAGGGGGTGCTTTCAAACAGACAGACAGTGGGAGGTGGGCTCATGTGGTGTGTGCCCTGTGGGTCCCAGAAGTGTGTTTTGCCAACACTGTATTCCTTGAACCTATTGATAGCATAGAAAACATCCCACCTGCTCGTTGGAAATTAACATGTTATATATGCAAGCAGCGAGGGCTCGGGGCATGTATCCAGTGTCATAAGGCAAACTGCTACACAGGTAGGACTTGAAAAAAGGTAATAATTTTTAAAACAAGTACGTTAATTGTTAGGTAATGTTAATAAAGCTAACATTCCTCACAACTAGGTTAAAAATTAAATAGTAGTACTCATAGCTTGTATACAAACTGCAAAAGTGAAATGCAACCTGGTTAGAGGGGTATCTGTATATGTCGTACTAACGCAGTGCAGAGATGTACTGTATGACATTTTAATCTGATTCCATGGTTGCTGATTGGGAGTGAAAATATTCATTGTTGACTTTTTTATGATTAGATTAGAAAATGACGATTTTCTGTTTACTGCTCTATCATTATTGGTAGTGTATCAACCAACCTCATCATCACTGTTGTTGGTAGTGTATCAACCAACCTCATCATCACTGTTGTTGGTTGTGTATCAACCAACATCATAATCACTGTTGTTGGTTGTGTATCAACCAAGTTCATCATCACTGTTCTTGGTAGTGTGTCAACCAAGTTCATCATCACTGTTGTTGGTAGTGTATAAACCAACATCATAATCACTGTTGTTGGCTGTGTATCAACCAAGTTCATCATCACTGTTGTTGGTAGTGTATCAACCAACCTCATCATCACTGTTGTTGGTAGTGTATCAACCAACATCATAATCACTGTTGTTGGTTGTGTATCAACCAAGTTCATCATCACTGTTGTTGGTAGTGTGTCAACCAAGTACATCATCACTGTTGTTGGTAGTGTATAAACCAACATCATAATCACTGTTGTTGGCTGTGTATCAACCAAGTTCATCATCACTGTTGTTGGTAGTGTATCAACCAACCTCATCATCACTGTTGTTGGTAGTGTGTCAACCAAGTTCATCATCACTGTTGTTGGTAGTGTATCAACCAACATCATAATCACTGTTGTTGGTTGTGTATCAACCAAGTTCATCATCACTGTTGTTGGTAGTGTATCAACCAACCTCATCATCACTGTTGTTGGTAGTGTATTAACCAACCTCATCATCACTGTTGTTGGTAGTGTATCAACCAAGTTCATCATCACTGTTGTTGGTAGTGTATCAACCAACCTCATCATCACTGTTGTTGGTAGTGTATCAACCAACATCATAATCACTGTTGTTGGTTGTGTATCAACCAAGTTCATCATCACTGTTGTTGGTAGTGTGTCAACCAAGTTCATCATCACTGTTGTTGGTAGTGTATAACCAACATCATAATCACTGTTGTTGGCTGTGTATCAACCAAGTTCATCATCACTGTTGTTGGTAGTGTATCAACCAACCTCATCAGTGTATCAAACCAACCTCATCATCACTGTTGTTGGTAGTGTATCAACCAACATCATAATCACTGTTGTTGTTGGTTGTGTATCAACCACTGTTGTTGGTAGTGTTCATCATCACTGTTGTTGGTAGTGTGTCAACCAAGTTCATCATCACTGTTGTTGGTAGTGTATTAACCAACATCATAATCACTGTTGTTGGCTGTGTATCAACCAAGTTCATCATCACTGTTGTTGGTAGTGTATCAACCAACCTCATCATCACTGTTGTTGGTAGTGTATCAACCAAGTTCATCATCACTGTTGTTGGTAGTGTATCAACCAACATCATAATCACTGTTGTTGGTTGTGTATCAACCAAGTTCATCATCACTGTTGTTGGTAGTGTATCAACCAACCTCATCATCACTGTTGTTGGTAGTGTATTAACCAACCTCATCATCACTGTTGTTGGTAGTGTATCAACCAACATCATCATTGTATCAACCAACCTCATCATCACCTGTTGTTGGTAGTGTATCAACCAACATCATCATCACTGTTGTTGGTAGTGTATCAACCAACCTCATCATCACTGTTGTTGGTAGTGTGTCAACCAACATCATCACTGTTGTTGGTAGTGTATCAACCAACATCATCATCACTGTTGTTGGTTGTGTATCAACCAAGTTCATCATCACTGTTGTTGGTTGTGTATCAACCAACATCATAATCACTGTTGTTGGTAGTGTGTCAACCAAGTTCATCATCACTGTTGTTGGTAGTGTGTTAACCAACCTTATTATCATTATTAAAGAAATGTATACTAGATTTCATTTGCAGAGTCCCTTAAATTGTTCTTTGGTTTTGTTTGAAGAATAAATAAAACCATTTTTTTTATGTTGGAAAATGCAGTCTGTTTCCATCCATTAACATACCGCGTAAAAAATGAATGCTTGTTTAATTATATTTCTTGTGAACAAGTAAAATGATTTACATCATAATGGAATGTTCAAAATGTGTCTGTTCTTTCAGCATTTCACGCGGACTTGTGCTCAACTGGCAGGATTATTCATGAAAATGGAAGCTGTCCGAGAAAGTGGTGCTAATGGAACTTCTTACAATGTTAGAAAGACGGCCTACTGTGATGTCCATACTCCTGCAGATAATGAAGGGGTAAGGATGGTTACTTGTATTTCAAAATGTTTGTACAGGTGTTTGTGTAGTTTCCTATGTATTAGACCTGCAAGAAAAGACTTAACACTATAAGAATCTAGTCAAAATTATGGAGATACAAGTAACAAAACCCAAGTGTTTCTTATTTCAATACTGATTTTCCTAATGCTGTAGAATTAATTTTCCGAAATGTCATACTTTTAATGTTCCAAAAAAGTAAACATTATTTTATTTCTTTTTTTCTCCTAATTTTCATCATACCTTCTTCAATGTCTTCTTAATCAGGCAGAGGACGACGAAGGTAAAGTTGATAGTTTAAAAAAGGCCAAAGCTAAAGCCAAGTCTCGTGAAAAGATGAGAAAGGCAAGGAAGATTCTTGCTGAAAAGAGGTCAGCTGTTCCTGTTGTCTCTATTCCGACTATTTCTCCAGACAGGTATGATATTTACTGTAGTGTACTAATCTGTATTGATTGTTGTCTGTAGTCTCTACTCCATCTATTTCTCCAGACAGGTATGATATTTACTGTAGTGTACTAATCTGTATTGATTGTTGTCTGTAGTCTCTATTCCATCTATTTCACCAGACAGGTATGATATTTACTGTAGTGTACTAATCTGTATTGATTATTGTCTGTAGTCTCTACCCAACTATTTCTCCAGACAGGTATGATATTTACTGTAGTGTACTAATCTGTATTGATTGTTGTCTGTAGTCTCTACTCCATCTATTTCTCCAGACAGGTATGATATTTACTGTAGTGTACTAATCTGTATTGATTGTTGTCTGTAGTCTCTACTCCATCTATTTCTCCAGACAGGTATGATATTTACTGTAGTGTACTAATCTGTATTGATTGTTGTCTGTAGTCTCTATTCCATCTATTTCACCAGACAGGTATGATATTTACTGTAGTGTACTAATCTGTATTGATTGTTGTCTGTAGTCTCTACTCCATCTATTTCTCCAGACAGGTATGATATTTACTGTAGTGTACTAATCTGTATTGATTGTTGTCTGTAGTCTCTACTCCATCTATTTCACCAGACAGGTATGGTATTTACTGTAGTGTACTAATCTGTATTGATTGTTGTCTGTAGTCTCTACTCCATCTATTTCACAAGACAGGTATGATATTTATTGTAGTGTACTAATCTGTATTGATTGTTGTCTGTAGTCTCTACTCCAACTATTTCACCAGACAGGTATGATATTTACTGTAGTGTACTAATCTGTATTGATTGTTGTCTGTAGTCTCTACTCCATCTATTTCTCCAGACAGGTATGATATTTACTGTAGTGTACTAATCTGTATTGATTGTTGTCTGTAGTCTCTACTCCATCTATTTCTCCAGACAGGTATGATATTTACTGTAGTATTACTAATCTGTATTGATTGTTGTCTGTAGTCTCTACTCCATCTATTTCTCCAGACAGGTATGATATTTACTGTAGTGTACTAATCTGTATTGATTGTTGTCTGTAGTCTCTACTCCATCTATTTCTCCAGACAGGTATGATATTTACTGTAGTGTACTAATCTGTATTGATTGTTGTCTGTAGTCTCTACTCCATCTATTTCTCCAGACAGGTATGATATTTACTGTAGTGTACTAATCTGTATTGATTGTTGTCTGTAGTCTCTACTCCATCTATTTCTCCAGACAGGTATGATATTTACTGTAGTGTACTAATCTGTATTGATTGTTGTCTGTAGTCTCTACTCCATCTATTTCTCCAGACAGGTATGATATTTACTGTAGTGTACTAATCTGTATTGATTGTTGTCTGTAGTCTCTACTCCATCTATTTCTCCAGACAGGTATGATATTTACTGTAGTGTACTAATCTGTATTGATTGTTGTCTGTAGTCTCTACTCCATCTATTTCACCAGACAGGTATGATATTTACTGTAGTGTACTAATCTGTATTGATTGTTGTCTGTAGTCTCTACTCCATCTATTTCTCCAGACAGGTATGATATTTACTGTAGTGTACTAATCTGTATTGATTGTTGTCTGTAGTCTCTACTCCATCTATTTCACCAGACAGGTATGATATTTACTGTAGTGTACTAATCTGTATTGATTGTTGTCTGTAGTCTCTACTCCATCTATTTCTCCCAGACAGGTATGATATTTACTGACAGGTATGATATTTACTGTAGTGTACTAATCTGTATTGATTGTTGTCTGTAGTCTCTACTCCAAATATTTCTCCAGACAGGTATGATATTTACTGTAGTGTACTAATCTGTATTGATTGTTGTCTGTAGTCTCTACTCCAACTATTTCACCAGACAGGTATGATATTTACTGTAGTGTACTAATCTGTATTGATTGTTGTCTGTAGTCTCTACTCCATCTATTTCTCCAGACAGGTATGATATTTACTGTAGTGTACTAATCTGTATTGATTGTTGTCTGTAGTCTCTACTCCATCTATTTCACCAGACAGGTATGATATTTACTGTAGTGTACTAATCTGTATTGATTGTTGTCTGTAGTCTCTACTCCATCTATTTCACCAGACAGGTATGATATTTACTGTAGTGTACTAATCTGTATTGATTGTTGTCTGTAGTCTCTACTCCATCTATTTCACCAGACAGGTATGATATTTACTGTAGTGTACTAATCTGTATTGATTGTTGTCTGTAGTCTCTACTCCATCTATTTCTCCAGACAGGTATGATATTTACTGTAGTGTACTAATCTGTATTGATTGTTGTCTAGTCTCTACTCCATCTATTTCACCAGACAGGTATGATATTTACTGTAGTGTACTAATCTGTATTGATTGTTGTCTGTAGTCTCTACTCCATCTATTTCTCCAGACAGGTATGATATTTTACTGTAGTGTACCATCTGTATTGATTGTCTGTAGTCTCTACTCCATCTATTTCACCAGACAGGTATGATATTTATTGTAGTGTACTAATCTGTATTGATTGTTGTCTGTAGTCTCTACTCCAACTATTTCACCAGACAGGTATGATATTTACTGTAGTGTACTAATCTGTATTGATTGTTGTCTGTAGTCTCTACTCCAACTATTTCACCAGACAGGTATGATATTTACTGTAGTGTACTAATCTGTATTGATTGTTGTCTGTAGTCTCTACTCCATCTATTTCTCCAGACAGGTATGATATTTACTGTAGTGTACTAATCTGTATTGATTGTTGTCTGTAGTCTCTACTCCATCTATTTCACCAGACAGGTATGATATTTACTGTAGTTTACTAATCTGTATTGATTGTTGTCTGTAGTCTCTACTCCATCTATTTCACCAGACAGGGTGATATTTACTGTAGTGTACTAATCTGTATTGATTGTTGTCTGTAGTCTCTACTCCAAATATTTCTCCAGACAGGTATGATATTTACTGTAGTGTACTAATCTGTATCGATTGTTGTCTGTAGTCTCTACTCCATCTATTTCTCCAGACAGGTATGATATTTACTGTAGTGTACTAATCTCTGTATCGATTGTTGTCTGTAGTCTCTACTCCATCTATTTCACCAGACAGGTATGATATTTACTGTAGTGTACTAATCTGTATTGATTGTTGTCTGTAGTCTCTACTCCAACTATTTCTCCAGACAGGTATGATATTTACTGTAGTGTACTAATCTGTATTGATTGTTGTCTGTAGTCTTTACTCCATCTATTTCTCCAGACAGGTATGATATTTACTGTAGTGTACTAATCTGTATTGATTGTTGTCTGTAGTCTCTACTCCATCTATTTCACCAGACAGGTATGATATTTACTGTAGTTTACTAATCTGTATTGATTGTTGTCTGTAGTCTCTACTCCATCTATTTCACCAGACAGGTATGATATTTACTGTAGTGTACTAATCTGTATTGATTGTTGTCTGTAGTCTCTACTCCAAATATTTCTCCAGACAGGTATGATATTTACTGTAGTGTACTAATCTGTATTGATTGTTGTCTGTAGTCTCTACTCCATCTATTTCTCCAGACAGGTATGATATTTACTGTAGTGTACTAATCTGTATCGATTGTTGTCTGTAGTCTCTACTCCATCTATTTCACCAGACAGGTATGATATTTACTGAAGTGTACTAATCTGTATTGATTGTTGTCTGTAGTCTCTACTCCATCTATTTCTCCAGACAGGTATGGTATTTACTGTAGTGTACTAATCTGTATTGATTGTTGTCTGTAGTCTCTACTTCAACTATTTCACCCAGACAGGTATGATATTTACTGTAGTGTACTAATCTGTATTGATTGTTGTCTGTAGTCTCTACTCCATCTATTTCTCCAGACAGGTATGATATTTACTGTAGTGTACTAATCTGTATTGATTGTTGTCTGTAGTGTCTACTCCATCTATTTCCACGAGACAGGTATGATATTTATTGTAGTGTACTAATCAGGTATGATATTTATTGTAGTGTATTGATTGTTGTCTGTAGTCTCTACTCCAACTATTTCTCCAGACAGGTATGATATTTACTGTAGTGTACTAATCTGTATCGATTGTTGTTTTTAGTCTGTACTCCATTTATTTCTCCAATTATTTCTGTGAACAGGTCCATGTGTTATCTTTTTTGATGTTTTGTTTAGATATGAGATAATTTGACAGATTACCTCACATAAAGTTCGTTTTTTTTTCAACTACATGTTGTCACATTGGAACATTATATTGTCACATTAATTGCTAGTTTGTTGTTAAATTTTTGCAGTATATTTTCTTGTATATAAACAGTTGAATGTGTTTATTTTGAAGAAATTTGCTGTTGTTATTAAATGATAACGTTGAAAAATTAGTACTCTATTTTATGATGGTCTGAAGGAGTGTTAGCACTTAGTCTATAGTTTATGCCTGTTTTATAACACTCTTCTTAAAATCCAATACTTCTTTTAGCAGTTTAGAAATAGTGCCTAAATATATTGACAACTTTCTCACACTACAGCTAATACTAAAGGGGTTTTTCCTTTGTCCATCTAAGTTTCTGCCTGATTTTTTCTCACATGTTCCTTTCTCTCAACCCTACTTAATCACTTTTAGTGATATTTGTCTCGTAACACTCTCTATCCATGTTAATCTCTTTCTCAATATAGTATAGAAGCACCTCATTCAGTTAATGCTGTCATTTTTTCTCATTGAAGCATCACTAATGGGTTTCTCGTTGTTATGATCATTTAGAGATACTGTGATCATACTCTGTCTTATGTAGTTAATATTTGTTTAAAAATATTTTTATGATTGAGAAGCTAGTTTACTGTGTGAATTCCCATATTATTATTTCTGGCACAGAGGCAAATTAGGTTTCTTCTATCCCACCTCCGATATCTAGTGTCATACAACAAATGTGGTAATGGTGGGAGGGTCATTCTCAGTTGAGTCTGTCAGTGATCTTATTTGTAGTGGGATGCAAACATATATTCTGTTTAATGGTATTTCTCTAGGGGTTTAAAGTCAGTGTTTTGTTTTCCTGAAACTAAATTTCATACTGTAGAATGACAGTAGGATAGTTTAAAATGGAAGTAGTAAATTTCCTGGTTTTCATAAGTACTTATAACTTAAACTTACTCACAATATGCTTGTCTCATGAGCTTGTTGTGTGTTAATAAACATTTATTTTAAATATTGAACATTTCTGTAATTTATTTATAACTTCCTTGATAATGAAGACACCTGTTATTGTTTTTCTAAGTTGCAGTTTATTTACATTTAATAGCTAAGTAAGTTGAAATGATTATTAACTTGATAGGTTAGAGTGATACAGTGGAGCGCCATTAAGCCGCTGTAGCAAATCTTGTCCCAAAATTTTTGATGTATTAAATCTACTACCTGGGTTTTTAAAGTTTCTCACACTCTCCTTGCCTTTATAACTTCAAGGGGATATTTAAAAAGAATTTGCTTTAATTTGGGAAATAAATAAAATATATTACAATAGAAATCGACCGTTAATCTACCTTATCCGCTCTCTATGTCAGCTTTATGGAGGCCGCCATTGTTACCGAATCACATTTCACCATACATTAAAGTTAATCCATGTAAATCCGTGAAAAAAAGTGATCAATAATTAAAGTATTATTTTTAATTCGATAATCCGATATTTTTATGGAATTGTATAAATATTGGCCACAAACCCAATAGAAATCACTTCAGTTTCTGAATTAATAGTGAGCATATCATGTTGACATGGTGGCCCGCATGTAACACAGGAAATTTTACAGGGAAAGCGAACCATCGCAATGCATTGGTCGCTTGTGTTAAAACGGCACTTGTCAATTGTATCTGAATAGTCTATACATTAATATTATAATTATCACATAATGGCCCAGATGAGGCTCCTCAGGAGCTGTTGGCGACTTCGCTTTTCAGTCACAAAGGTTTAAGCCATGGTTAAGCAGGTTGACCCCCCAAATACTTTGTTGACAAAGAGGTCTTAGAGAAATAATCTTAAAGTAGTTCAAGTGGATAGGACGATATTTTGAAAAAGTTCCATTTTCAAACCGAAGACAGACAGATGGAAGTTGTTAGAGTTATCTTTTTTCATCTGAGCTGGTTTGAGGATAAGTCTTCGTGTCACTCTCAGTTAGACTGGTTTTGTAGATAAGTCTTCGTGTCACTCTCAGTTAGACTGGTTTTGTAGATAAGTCTTCGTGTCATTCTCAGACTGGTTTTGTAGATACGCATTCTCTTGGGTGTCACTCTCAGCTAGACTGGTTTTGTAGATAATGCCTCTGTCAGGTGTCACTCTCAGCTAGACTGGTTTTGTAGATAAGTCTTGTGTTACTCTCAGTTAGACTGGTTTTGTAGATACGCCTTCAGGTGTCCTCTCTCAGCTAGACTGGTTTTGTAGATACGCCTTCAGGTGTCACTCTCAGCTAGACTGGTTTTGTAGATAAGTCTCGTGTCACTCTCAGCTAGACTGGTTTTGTAGATGACACGCCTTCAGGTGTCACTCTCAGTTAGACTGGTTTTGTAGATAAGTCTTCGTGTCACTCTCAGTTAGACTGGTTTTGTAGATAAGTTCACCATGAAGACTATGTACAACTAATATAACAGAATAACTAAAATGCTTGTTTCTATAAATTCCAGATTTTACCATCAAGGTATTCCAGATGACATAGATATGCTTCTGTTATGACTGAGATATAATAGATTGTATTGTGCACTAAAGACGTTTAACTCACATCTGTCCAAAACTACTTTATTGAGACAAAGTTGTGTCTGTGCATCAGATGTTTTGTTTAAAGTTTAAAGCTGTGATAATCACAATAAATGTGTTTCTTAACACACAACATTATTACAATTTTCATAGACTGACCAAGATAGCATCAATGATTTCTATGCCAAAGAAACATCAGTTTCTACAGAGGTTGTTAGGATACTGGACCTTGAAGAGACAGAATCGAAATGGAGTGCCGCTTGTTGAGACGGGTTGCAAATAGCTCATCAGACTCGCCGGGACCAGGTTTGTTGGCCTGTGAGTTTTGTATTTGTTTGTAAAAGAAAGATGAACTACAGAGAAGTGACTTTATTAAATATGTTTAAATATGTGCAAGCTCACACTGGAAAAATAGCAGTCTTGTAACTTACTGGGTTAACATCAAAAACATTTGTGTAATTATGAACTCTTAAAAAAATTTAAAAAAGTCAGAAAATGTTTAATGTTCACAATAAATAAGTGAAGGAAGAATTGTTTTTCATTTTAGGTTTGTTTGTAAGACAGCCAACCAGTATGTAGTCTTACATTTACAGCATGAAATTAACATTAGAAGTAGTATAACAGTTGATAATAAATAAGTTTAAATTGATAATTAAAAAAAAATTATTAGGACAAGAAACAAATTAGTATTCATAATAACTTGTTGTTTTCTGTGTGTAACTTATAGAAACATGTTCTCATATAGCCCTTTATTCCATGAAAATCAAGTTTATTACCTTTAAGTTATACAATTATTAGTGCATTACACTTTTAATGATGTAAGTTTGACTTGTAAACGTATGTATCTTGTATACTATTTTTTATTATCTCCTAAAGCAATATTCATGGAAGTTTTTTTTCTGTGAGAACTGTTGTGTGGGACTATTGGCAAGGTGGCAGTCATCAGACACAGAGGTTGAGTGTGTTATATTAAACCAATTTTGTAGACTAGCAACCTTGTTAAAGCCCATGTCAATACAACTAGTTAGGTTTTATCTGATGATTGTGTTTGTCAAAGTTGCCCTGCACCATAAGTTCCATTGCAAATGGTGCTGTCTTAAGGATCCTTGTATAATTTCCATGACTTCTTCAGTGTATGAGGACAATGCTTGCCCATTTCAACAATCTGATCCTACAGATACCTGTAGATGTTGTTTCTGATGACTGGCATACCTTGGAAATACCATGAATACTTGTTTCATTCTTCAGGTGTTTGAAAGATTTAATGATTGAATTATCATAAAATTATCTTGGTTAACCCATACCATGATTTCTTAGACAGCTTTTTTATAATGGTAGTTACTGTTGCCTTAGACATGTGGATGGCTTTAAATACTCACCTTTGTATTCAACACTCTCTTAGAACAATTCTGGATCTCCATTTTGATCAGTCTTGCCTAAATCCATTAAGTAAAAGTGATGTGCAAGTTTTAGAAATTCTAAATCCCTGATCTGATCACATTTTTATGATATGAGTGTATTAATACCTTGCAGTACAGAATCTTATTTAGTAATACTAAACTGCCTGTGAAGTAGTCAACAATCTAGTTCTTCCACAACAGTTGTGGTTGGTCGGAGACTTGCTGATTTATGTATTTAAATTTGATTTTATATTATCTACTCGGCCATCTTTAGAACATGACAGGACATTCTGACAAGGACTGTAATGACATTATGAGGCACAGCCTACTGTAATACTAGTTGTAGACTTGATGTACTTAGTCTGTTCTAGTAATGGTGGTAGGACTACTGTTTTTTCTCCAGTCATAATGGACAAAATTACAGTTGTAATTTCTGACAGTCAAAACATGGTTAAAGAAATAATATTTAAACTTGAATAATTTTAAACTTCAGATAACAGTCAAACTCTAAACAACAGCAGAATACAAAGTTACAGCTCTATGATTTTAGAAATTATTTCAGTCTTCAGGAACTTTCAGAACATTTACTGACTTTGTATAAAATATTCATCTGTTCCTAATAAGTATTTTTCTCAGTTTCTATGAAGTAAAACTTAAAAGTAATTAATTAATTTTTCAATAGTGCTTATAGGAATATAAAACAACAGGAAAACCTTTCCTAAAAGTTTCAAAATGATTTTGATATGAGCAAATGAAACGATAAGAGTTTTCATTTGTATAAGTTGTTTAATATAAGATTTGGTGTTCTGCATTAATAGTAATATTAATTTTATAGCTACTTACTTAAATCTGTGCAAGTTATTTAGTATACAACTAAAGATAACAAATGTTAAAATTGAATTAATAACAAATTGGAACAAGCATCTACATACATACAGACAAATATTAAGACAGTCCAAGTTATTTAACACCATGAAAAGTTTGAAGGAAGAAATGACATTTCAAAAGTGTTTGTAAAAAATAAGTTTAATTTAAGTGTAGGAATAAAACTAGAAAACAGTTTCACCATAAGATCATTAAGCTGAAAAACATGATCAGTATACAAATACATACTGTTAAAGCAAAATGGAATCCACAAGTTAAACCTTACATTTCCTAAATCATAACCATTTTTAAAAGCTGTACATATGATGTTATGTCAGATTCATTTCAAGGAAATGGTTTTCCGTTCTACAGCTATCTTAGAGACTTGTAGTGTGGCTAATATATTCTGTACCCTTCCTTACTTTCTCTCAGAAATTCTTTAAAATATTTTCTCTTGTATATTTGAGAAGTAAATATGTTTTAGTATTAATTTCTCAGCTGTAGCTGGAAAAGCTATTGAGGTTACATAAATTCCAACTTTGTTTTAGCACTTTCTGAAAAGTAGAATTAACATAAGGATTTTCTTCCATGTTGTTACAGTTAAACTGATACAGTATTTATTGTCAGAAATACAGCACCCTCCTGGTATATTACAGTATTTATTGTCAGAAATACAGCACCCTCCTGGTATACCTTCTGTCTTGATAGTTTTCGTGATGAATTCTAAAAATTTGATCAATTCTTTTGATATAATTGTTAGGCAAATTTTTGTATGTAATATAACTGAGACATGTGCATGAAGATTTGTAGTTTTAGTTCAAAAATATGTGTAATGTATTACTAGTTTTAATATTTGGATAATTTGAATTTGTAACATCGTGAAAAGTCATCTTACTTAATTGTTATGTAACTCATGTGATAGGTTACTTCATATTGACTACTCCATATTGAAGTGAAATGCTATGAACTAAATTACTAGCTACCCTGGTGTTTATGATTACTGTACTCCATATTGAAGTGAAATGCTATGAACTGTAAATTACTAGCTACCCCTGGTGTTTATGATGACTGTACCCCATTATTGAAGTGAAATGCTATGAACTGTAAATTACTAGCTACCCCTGGTGTTTATGATTACTGTACTTCCATATTGAAGTGAAATGCTATGAAGTGTAAATTACTAGCTACCCCTGGTGTTTATGATTACTGTACTCCATATTGAAGTGAAATGCTATGAAGTGTAAATTACTAGCTACCCCTGGTGTTTATGATGACTGTACCCCATTATTGAAGTGAAATGCTATGAACTGTAAATTGACTAGCTACCCCTGGTGTTTATGATTACTGTACTCCATATTGAAGTGAAATGCTATGAACTGTAAATTACTTACTACCCCTGGTGTTTATGATGACTGTACCCCATTATTGAAGTGAAATGCTATGAAGTGTAAATTACTAGCTACCCCTGGTGTTTATGACTGTACTCCATATTGAAGTAGGAAATGCTATGAACTGTAAATGACTAGCTACCCTGGTGTTTATGATTACTGTACTCCATATTGAAGTGAAATGCTATGAAGTGTAAATTACTAGCTACCCCTGGTGTTTATGATGACTGTAATTCCATATTGAAGTGAAATGCTATGAAGTGTAAATGACTAGCTACCCCTGGTGTTTATGATTACTGTACTCCATATTGAAGTGAAATGCTATGAAGTGTAAATTACTAGCTATACTCTGGTGTTTATGATTACTGTACTCCATATTGAGGGTGAAATGCTATGAAGTAAATTACTAGCTACCCCTGGTGTTTATGATGACTGTACCCATATTTGAAGATGGAAATGCTATGAAGTGTAAATGACTAGCTACCCCTGGTGTTTATGATGACTGTACTCCATATTGAAGTGAAATGCTATGAAGTGTAAATTACTAGCT
>NW_027467777.1:5672741-5749228 GCF_004210375.1 Tachypleus tridentatus | reverse complement strand
TTCACAAATATATGTTGTATTAAAACAATTTTATAATACTTTTGTTTACTAAAGCTTTCCACACGAACAACAAAATTATCATTTATTTAAAACAAAATTAGCTGAGAAGTCTTGCGTTTCTTTCTCTCTCTCTAAAAATATTTATTCCAGTGAGGTTGAAAGTCTGGTCCGTATTATTGAGGAGAAAACCACTATCTGTTGACTACTTTTTTTAGTTTGCTACGTTTTTTGTTCTTCAGAGCTGATAACATTAATTATCGTAATTTGGATAAGGGTGTAATCGTCAAGGATACAGGGACTGTCTTACAGCATAATTGAGATAGGGATAAAGGCTGTAAAGATTGATTACTTTCAGAATGTTCTTAAAGTATTATTCTGGTTTATGCGCTTCCATATAAACAGTGGATGAATTCCAGCAAACGTATGGATATTCTTCAGATGTATGTCAACATCTGTACCCCCTCACCTAGGACAGTCTGGGTGTCACAGCCAGAATTTTGTAAAATTGTGCTGAAATGAGCAGTGAGATGTTGAGCTTTTTTTGGACCATAAAGATGAAGAATTACTTCATTTTGGTCACCACTGCATCATTGTATTCGAGGCATCATTGATAACTAATAACAGTGTGTTTATCTCTTACATCTACTTTGGTTTCCACATTGTTTAATGAGTTCCACTTCAACTGTTCATTCTGACATGTACACCAGAACTAATCTTTCACGTGCTCTTCTTCGTTCCTTATCGAAAAAAGTGTGGTACCGTTATGAAATTTCTGTTTGAGCTAAGGCACTGGTCATCGTGATACCATTTGGTTGAAATAACAAAGAGGCTTCGAAAACGTGTAAAACAAAATTAAAAGCCGGTAAGTATTCGAGAAATTCACGGTGATGTTGCCATATTATTTGTAAGGCTTCTTTTTTCGTTGTTCCGAGAACTGATTTCATGAACATAATTATACTTGGCTAATTAATTTGAAGTTTAAAAAGAGCAGATTGCTTATGTTACATTCATCTTGTTTCTCTGGCTCTTTTAGGTTTATAGAAGTGACTTTCCATTATTACTGCTATCTCATATATTTCTACGCCCCTATGAAGCGTTTTTATAGAACAGGTAGATGGATGGAAACTACTGTATTTGTGCATATTTCTTTAAAGGTTTCTTGCAGGACGAGTTCCAGGCTACTTGCTATGCAACGTATTTAAACAAGCCAAGGTGCATCTAGTACCAATAATTTGCCCACACTACTTTTAATGTCAAAACTGTCACTTGGACAACCTACTCTAAAGCTTCATAGGCCGCTTCCAGTGCTTCTAGAATATTCTTAACCTTGTCATTTTTATATCCATAAACTTGTGGTATGCAACATGAGGATAAAAAGTTTTAATATTCCGACATACCCAGCTTCTTTTATGTGTCTTTTCTGTGTGTACCATCATTTATAAAGAAAGAGAAGTCTGCAGCATGTTATTGTTATCTTAATACGTCGCACAGAGTACCAGCAATTTCAGTGATGAACATTCTATATTCTTTGTTAATACAGTGGATTCTGCCCATTGAGATGACATTGCTTGTCTGTACTAATATCGATTTTAGAGAGTCAGTAAATGGTGCCTCATTCATAATTACGTAGTAGGCTGTTTTGGACAGCATTTTTATTATTTATTAAAGCGTCAGTTTCATATTTTGTGTCTCTTTCCATACACCTTAGCTCATTTCTCTTCTGATGTTCTGTTTAACTGAGTCTTTTTTTAACATTCATGATACCAATAATATTCTGGGTTGTTTTGTTGGGACAGTATTGTTGACATGCTTGGCACCAAACAGTCTCGATAGTCTTTGTGCTATATTACAATCATTCAGTTTTCAGCTTTGCAACCAATTTAATGAGAACTCTTCTATAACGTGGATTTTCATTTCTTTCTTAGGAGGTATTAAGAAATACATACAGCCTCAAAAACTAAAGGAGTCACAACAGATTTTGTAGCTGTGGTTGGCAGTGACGCTAATTCATCAGATGTTGATGGCATGTGTGAATATTTAGCTGAGGTTTTTCAACTGGAATGAAAAAAAAAGCTGAATAAAAATTAATTGAATCTTAAATGAACGATCAAATCAATACAAATAAGTAAGTACATTTTCAAATTAATCAAAAGAATAAGAAAACCAGTACTAAATTTAATACAAAAAATATAAATATAGATGGATTTGCTTACGGATTGTAGTAAATTTGTTTTCGACCCTTGAAAACTCAAATTATTCCTGTTTAGTCTTGACATGTGAGCAGTTTTTGTTTCTTTTTTCTGGAAATCGAGTCCATTATTGTTGGTATACCAATTAAAACAAACGACTTATGAGTTATGTGTCCTTATAGAAACTGGTTTTCATTAAACAAATGATAAACCATTCTTCAAGAAAGCCGGCTGTTAGAGAATATGATTAGTCAGCTGTCATAAATTACTATTCCTAGGAAACTTAACGTTTACGATTTCAAATTTTCAAACTCTTTCTGGATGGACCTCAGGGTGTTAAAATCACTCGATCGGTCTTTAATGTTTCACAGAAAAAGTTCTAAGCCAAATTGCATGAAACATAACAACAACAAAAAACCTTTTAAACTGTATCTACATTCTGGAAGAAAAAATAGTCATGACATATTATTTAGTATATTTCTAGGTTATAAAGTTTTCTTAAGTGGAATACCAGTTGGAAAAACTATCGAAATGCTATTTTCACATTACACAAGCCATTGTTTTTCATATTAAGAACCAGAAATTTAACTTTATGGGTCCAGTGAGGTAAATTTTAAGGGTTCATAAAAGAACAACTAATGTAAATTCTCAGAAAGTCATTAAACTTCTTTCGTTTTTAAACATTTCTCAAAAAACCAGTTCTGGTTGTTCTTGTGTTTAGCATGCTTCACATAAGAAACAAAATAATTTAAACACGTGTTTTGTACACTGTGGATTTTTCACTTTCATACTATGTTTTGTTAAATGAAGTAACAGACTCCCTTCAACAATTCACAAAAAAACACAAGATTGACAATGACTTCTATATGACCAATGGCGCCACCTTTAAAAAGAATAACATCTTTAAGAATAAAAATTTTGATTGAGCTCAATTTATTTTTAATATCTATATTTTATTTTCTGTAAACACTAAACTCTTATATTTAAGCTTTGTTCGAATATACAAAGTTTAAAAATATATTTAATAAAGTACAGGGTTTTCGGAAAGTCATTGTGCAGTTTTGTCTGTTAATAAATATAAAAGTGCACAGTGACTTCCCGAACACCCTTTAGGACATACCGTCAGCTCATCAGCAGAGTTTGCTGACGCGGACCTACTCCATCATAATCGTTTATATGTCGCCAAATTTTAGATCTGTGTTTGTGATAAATGTTGTGCTTTCAGCCAGTTTTTACAACAAATTTGAATATTTATGCTCACGACTGAGTTGTTCATCAGAAAAGAATGTTATTGTGTTTTGATGGTTATTGTTCAAACACTAAGATCCATTGTTGTTTTACCACCTCGGCTCGATTAACAACTAGTAAATTCGTCATCTATACATTCGTGTTGAGATACGACATTGAAAATAACAGTAATAAACTAATTATTATTTATAACAAAAAATTAACTCCTGAATTCTTCTTAATTACATTAATGCTATACTATAAATTGAAATAAAGTACGGCAGATAATGGTATGCTAACTAACTCGAAAAAGTAACCGTCTTATCAAATAATAAGCATATTAATATTCCTTTAATAAAACATTCTAAAAATAAACTAATACATTTACCTTTCATGTCTTCAACTAAATTTTACGTACAGGTGTACTTGAAAATATATAATTCATTTAAATCTCAGAATATCTTAAATTTTTTTGAGATGTTTAAAATTTCCAAAATATTTTAATGCGATGCCACACAAGGCATATTCACCAGGTTTGTAGCTTTATGTGTATTAATTGATACATTACAGACATTTGTTACTGTTTTACAGTTCATTCACTGTTTTATACATAAAACCCTTAAGAGTTGTTAAAAGAGCGACTGATAGCAATTCCTAAAATGTCATTAAACTTGTTTTCTTTTATCATAATATTTCTCTGAAATAAAGCGAAAACATTTATTAAGGAAGCCAATCTGGATTTTATTATGTTTAACAACTAGCTTTACAGAAGAAACATAATTTTTTGTAGACTGTAGATTTGTATTATGTTATTGTATTTAATGACGATTCAATACATACTAATCACTGCATATTTTATTAATATATACTGATTTATATAATTAAATATTTTTACCAGTTTAATATATTGAATTGGCTTTAAAATGTATAAGTTGTATTTTGATTCTGATCTATGTTTTTTACCAAGTTAATATTATTTCCTTTTGCAGGTTTCATAAGACCCTTTTATGTTTTTTGATTTGTAATTTTCCTTAAAAATATTTAGTTTTGATAAAAATCTTCCAGGAATTTATTATTTTCCGCTTAAAAACTCAGTTCTTATAATTTTGTAAGTATATTATCTGTTTTTTCCTTTTTTGACGTTCTTTGTTTTATTTTATAGAAATTTGAGTTTATAGAAATGTATAGTTACTTCAAATGTAGTCAATATAGAATTCAATAACCACTAACTCTCTTTTTCATTACCTTTTTTTTTTTTGACTGTTAACCAGTGTATTTATCTAAATAACCACAAACTCTCTTCTTCATTACCTTTTTGTTTTTGACTGTTAACCAGTGTATTTATCTAAATAACCACTAACTCTCTTCTTCATTACCTTTTTTTTGACTGTTAACCAGTGTATTTATCTAAATAACCACTAACTCTCTTCTTCATTACCTTTTTTTGGTTTTGACTGTTAACCAGTGTATTTATCTAAATAACCACAAACTCTCTTCTTCATTACCTTTTTGTTTTTGACTGTTAACCAGTGTATTTATCTAAATAACCACTAACTCTCTTCTTCATTACCTTTTTTTGGTTTTGACTGTTAACCAGTGTATTTATCTAAATAACCACTAACTCTCTTCTTCATTACCTTTTTTGTTTTTGACTGTTAACCAGTGTATTTATCTAAATAACCACTAACTCTCTTCTTCATTACCTTTTTTTGTTTTTGACTGTTAACCAGTGTATTTATCTAAATAACCACTAACTCTCTTCTTCATTACCTTTTTTTGGTTTTGACTGTTAACCAGTGTATTTATCTAAATAACCACTAACTTTCTTCTTCATTACCTTTTTTGTTTTGACTGTTAACCAGTGTATTTATCTAAATAACCACTAACTCTCTTCTTCATTACCTTTTTTTTGTTTTGACTGTTAACCAGTGTATTTATCTAAATAACCACTAACTCTCTTCTTCATTACCTTTTTTTTTTTTTGACTGTTAACCAGTGTATTTATCTAAATAACCACTAACTCTCTTCTTCATTACCTTTTTTTTTGTTTTGACTGTTAACCAGTGTATTTATCTAAATAACCACTAACTCTCTTCTTCATTACCTTTTTTGGTTTTGACTGTTAACCAGTGTATTTATCTAAATAACCACTAACTCTCTTCTTCATTACCTTTTTTGTTTTTGACTGTTAACCAGTGTATTTATCTAAATAACCACTAACTCTCTTCTTCATTACCTTTTTTTTTTTTTGACTGTTAACCAGTGTATTTATCTAAATAACCACTAACTCTCTTCTTCATTACCTTTTGTTTTTTTGACTGTTAACCAGTGTATTTATCTAAATAACCACTAACTCTCTTCTTCATTACCTTTTTTTGGTTTTGACTGTTAACCAGTGTATTTATCTAAATAACCACTAACTCTCTTCTTCATTACCTTTTTTTTTTTTGACTGTTAACCAGTGTATTTATCTAAATAACCACTAACTCTCTTCTTCATTACCTTTTTGTTTTTGACTGTTAACCAGTGTATTTATCTAAATAACCACTAACTCTCTTCTTCATTACCTTTTTTGTTTTTGACTGTTAACCAGTGTATTTATCTAAATAACCACTAACTCTCTTCTTCATTACCTTTTTTTTTTTTTGACTGTTAACCAGTGTATTTATCTAAATAACCACTAACTCTCTTCTTCATTACCTTTTTTTTTTTTGACTGTTAACCAGTGTATTTATCTAAATAACCACTAACTCTCTTCTTCATTACCTTTTTTTTTTTTTGACTGTTAACCAGTGTATTTATCTAAATAACCACTAACTCTCTTCTTCATTACCTTTTTTTTTTTTGACTGTTAACCAGTGTATTTATCTAAATAACCACTAACTCTCTTCTTCATTACCTTTTTTGTTTTTGACTGTTAACCAGTGTATTTATCTAAATAACCACTAACTCTCTTCTTCATTACCTTTTTTGTTTTTGACTGTTAACCAGTGTATTTATCTAAATAACCACTAACTCTCTTCTTCATTACCTTTTTTGTTTTTGACTGTTAACCAGTGTATTTATCTAAATAACCACTAACTCTCTTCTTCATTACCTTTTTTTTTTTTGACTGTTAACCAGTGTATTTATCTAAATAACCACTAACTCTCTTCTTCATTACCTTTTTTTGTTTTGACTGTTAACCAGTGTATTTATCTAAATAACCACTAACTCTCTTCTTCATTACCTTTTTTGTTTTTGACTGTTAACCAGTGTATTTATCTAAATAACCACTAACTCTCTTCTTCATTACCTTTTTTTGTTTTGACTGTTAACCAGTGTATTTATCTAAATAACCACTAACTCTCTTCTTCATTACCTTTTTTTTTTTTTGACTGTTAACCAGTGTATTTATCTAAATAACCACTAACTCTCTTCTTCATTACCTTTTTTTGTTTTGACTGTTAACCAGTGTATTTATCTAAATAACCACTAACTCTCTTCTTCATTACCTTTTTTTTGTTTTGACTGTTAACCAGTGTATTTATCTAAATAACCACTAACTCTCTTCTTCATTACCTTTTTTTGTTTGACTGTTAACCAGTGTATTTATCTAAATAACCACTAACTCTCTTCTTCATTACCTTTTTGTTTTTTGACTGTTAACCAGTGTATTTATCTAAATAACCACTAACTCTCTTCTTCATTACCTTTTTTTGTTTTAACCAGTGACTGTTAACCAGTGTATTTATCTAAATAACCACTAACTCTCTTCTTCATTACCTTTTTTTTGTTTTGACTGTTAACCAGTGTATTTATCTAAATAACCACTAACTCTCTTCTTCATTACCTTTTTTGTTTTGACTGTTAACCAGTGTATTTATCTAAATAACCACTAACTCTCTTCTTCATTACCTTTTTTTTTTTTGACTGTTAACCAGTGTATTTATCTAAATAACCACTAACTCTCTTCTTCATTACCTTTTTTGTTTTGACTGTTAACCAGTGTATTTATCTAAATAACCACTAACTCTCTTCTTCATTACCTTTTTTGTTTTTTGACTGTTAACCAGTGTATTTATCTAAATAACCACTAACTCTCTTCTTCATTACCTTTTTTTGTTTTTTGACTGTTAACCAGTGTATTTATCTAAATAACCACTAACTCTCTTCTTCATTACCTTTTTTGTTTTGACTGTTAACCAGTGTATTTATCTAAATAACCACTAACTCTCTTCTTCATTACCTTTTTTGTTTTGACTGTTAACCAGTGTATTTATCTAAATAACCACTAACTCTCTTCTTCATTACCTTTTTTTTCTTTTTGACTGTTAACCAGTGTATTTATCTAAATAACCACTAACTCTCTTCTTCATTACCTTTTTTTTTTTGACTGTTAACCAGTGTATTTATCTAAATAACCACTAACTCTCTTCTTCATTACCTTTTTGTTTTTGACTGTTAACCAGTGTATTTATCTAAATAACCACTAACTCTCTTCTTCATTACCTTTTTTTTTTTTGACTGTTAACCAGTGTATTTATCTAAATAACCACTAACTCTCTTCTTCATTACCTTTTTTGTTTTGACTGTTAACCAGTGTATTTATCTAAATAACCACTAACTCTCTTCTTCATTACCTTTTTTTGTTTTTGACTGTTAACCAGTGTATTTATCTAAATAACCACTAACTCTCTTCTTCATTACCTTTTTGTTTTTGACTGTTAACCAGTGTATTTATCTAAATAACCACTAACTCTCTTCTTCATTACCTTTTTTTGTTTTTGACTGTTAACCAGTGTATTTATCTAAATAACCACTAACTCTCTTCTTCATTACCTTTTTTGTTTTTTGACTGTTAACCAGTGTATTTATCTAAATAACCACTAACTCTCTTCTTCATTACCTTTTTTTTTTTTTTGACTGTTAACCAGTGTATTTATCTAAATAACCACTAACTCTCTTCTTCATTACCTTTTTTTTTTTTGACTGTTAACCAGTGTATTTATCTAAATAACCACTAACTCTCTTCTTCATTACCTTTTTTTGTTTTGACTGTTAACCAGTGTATTTATCTAAATAACCACTAACTCTCTTCTTCATTACCTTTTTTTTTTTTTGACTGTTAACCAGTGTATTTATCTAAATAACCACTAACTCTCTTCTTCATTACCTTTTTTTGTTTTTTGACTGTTAACCAGTGTATTTATCTAAATAACCACTAACTCTCTTCTTCATTACCTTTTTTTTTTTTTGACTGTTAACCAGTGTATTTATCTAAATAACCACTAACTCTCTTCTTCATTACCTTTTTTTGTTTTGACTGTTAACCAGTGTATTTATCTAAATAACCACTAACTCTCTTCTTCATTACCTTTTTTTGTTTTGACTGTTAACCAGTGTATTTATCTAAATAACCACTAACTCTCTTCTTCATTACCTTTTTTTTTTTTGACTGTTAACCAGTGTATTTATCTAAATAACCACTAACTCTCTTCTTCATTACCTTTTTTTGTTTTGACTGTTAACCAGTGTATTTATCTAAATAACCACTAACTCTCTTCTTCATTACCTTTTTTGTTTTTGACTGTTAACCAGTGTATTTATCTAAATAACCACTAACTCTCTTCTTCATTACCTTTTTTTGTTTTGACTGTTAACCAGTGTATTTATCTAAATAACCACTAACTCTCTTCTTCATTACCTTTTTTTGTTTTTTGACTGTTAACCAGTGTATTTATCTAAATAACCACTAACTCTCTTCTTCATTACCTTTTTTGTTTTGACTGTTAACCAGTGTATTTATCTAAATAACCACTAACTCTCTTCTTCATTACCTTTTTTTTTTTTGACTGTTAACCAGTGTATTTATCTAAATAACCACTAACTCTCTTCTTCATTACCTTTTTTGTTTTTGACTGTTAACCAGTGTATTTATCTAAATAACCACTAACTCTCTTCTTCATTACCTTTTTTTGTTTTTGACTGTTAACCAGTGTATTTATCTAAATAACCACTAACTCTCTTCTTCATTACCTTTTTTTTGTTTTGACTGTTAACCAGTGTATTTATCTAAATAACCACTAACTCTCTTCTTCATTACCTTTTTTTTTTTTGACTGTTAACCAGTGTATTTATCTAAATAACCACTAACTCTCTTCTTCATTACCTTTTTTTTTGACTGTTAACCAGTGTATTTATCTAAATAACCACTAACTCTCTTCTTCATTACCTTTTGTTTTTTGACTGTTAACCAGTGTATTTATCTAAATAACCACTAACTCTCTTCTTCATTACCTTTTTTTTTTGACTGTTAACCAGTGTATTTATCTAAATAACCACTAACTCTCTTCTTCATTACCTTTTTTGTTTTTTGACTGTTAACCAGTGTATTTATCTAAATAACCACTAACTCTCTTCTTCATTACCTTTTTTTTTTTTTGACTGTTAACCAGTGTATTTATCTAAATAACCACTAACTCTCTTCTTCATTACCTTTTTTTGTTTTGACTGTTAACCAGTGTATTTATCTAAATAACCACTAACTCTCTTCTTCATTACCTTTTTTGTTTTTGACTGTTAACCAGTGTATTTATCTAAATAACCACTAACTCTCTTCTTCATTACCTTTTTGTTTTTGACTGTTAACCAGTGTATTTATCTAAATAACCACTAACTCTCTTCTTCATTACCTTTTTTTTTTTGACTGTTAACCAGTGTATTTATCTAAATAACCACTAACTCTCTTCTTCATTACCTTTTTTTTTTTGACTGTTAACCAGTGTATTTATCTAAATAACCACTAACTCTCTTCTTCATTACCTTTTTTTTTTTTGACTGTTAACCAGTGTATTTATCTAAATAACCACTAACTCTCTTCTTCATTACCTTTTTTTTTTTGACTGTTAACCAGTGTATTTATCTAAATAACCACTAACTCTCTTCTTCATTACCTTTTTGTTTTTGACTGTTAACCAGTGTATTTATCTAAATAACCACTAACTCTCTTCTTCATTACCTTTTTTTGGTTTTGACTGTTAACCAGTGTATTTATCTAAATAACCACTAACTCTCTTCTTCATTACCTTTTTTGTTTTTTGACTGTTAACCAGTGTATTTATCTAAATAACCACTAACTCTCTTCTTCATTACCTTTTTTTTTTTTGACTGTTAACCAGTGTATTTATCTAAATAACCACTAACTCTCTTCTTCATTACCTTTTTTTGTTTTGACTGTTAACCAGTGTATTTATCTAAATAACCACTAACTCTCTTCTTCATTACCTTTTTTTTTTTTAACCAGTGTATTTATCTAAATAACCACTAACTCTCTTCTTCATTACCTTTTTTTTTGACTGTTAACCAGTGTATTTATCTAAATAACCACTAACTCTCTTCTTCATTACCTTTTTTTGTTTTTGACTGTTAACCAGTGTATTTATCTAAATAACCACTAACTCTCTTCTTCATTACCTTTTTTTTTTTTTTTCTGACTGTTAACCAGTGTATTTATCTAAATAACCACTAACTCTCTTCTTCATTACCTTTTTTGTTTTGACTGTTAACCAGTGTATTTATCTAAATAACCACTAACTCTCTTCTTCATTACCTTTTTTGTTTTTTGACTGTTAACCAGTGTATTTATCTAAATAACCACTAACTCTCTTCTTCATTACCTTTTTTGTTTTTGACTGTTAACCAGTGTATTTATCTAAATAACCACTAACTCTCTTCTTCATTACCTTTTTTTGTTTTTGACTGTTAACCAGTGTATTTATCTAAATAACCACTAACTCTCTTCTTCATTACCTTTTTTGTTTTTTGACTGTTAACCAGTGTATTTATCTAAATAACCACTAACTCTCTTCTTCATTACCTTTTTTTTTTTTGACTGTTAACCAGTGTATTTATCTAAATAACCACTAACTCTCTTCTTCATTACCTTTTTTTTTTTTGACTGTTAACCAGTGTATTTATCTAAATAACCACTAACTCTCTTTTTCATTACCTTTTTTTTTTTTTGACTGTTAACCAGTGTATTTATCTAAATAACCACTAACTCTCTTCTTCATTACCTTTTTTGTTTTTGACTGTTAACCAGTGTATTTATCTAAATAACCACTAACTCTCTTCTTCATTACCTTTTTTTTTTTTGACTGTTAACCAGTGTATTTATCTAAATAACCACAAACTCTCTTCTTCATTACCTTTTTTTTTTTGACTGTTAACCAGTGTATTTATCTAAATAACCACTAACTCTCTTCTTCATTACCTTTTTTTTTGACTGTTAACCAGTGTATTTATCTAAATAACCACTAACTCTCTTCTTCATTACCTTTTTTTTTTTTGACTGTTAACCAGTGTATTTATCTAAATAACCACTAACTCTCTTCTTCATTACCTTTTTTGTTTTGACTGTTAACCAGTGTATTTATCTAAATAACCACTAACTCTCTTCTTCATTACCTTTTTTTTTTTTTGACTGTTAACCAGTGTATTTATCTAAATAACCACTAACTCTCTTCTTCATTACCTTTTTTTTTTTTGACTGTTAACCAGTGTATTTATCTAAATAACCACTAACTCTCTTCTTCATTACCTTTTTTTTTTTTTGACTGTTAACCAGTGTATTTATCTAAATAACCACTAACTCTCTTCTTCATTACCTTTTTTTGTTTTTTGACTGTTAACCAGTGTATTTATCTAAATAACCACTAACTCTCTTCTTCATTACCTTTTTTTTTTTGACTGTTAACCAGTGTATTTATCTAAATAACCACTAACTCTCTTCTTCATTACCTTTTTTGTTTTGACTGTTAACCAGTGTATTTATCTAAATAACCACTAACTCTCTTTTTCATTACCTTTTTTTTGTTTTTGACTGTTAACCAGTGTATTTATCTAAATAACCACTAACTCTCTTCTTCATTACCTTTTTTTTTTTTGACTGTTAACCAGTGTATTTATCTAAATAACCACTAACTCTCTTCTTCATTACCTTTTTTTTTTTTTGACTGTTAACCAGTGTATTTATCTAAATAACCACTAACTCTCTTCTTCATTACCTTTTTTTTTTTTGACTGTTAACCAGTGTATTTATCTAAATAACCACTAACTCTCTTCTTCATTACCTTTTTTTGTTTTTGACTGTTAACCAGTGTATTTATCTAAATAACCACTAACTCTCTTCTTCATTACCTTTTTTTGTTTTTGACTGTTAACCAGTGTATTTATCTAAATAACCACTAACTCTCTTCTTCATTACCTTTTTTTTTTTTTTGACTGTTAACCAGTGTATTTATCTAAATAACCACTAACTCTCTTCTTCATTACCTTTTTGTTTTTGACTGTTAACCAGTGTATTTATCTAAATAACCACTAACTCTCTTCTTCATTACCTTTTTTTGGTTTTGACTGTTAACCAGTGTATTTATCTAAATAACCACTAACTCTCTTCTTCATTACCTTTTTGTTTTTTGACTGTTAACCAGTGTATTTATCTAAATAACCACTAACTCTCTTCTTCATTACCTTTTTTTTTTTTTGACTGTTAACCAGTGTATTTATCTAAATAACCACTAACTCTCTTCTTCATTACCTTTTTTTTTTTTGACTGTTAACCAGTGTATTTATCTAAATAACCACTAACTCTCTTCTTCATTACCTTTTTTGTTTTTTGACTGTTAACCAGTGTATTTATCTAAATAACCACTAACTCTCTTCTTCATTACCTTTTTTTTTTTTTGACTGTTAACCAGTGTATTTATCTAAATAACCACTAACTCTCTTCTTCATTACCTTTTTTTTTTTTTGACTGTTAACCAGTGTATTTATCTAAATAACCACTAACTCTCTTCTTCATTACCTTTTTTGTTTTTGACTGTTAACCAGTGTATTTATCTAAATAACCACTAACTCTCTTCTTCATTACCTTTTTTTTTTTTGACTGTTAACCAGTGTATTTATCTAAATAACCACTAACTCTCTTCTTCATTACCTTTTTTTTTTTTTGACTGTTAACCAGTGTATTTATCTAAATAACCACTAACTCTCTTCTTCATTACCTTTTTTTTTTTTTGACTGTTAACCAGTGTATTTATCTAAATAACCACTAACTCTCTTCTTCATTACCTTTTTTTTTTTTGACTGTTAACCAGTGTATTTATCTAAATAACCACTAACTCTCTTCTTCATTACCTTTTTTGTTTTGACTGTTAACCAGTGTATTTATCTAAATAACCACTAACTCTCTTCTTCATTACCTTTTTTTGTTTTTTGACTGTTAACCAGTGTATTTATCTAAATAACCACTAACTCTCTTCTTCATTACCTTTTTTGTTTTTGACTGTTAACCAGTGTATTTATCTAAATAACCACTAACTCTCTTCTTCATTACCTTTTTTTGTTTTTGACTGTTAACCAGTGTATTTATCTAAATAACCACTAACTCTCTTCTTCATTACCTTTTTTTTTTTTTTGACTGTTAACCAGTGTATTTATCTAAATAACCACTAACTCTCTTCTTCATTACCTTTTTTGTTTTTTGACTGTTAACCAGTGTATTTATCTAAATAACCACTAACTCTCTTCTTCATTACCTTTTTTTGTTTTGACTGTTAACCAGTGTATTTATCTAAATAACCACTAACTCTCTTCTTCATTACCTTTTTTTGTTTTTTGACTGTTAACCAGTGTATTTATCTAAATAACCACTAACTCTCTTCTTCATTACCTTTTTTTGTTTTTGACTGTTAACCAGTGTATTTATCTAAATAACCACTAACTCTCTTCTTCATTACCTTTTTTTGTTTTTGACTGTTAACCAGTGTATTTATCTAAATAACCACTAACTCTCTTCTTCATTACCTTTTTGTTTTTGACTGTTAACCAGTGTATTTATCTAAATAACCACTAACTCTCTTCTTCATTACCTTTTTTGTTTTTTGACTGTTAACCAGTGTATTTATCTAAATAACCACTAACTCTCTTCTTCATTACCTTTTTTGTTTTTGACTGTTAACCAGTGTATTTATCTAAATAACCACTAACTCTCTTCTTCATTACCTTTTTTTTTTTTTGACTGTTAACCAGTGTATTTATCTAAATAACCACTAACTCTCTTCTTCATTACCTTTTTTTTTTTTGACTGTTAACCAGTGTATTTATCTAAATAACCACTAACTCTCTTCTTCATTACCTTTTTTTTTTTTGACTGTTAACCAGTGTATTTATCTAAATAACCACTAACTCTCTTCTTCATTACCTTTTTTTGTTTTGACTGTTAACCAGTGTATTTATCTAAATAACCACTAACTCTCTTCTTCATTACCTTTTTTTGTTTTGACTGTTAACCAGTGTATTTATCTAAATAACCACTAACTCTCTTCTTCATTACCTTTTTTTTTTGACTGTTAACCAGTGTATTTATCTAAATAACCACTAACTCTCTTCTTCATTACCTTTTTTGTTTTTTGACTGTTAACCAGTGTATTTATCTAAATAACCACTAACTCTCTTCTTCATTACCTTTTTTTGTTTTGACTGTTAACCAGTGTATTTATCTAAATAACCACTAACTCTCTTCTTCATTACCTTTTTTGTTTTTGACTGTTAACCAGTGTATTTATCTAAATAACCACTAACTCTCTTCTTCATTACCTTTTTTGTTTTTGACTGTTAACCAGTGTATTTATCTAAATAACCACTAACTCTCTTCTTCATTACCTTTTTTTGTTTTTGACTGTTAACCAGTGTATTTATCTAAATAACCACTAACTCTCTTCTTCATTACCTTTTTTGTTTTTGACTGTTAACCAGTGTATTTATCTAAATAACCACTAACTCTCTTCTTCATTACCTTTTTTTGTTTTTGACTGTTAACCAGTGTATTTATCTAAATAACCACTAACTCTCTTCTTCATTACCTTTTTTGTTTTGACTGTTAACCAGTGTATTTATCTAAATAACCACTAACTCTCTTCTTCATTACCTTTTTTTTTTTTTGACTGTTAACCAGTGTATTTATCTAAATAACCACTAACTCTCTTCTTCATTACCTTTTTGTTTTTTGACTGTTAACCAGTGTATTTATCTAAATAACCACTAACTCTCTTCTTCATTACCTTTTTTTGTTTTTTGACTGTTAACCAGTGTATTTATCTAAATAACCACTAACTCTCTTCTTCATTACCTTTTTTTTTTTGACTGTTAACCAGTGTATTTATCTAAATAACCACTAACTCTCTTCTTCATTACCTTTTTTTTTTTTTGACTGTTAACCAGTGTATTTATCTAAATAACCACTAACTCTCTTTTTCATTACCTTTTTTTGTTTTTGACTGTTAACCAGTGTATTTATCTAAATAACCACTAACTCTCTTCTTCATTACCTTTTTTTTTTTTGACTGTTAACCAGTGTATTTATCTAAATAACCACTAACTCTCTTCTTCATTACCTTTTTTTGTTTTTGACTGTTAACCAGTGTATTTATCTAAATAACCACTAACTCTCTTCTTCATTACCTTTTTTGTTTTTTGACTGTTAACCAGTGTATTTATCTAAATAACCACTAACTCTCTTCTTCATTACCTTTTTTTTTTTTGACTGTTAACCAGTGTATTTATCTAAATAACCACTAACTCTCTTCTTCATTACCTTTTTTTGTTTTTTGACTGTTAACCAGTGTATTTATCTAAATAACCACTAACTCTCTTCTTCATTACCTTTTTTTTTTTTTGACTGTTAACCAGTGTATTTATCTAAATAACCACTAACTCTCTTCTTCATTACCTTTTTTGTTTTTGACTGTTAACCAGTGTATTTATCTAAATAACCACTAACTCTCTTCTTCATTACCTTTTTTTTTTTTTGACTGTTAACCAGTGTATTTATCTAAATAACCACTAACTCTCTTCTTCATTACCTTTTTTTGTTTTGACTGTTAACCAGTGTATTTATCTAAATAACCACTAACTCTCTTCTTCATTACCTTTTTTTGTTTTTGACTGTTAACCAGTGTATTTATCTAAATAACCACTAACTCTCTTCTTCATTACCTTTTTTGTTTTTTGACTGTTAACCAGTGTATTTATCTAAATAACCACTAACTCTCTTCTTCATTACCTTTTTTGTTTTTTGACTGTTAACCAGTGTATTTATCTAAATAACCACTAACTCTCTTCTTCATTACCTTTTTTTTTTTTTGACTGTTAACCAGTGTATTTATCTAAATAACCACTAACTCTCTTCTTCATTACCTTTTTTTTGTTTTGACTGTTAACCAGTGTATTTATCTAAATAACCACTAACTCTCTTCTTCATTACCTTTTTTTTTTGACTGTTAACCAGTGTATTTATCTAAATAACCACTAACTCTCTTCTTCATTACCTTTTTTTTTTTTGACTGTTAACCAGTGTATTTATCTAAATAACCACTAACTCTCTTCTTCATTACCTTTTTTTGTTTTGACTGTTAACCAGTGTATTTATCTAAATAACCACTAACTCTCTTCTTCATTACCTTTTTTTTTTTTTGACTGTTAACCAGTGTATTTATCTAAATAACCACTAACTCTCTTCTTCATTACCTTTTTTTTTTTTTGACTGTTAACCAGTGTATTTATCTAAATAACCACTAACTCTCTTCTTCATTACCTTTTTTTTTTTTGACTGTTAACCAGTGTATTTATCTAAATAACCACTAACTCTCTTCTTCATTACCTTTTTTTGTTTTGACTGTTAACCAGTGTATTTATCTAAATAACCACTAACTCTCTTCTTCATTACCTTTTTTTTTTTTGACTGTTAACCAGTGTATTTATCTAAATAACCACTAACTCTCTTCTTCATTACCTTTTTTGTTTTGACTGTTAACCAGTGTATTTATCTAAATAACCACTAACTCTCTTCTTCATTACCTTTTTTTTGTTTTGACTGTTAACCAGTGTATTTATCTAAATAACCACTAACTCTCTTCTTCATTACCTTTTTTTTTTTTTGACTGTTAACCAGTGTATTTATCTAAATAACCACTAACTCTCTTCTTCATTACCTTTTTTGTTTTTGACTGTTAACCAGTGTATTTATCTAAATAACCACTAACTCTCTTCTTCATTACCTTTTTTTGTTTTTGACTGTTAACCAGTGTATTTATCTAAATAACCACTAACTCTCTTCTTCATTACCTTTTTTGTTTTGACTGTTAACCAGTGTATTTATCTAAATAACCACTAACTCTCTTCTTCATTACCTTTTTTGTTTTTGACTGTTAACCAGTGTATTTATCTAAATAACCACTAACTCTCTTCTTCATTACCTTTTTTTTTTTTTGACTGTTAACCAGTGTATTTATCTAAATAACCACTAACTCTCTTCTTCATTACCTTTTTTTTTTTTGACTGTTAACCAGTGTATTTATCTAAATAACCACTAACTCTCTTCTTCATTACCTTTTTTTTTTTTTGACTGTTAACCAGTGTATTTATCTAAATAACCACTAACTCTCTTCTTCATTACCTTTTTTTTTTTGACTGTTAACCAGTGTATTTATCTAAATAACCACTAACTCTCTTCTTCATTACCTTTTTTTGTTTTGACTGTTAACCAGTGTATTTATCTAAATAACCACTAACTCTCTTCTTCATTACCTTTTTTTTTTTTGACTGTTAACCAGTGTATTTATCTAAATAACCACTAACTCTCTTCTTCATTACCTTTTTTTTTTGACTGTTAACCAGTGTATTTATCTAAATAACCACTAACTCTCTTCTTCATTACCTTTTTTTTTTTTTGACTGTTAACCAGTGTATTTATCTAAATAACCACTAACTCTCTTCTTCATTACCTTTTTTTGTTTTTTTGACTGTTAACCAGTGTATTTATCTAAATAACCACTAACTCTCTTCTTCATTACCTTTTTTGTTTTGACTGTTAACCAGTGTATTTATCTAAATAACCACTAACTCTCTTCTTCATTACCTTTTTTTGTTTTTGACTGTTAACCAGTGTATTTATCTAAATAACCACTAACTCTCTTCTTCATTACCTTTTTTTTTTTTGACTGTTAACCAGTGTATTTATCTAAATAACCACTAACTCTCTTCTTCATTACCTTTTTTTGGTTTTGACTGTTAACCAGTGTATTTATCTAAATAACCACAAACTCTCTTCTTCATTACCTTTTTGTTTTTGACTGTTAACCAGTGTATTTATCTAAATAACCACTAACTCTCTTCTTCATTACCTTTTTTTGTTTTGACTGTTAACCAGTGTATTTATCTAAATAACCACTAACTCTCTTCTTCATTACCTTTTTTTGTTTTGACTGTTAACCAGTGTATTTATCTAAATAACCACTAACTCTCTTCTTCATTACCTTTTTTTTTTTTTGACTGTTAACCAGTGTATTTATCTAAATAACCACTAACTCTCTTCTTCATTACCTTTTTTTTTTTTTGACTGTTAACCAGTGTATTTATCTAAATAACCACTAACTCTCTTCTTCATTACCTTTTTTTTTTTTGACTGTTAACCAGTGTATTTATCTAAATAACCACTAACTCTCTTCTTCATTACCTTTTTTGTTTTTGACTGTTAACCAGTGTATTTATCTAAATAACCACTAACTCTCTTCTTCATTACCTTTTTTTTTTTTTGACTGTTAACCAGTGTATTTATCTAAATAACCACTAACTCTCTTCTTCATTACCTTTTTTTGTTTTTGACTGTTAACCAGTGTATTTATCTAAATAACCACTAACTCTCTTCTTCATTACCTTTTTTTGTTTTTGACTGTTAACCAGTGTATTTATCTAAATAACCACTAACTCTCTTCTTCATTACCTTTTTTTTTTTTGGCTGTTAACCAGTGTATTTATCTAAATAACCACTAACTCTCTTCTTCATTACCTTTTTTTGTTTTGACTGTTAACCAGTGTATTTATCTAAATAACCACTAACTCTCTTCTTCATTACCTTTTTTTGTTTTTGACTGTTAACCAGTGTATTTATCTAAATAACCACTAACTCTCTTCTTCATTACCTTTTTGTTTTTGACTGTTAACCAGTGTATTTATCTAAATAACCACTAACTCTCTTCTTCATTACCTTTTTTGTTTTTGACTGTTAACCAGTGTATTTATCTAAATAACCACTAACTCTCTTCTTCATTACCTTTTTTTTTTTTGACTGTTAACCAGTGTATTTATCTAAATAACCACTAACTCTCTTCTTCATTACCTTTTTTTTTTTTGACTGTTAACCAGTGTATTTATCTAAATAACCACTAACTCTCTTCTTCATTACCTTTTTTTTTTTTTGACTGTTAACCAGTGTATTTATCTAAATAACCACTAACTCTCTTCTTCATTACCTTTTTTGTTTTTTGACTGTTAACCAGTGTATTTATCTAAATAACCACTAACTCTCTTCTTCATTACCTTTTTTTGTTTTGACTATTAACCAGTGTATTTATCTAAATAACCACTAACTCTCTTCTTCATTACCTTTTTTTTGTTTTGACTGTTAACCAGTGTATTTATCTAAATAACCACTAACTCTCTTCTTCATTACCTTTTTTTGTTTTTGACTGTTAACCAGTGTATTTATCTAAATAACCACTAACTCTCTTCTTCATTACCTTTTTTGTTTTTGACTGTTAACCAGTGTATTTATCTAAATAACCACTAACTCTCTTCTTCATTACCTTTTTTTGGTTTTGACTGTTAACCAGTGTATTTATCTAAATAACCACTAACTCTCTTCTTCATTACCTTTTTTTGTTTTGACTGTTAACCAGTGTATTTATCTAAATAACCACTAACTCTCTTCTTCATTACCTTTTTTTGTTTTGACTGTTAACCAGTGTATTTATCTAAATAACCACTAACTCTCTTCTTCATTACCTTTTTTTGTTTTGACTGTTAACCAGTGTATTTATCTAAATAACCACTAACTCTCTTCTTCATTACCTTTTTTGTTTTTGACTGTTAACCAGTGTATTTATCTAAATAACCACTAACTCTCTTCTTCATTACCTTTTTTTGTTTTTGACTGTTAACCAGTGTATTTATCTAAATAACCACTAACTCTCTTCTTCATTACCTTTTTTGGTTTTGACTGTTAACCAGTGTATTTATCTAAATAACCACTAACTCTCTTCTTCATTACCTTTTTTTTTTTTTGACTGTTAACCAGTGTATTTATCTAAATAACCACTAACTCTCTTCTTCATTACCTTTTTTTGTTTTGACTGTTAACCAGTGTATTTATCTAAATAACCACTAACTCTCTTCTTCATTACCTTTTTTTTTTTTGACTGTTAACCAGTGTATTTATCTAAATAACCACTAACTCTCTTCTTCATTACCTTTTTTTGTTTTGACTGTTAACCAGTGTATTTATCTAAATAACCACTAACTCTCTTCTTCATTACCTTTTTTTGTTTTTGACTGTTAACCAGTGTATTTATCTAAATAACCACTAACTCTCTTCTTCATTACCTTTTTTGTTTTTTGACTGTTAACCAGTGTATTTATCTAAATAACCACTAACTCTCTTCTTCATTACCTTTTTTTTTTTTGACTGTTAACCAGTGTATTTATCTAAATAACCACTAACTCTCTTCTTCATTACCTTTTTTGTTTTGACTGTTAACCAGTGTATTTATCTAAATAACCACTAACTCTCTTCTTCATTACCTTTTTTTTTTTTTGACTGTTAACCAGTGTATTTATCTAAATAACCACTAACTCTCTTCTTCATTACCTTTTTTTTTTTTTGACTGTTAACCAGTGTATTTATCTAAATAACCACTAACTCTCTTCTTCATTACCTTTTTTGTTTTGACTGTTAACCAGTGTATTTATCTAAATAACCACTAACTCTCTTCTTCATTACCTTTTTTTTTTTTGACTGTTAACCAGTGTATTTATCTAAATAACCACTAACTCTCTTCTTCATTACCTTTTTTTGTTTTTGACTGTTAACCAGTGTATTTATCTAAATAACCACTAACTCTCTTCTTCATTACCTTTTTTTTTTGACTGTTAACCAGTGTATTTATCTAAATAACCACTAACTCTCTTCTTCATTACCTTTTTTTTTTTTGACTGTTAACCAGTGTATTTATCTAAATAACCACTAACTCTCTTCTTCATTACCTTTTTTTTTTTTGACTGTTAACCAGTGTATTTATCTAAATAACCACTAACTCTCTTCTTCATTACCTTTTTTTTTTTGACTGTTAACCAGTGTATTTATCTAAATAACCACTAACTCTCTTCTTCATTACCTTTTTTGTTTTTTTGACTGTTAACCAGTGTATTTATCTAAATAACCACTAACTCTCTTCTTCATTACCTTTTTTTTTTTTGACTGTTAACCAGTGTATTTATCTAAATAACCACTAACTCTCTTCTTCATTACCTTTTTGTTTTTGACTGTTAACCAGTGTATTTATCTAAATAACCACTAACTCTCTTCTTCATTACCTTTTTTTGTTTTGACTGTTAACCAGTGTATTTATCTAAATAACCACTAACTCTCTTCTTCATTACCTTTTTTTGTTTTTTGACTGTTAACCAGTGTATTTATCTAAATAACCACTAACTCTCTTCTTCATTACCTTTTTTTGTTTTGACTGTTAACCAGTGTATTTATCTAAATAACCACTAACTCTCTTCTTCATTACCTTTTTTTGTTTTGACTGTTAACCAGTGTATTTATCTAAATAACCACTAACTCTCTTCTTCATTACCTTTTTTTGTTTTGACTGTTAACCAGTGTATTTATCTAAATAACCACTAACTCTCTTTTTCATTACCTTTTTTTGTTTTTGACTGTTAACCAGTGTATTTATCTAAATAACCACTAACTCTCTTCTTCATTACCTTTTTTGTTTTTGACTGTTAACCAGTGTATTTATCTAAATAACCACTAACTCTCTTCTTCATTACCTTTTTTTTTTTTGACTGTTAACCAGTGTATTTATCTAAATAACCACTAACTCTCTTCTTCATTACCTTTTTTGTTTTTTTGACTGTTAACCAGTGTATTTATCTAAATAACCACTAACTCTCTTCTTCATTACCTTTTTTTGTTTTTTGACTGTTAACCAGTGTATTTATCTAAATAACCACTAACTCTCTTCTTCATTACCTTTTTTTGTTTTGACTGTTAACCAGTGTATTTATCTAAATAACCACTAACTCTCTTCTTCATTACCTTTTTTTTTTTTTGACTGTTAACCAGTGTATTTATCTAAATAACCACTAACTCTCTTCTTCATTACCTTTTTTTTGACTTTTGACTGTTAACCAGTGTATTTATCTAAATAACCACTAACTCTCTTCTTCATTACCTTTTTTTTTTACTGTTAACCAGTGTATTTATCTAAATAACCACTAACTCTCTTCTTCATTACCTTTTTTTGTTTTGACTGTTAACCAGTGTATTTATCTAAATAACCACTAACTCTCTTCTTCATTACCTTTTTTTTTTTTTTTGACTGTTAACCAGTGTATTTATCTAAATAACCACTAACTCTCTTCTTCATTACCTTTTTTGGTTTTGACTGTTAACCAGTGTATTTATCTAAATAACCACTAACTCTCTTCTTCATTACCTTTTTTGGTTTTGACTGTTAACCAGTGTATTTATCTAAATAACCACTAACTCTCTTCTTCATTACCTTTTTTGTTTTTTGACTGTTAACCAGTGTATTTATCTAAATAACCACTAACTCTCTTCTTCATTACCTTTTTTTGTTTTTGACTGTTAACCAGTGTATTTATCTAAATAACCACTAACTCTCTTCTTCATTACCTTTTTTGTTTTTGACTGTTAACCAGTGTATTTATCTAAATAACCACTAACTCTCTTCTTCATTACCTTTTTTTTTTTTTGACTGTTAACCAGTGTATTTATCTAAATAACCACTAACTCTCTTCTTCATTACCTTTTTTTTTTTGACTGTTAACCAGTGTATTTATCTAAATAACCACTAACTCTCTTCTTCATTACCTTTTTTGTTTTTTGACTGTTAACCAGTGTATTTATCTAAATAACCACTAACTCTCTTCTTCATTACCTTTTTGTTTTTGACTGTTAACCAGTGTATTTATCTAAATAACCACTAACTCTCTTCTTCATTACCTTTTTTGTTTTTGACTGTTAACCAGTGTATTTATCTAAATAACCACTAACTCTCTTCTTCATTACCTTTTTTGTTTTTGACTGTTAACCAGTGTATTTATCTAAATAACCACTAACTCTCTTCTTCATTACCTTTTTTTTGTTTTTGACTGTTAACCAGTGTATTTATCTAAATAACCACTAACTCTCTTCTTCATTACCTTTTTTGTTTTGACTGTTAACCAGTGTATTTATCTAAATAACCACTAACTCTCTTCTTCATTACCTTTTTTTGTTTTGACTGTTAACCAGTGTATTTATCTAAATAACCACTAACTCTCTTCTTCATTACCTTTTTTTTTTTTGACTGTTAACCAGTGTATTTATCTAAATAACCACTAACTCTCTTCTTCATTACCTTTTTTTGTTTTGACTGTTAACCAGTGTATTTATCTAAATAACCACTAACTCTCTTCTTCATTACCTTTTTTTGTTTTGACTGTTAACCAGTGTATTTATCTAAATAACCACTAACTCTCTTCTTCATTACCTTTTTTTGTTTTGACTGTTAACCAGTGTATTTATCTAAATAACCACTAACTCTCTTCTTCATTACCTTTTTTTTTTTTGACTGTTAACCAGTGTATTTATCTAAATAACCACTAACTCTCTTCTTCATTACCTTTTTTGTTTTGACTGTTAACCAGTGTATTTATCTAAATAACCACTAACTCTCTTCTTCATTACCTTTTTTTTTTTTGACTGTTAACCAGTGTATTTATCTAAATAACCACTAACTCTCTTCTTCATTACCTTTTTTGTTTTTGACTGTTAACCAGTGTATTTATCTAAATAACCACTAACTCTCTTCTTCATTACCTTTTTTTTTTTGACTGTTAACCAGTGTATTTATCTAAATAACCACTAACTCTCTTCTTCATTACCTTTTTTTGTTTTGACTGTTAACCAGTGTATTTATCTAAATAACCACTAACTCTCTTCTTCATTACCTTTTTTTGTTTTTTGACTGTTAACCAGTGTATTTATCTAAATAACCACTAACTCTCTTCTTCATTACCTTTTTTTGTTTTGACTGTTAACCAGTGTATTTATCTAAATAACCACTAACTCTCTTTTTCATTACCTTTTTTTTTTTTTTGACTGTTAACCAGTGTATTTATCTAAATAACCACTAACTCTCTTCTTCATTACCTTTTTTGTTTTTGACTGTTAACCAGTGTATTTATCTAAATAACCACTAACTCTCTTCTTCATTACCTTTTTTTGGTTTTGACTGTTAACCAGTGTATTTATCTAAATAACCACTAACTCTCTTCTTCATTACCTTTTTTGTTTTTGACTGTTAACCAGTGTATTTATCTAAATAACCACTAACTCTCTTCTTCATTACCTTTTTTTTTGACTGTTAACCAGTGTATTTATCTAAATAACCACTAACTCTCTTCTTCATTACCTTTTTTTTTTTTGACTGTTAACCAGTGTATTTATCTAAATAACCACTAACTCTCTTCTTCATTACCTTTTTTTTTTTGACTGTTAACCAGTGTATTTATCTAAATAACCACTAACTCTCTTCTTCATTACCTTTTTTTTTTTTGACTGTTAACCAGTGTATTTATCTAAATAACCACTAACTCTCTTCTTCATTACCTTTTTGTTTTTGACTGTTAACCAGTGTATTTATCTAAATAACCACTAACTCTCTTCTTCATTACCTTTTTTTTTTTTGACTGTTAACCAGTGTATTTATCTAAATAACCACTAACTCTCTTCTTCATTACCTTTTTTTGTTTTGACTGTTAACCAGTGTATTTATCTAAATAACCACTAACTCTCTTCTTCATTACCTTTTTTTTTTTTGACTGTTAACCAGTGTATTTATCTAAATAACCACTAACTCTCTTCTTCATTACCTTTTTTTTTTTTGACTGTTAACCAGTGTATTTATCTAAATAACCACTAACTCTCTTCTTCATTACCTTTTTTGTTTTTGACTGTTAACCAGTGTATTTATCTAAATAACCACTAACTCTCTTCTTCATTACCTTTTTGTTTTTGACTGTTAACCAGTGTATTTATCTAAATAACCACTAACTCTCTTCTTCATTACCTTTTTGTTTTTGACTGTTAACCAGTGTATTTATCTAAATAACCACTAACTCTCTTCTTCATTACCTTTTTTTTTTTGACTGTTAACCAGTGTATTTATCTAAATAACCACTAACTCTCTTCTTCATTACCTTTTTTTTTTTTGACTGTTAACCAGTGTATTTATCTAAATAACCACTAACTCTCTTCTTCATTACCTTTTTTGTTTTTGACTGTTAACCAGTGTATTTATCTAAATAACCACTAACTCTCTTCTTCATTACCTTTTTTTTTTTTGACTGTTAACCAGTGTATTTATCTAAATAACCACTAACTCTCTTCTTCATTACCTTTTTTTGTTTTTTGACTGTTAACCAGTGTATTTATCTAAATAACCACTAACTCTCTTCTTCATTACCTTTTTTTGTTTTTGACTGTTAACCAGTGTATTTATCTAAATAACCACTAACTCTCTTCTTCATTACCTTTTTTTGTTTTTGACTGTTAACCAGTGTATTTATCTAAATAACCACTAACTCTCTTCTTCATTACCTTTTTTTTTTTTTTGACTGTTAACCAGTGTATTTATCTAAATAACCACTAACTCTCTTCTTCATTACCTTTTTTTTTTTGACTGTTAACCAGTGTATTTATCTAAATAACCACTAACTCTCTTCTTCATTACCTTTTTTTTTTTTTGACTGTTAACCAGTGTATTTATCTAAATAACCACTAACTCTCTTCTTCATTACCTTTTTTTTTTTTTGACTGTTAACCAGTGTATTTATCTAAATAACCACTAACTCTCTTCTTCATTACCTTTTTTTTTTTTGACTGTTAACCAGTGTATTTATCTAAATAACCACTAACTCTCTTCTTCATTACCTTTTTTTGTTTTGACTGTTAACCAGTGTATTTATCTAAATAACCACTAACTCTCTTCTTCATTACCTTTTTTTTTTTTGACTGTTAACCAGTGTATTTATCTAAATAACCACTAACTCTCTTCTTCATTACCTTTTTGTTTTTTGACTGTTAACCAGTGTATTTATCTAAATAACCACTAACTCTCTTCTTCATTACCTTTTTTTTTGACTGTTAACCAGTGTATTTATCTAAATAACCACTAACTCTCTTCTTCATTACCTTTTTTTTTTTTTGACTGTTAACCAGTGTATTTATCTAAATAACCACTAACTCTCTTCTTCATTACCTTTTTGTTTTTGACTGTTAACCAGTGTATTTATCTAAATAACCACTAACTCTCTTCTTCATTACCTTTTTTTTTTTTGACTGTTAACCAGTGTATTTATCTAAATAACCACTAACTCTCTTCTTCATTACCTTTTTTTGTTTTTTGACTGTTAACCAGTGTATTTATCTAAATAACCACTAACTCTCTTCTTCATTACCTTTTTTTGTTTTTGACTGTTAACCAGTGTATTTATCTAAATAACCACTAACTCTCTTCTTCATTACCTTTTTTTGTTTTTGACTGTTAACCAGTGTATTTATCTAAATAACCACTAACTCTCTTCTTCATTACCTTTTTGTTTTTGACTGTTAACCAGTGTATTTATCTAAATAACCACTAACTCTCTTCTTCATTACCTTTTTTTGTTTTTTGACTGTTAACCAGTGTATTTATCTAAATAACCACTAACTCTCTTCTTCATTACCTTTTTTTGTTTTGACTGTTAACCAGTGTATTTATCTAAATAACCACTAACTCTCTTCTTCATTACCTTTTTTGTTTTTGACTGTTAACCAGTGTATTTATCTAAATAACCACTAACTCTCTTCTTCATTACCTTTTTTTGTTTTTGACTGTTAACCAGTGTATTTATCTAAATAACCACTAACTCTCTTCTTCATTACCTTTTTGTTTTTGACTGTTAACCAGTGTATTTATCTAAATAACCACTAACTCTCTTCTTCATTACCTTTTTTTTTTTTGACTGTTAACCAGTGTATTTATCTAAATAACCACTAACTCTCTTCTTCATTACCTTTTTTTTTTTTGACTGTTAACCAGTGTATTTATCTAAATAACCACTAACTCTCTTCTTCATTACCTTTTTTTTTTTTTGACTGTTAACCAGTGTATTTATCTAAATAACCACTAACTCTCTTCTTCATTACCTTTTTTGTTTTTTGACTGTTAACCAGTGTATTTATCTAAATAACCACTAACTCTCTTCTTCATTACCTTTTTTGTTTTTTGACTGTTAACCAGTGTATTTATCTAAATAACCACTAACTCTCTTCTTCATTACCTTTTTTTTTTTGACTGTTAACCAGTGTATTTATCTAAATAACCACTAACTCTCTTCTTCATTACCTTTTTTGTTTTGACTGTTAACCAGTGTATTTATCTAAATAACCACTAACTCTCTTCTTCATTACCTTTTTTGTTTTTGACTGTTAACCAGTGTATTTATCTAAATAACCACTAACTCTCTTCTTCATTACCTTTTTTTGTTTTTGACTGTTAACCAGTGTATTTATCTAAATAACCACTAACTCTCTTCTTCATTACCTTTTTTTTTTTTTGACTGTTAACCAGTGTATTTATCTAAATAACCACTAACTCTCTTCTTCATTACCTTTTTTTTTTTTGACTGTTAACCAGTGTATTTATCTAAATAACCACTAACTCTCTTCTTCATTACCTTTTTTTTTTTTGACTTTTGTATTTATCTAAATAACCACTAACTCTCTTCTTCATTACCTTTTTTTTTTTTGACTGTTAACCAGTGTATTTATCTAAATAACCACTAACTCTCTTCTTCATTACCTTTTTTGTTTTTGACTGTTAACCAGTGTATTTATCTAAATAACCACTAACTCTCTTCTTCATTACCTTTTTTTGTTTTGACTGTTAACCAGTGTATTTATCTAAATAACCACTAACTCTCTTCTTCATTACCTTTTTTGTTTTGACTGTTAACCAGTGTATTTATCTAAATAACCACTAACTCTCTTCTTCATACCTTTTTGTTTTTGACTGTTAACCAGTGTATTTATCTAAATAACCACTAACTCTCTTCTTCATTACCTTTTTTTGTTTTTGACTGTTAACCAGTGTATTTATCTAAATAACCACTAACTCTCTTCTTCATTACCTTTTTTTTTTTTGACTGTTAACCAGTGTATTTATCTAAATAACCACTAACTCTCTTCTTCATTACCTTTTTTTTTTTTGACTGTTAACCAGTGTATTTATCTAAATAACCACTAACTCTCTTCTTCATTACCTTTTTTTTTTTGACTGTTAACCAGTGTATTTATCTAAATAACCACTAACTCTCTTCTTCATTACCTTTTTTTTGTTTTGACTGTTAACCAGTGTATTTATCTAAATAACCACTAACTCTCTTCTTCATTACCTTTTTTGTTTTTTGACTGTTAACCAGTGTATTTATCTAAATAACCACTAACTCTCTTCTTCATTACCTTTTTTTTTTTTGACTGTTAACCAGTGTATTTATCTAAATAACCACTAACTCTCTTCTTCATTACCTTTTTTTTTTTGACTGTTAACCAGTGTATTTATCTAAATAACCACTAACTCTCTTCTTCATTACCTTTTTTTTTTTTTGACTGTTAACCAGTGTATTTATCTAAATAACCACTAACTCTCTTCTTCATTACCTTTTTTTTTTTTGACTGTTAACCAGTGTATTTATCTAAATAACCACTAACTCTCTTCTTCATTACCTTTTTTTGTTTTTGACTGTTAACCAGTGTATTTATCTAAATAACCACTAACTCTCTTCTTCATTACCTTTTTTTTTTTTTGACTGTTAACCAGTGTATTTATCTAAATAACCACTAACTCTCTTCTTCATTACCTTTTTTTGTTTTGACTGTTAACCAGTGTATTTATCTAAATAACCACTAACTCTCTTCTTCATTACCTTTTTTTGTTTTGACTGTTAACCAGTGTATTTATCTAAATAACCACTAACTCTCTTCTTCATTACCTTTTTTTTTTTTTGACTGTTAACCAGTGTATTTATCTAAATAACCACTAACTCTCTTCTTCATTACCTTTTTTTTTTTTTGACTGTTAACCAGTGTATTTATCTAAATAACCACTAACTCTCTTCTTCATTACCTTTTTTTGTTTTGACTGTTAACCAGTGTATTTATCTAAATAACCACTAACTCTCTTCTTCATTACCTTTTTTTGTTTTGACTGTTAACCAGTGTATTTATCTAAATAACCACTAACTCTCTTCTTCATTACCTTTTTTTGTTTTTTGACTGTTAACCAGTGTATTTATCTAAATAACCACTAACTCTCTTCTTCATTACCTTTTTTGTTTTGACTGTTAACCAGTGTATTTATCTAAATAACCACTAACTCTCTTCTTCATTACCTTTTTTTTTTTTTGACTGTTAACCAGTGTATTTATCTAAATAACCACTAACTCTCTTCTTCATTACCTTTTTTGTTTTGACTGTTAACCAGTGTATTTATCTAAATAACCACTAACTCTCTTCTTCATTACCTTTTTTTTTTTTGACTGTTAACCAGTGTATTTATCTAAATAACCACTAACTCTCTTCTTCATTACCTTTTTTTGTTTTTGACTGTTAACCAGTGTATTTATCTAAATAACCACTAACTCTCTTCTTCATTACCTTTTTTTTTTTGACTGTTAACCAGTGTATTTATCTAAATAACCACTAACTCTCTTCTTCATTACCTTTTTTGTTTTGACTGTTAACCAGTGTATTTATCTAAATAACCACTAACTCTCTTCTTCATTACCTTTTTTTTTTTTGACTGTTAACCAGTGTATTTATCTAAATAACCACTAACTCTCTTCTTCATTACCTTTTTTTGTTTTTGACTGTTAACCAGTGTATTTATCTAAATAACCACTAACTCTCTTCTTCATTACCTTTTTTTTTTTTGACTGTTAACCAGTGTATTTATCTAAATAACCACTAACTCTCTTCTTCATTACCTTTTTTTTTTTGACTGTTAACCAGTGTATTTATCTAAATAACCACTAACTCTCTTCTTCATTACCTTTTTTTGTTTTGACTGTTAACCAGTGTATTTATCTAAATAACCACTAACTCTCTTCTTCATTACCTTTTTTTTTTTGACTGTTAACCAGTGTATTTATCTAAATAACCACTAACTCTCTTCTTCATTACCTTTTTTGTTTTGACTGTTAACCAGTGTATTTATCTAAATAACCACTAACTCTCTTCTTCATTACCTTTTTTTTTTTGACTGTTAACCAGTGTATTTATCTAAATAACCACTAACTCTCTTCTTCATTACCTTTTTTTTTTTTTGACTGTTAACCAGTGTATTTATCTAAATAACCACTAACTCTCTTCTTCATTACCTTTTTTTGTTTTGACTGTTAACCAGTGTATTTATCTAAATAACCACTAACTCTCTTCTTCATTACCTTTTTTTGTTTTGACTGTTAACCAGTGTATTTATCTAAATAACCACTAACTCTCTTCTTCATTACCTTTTTTTGTTTTTGACTGTTAACCAGTGTATTTATCTAAATAACCACTAACTCTCTTCTTCATTACCTTTTTTTGTTTTGACTGTTAACCAGTGTATTTATCTAAATAACCACTAACTCTCTTCTTCATTACCTTTTTTTTTTTTGACTGTTAACCAGTGTATTTATCTAAATAACCACTAACTCTCTTCTTCATTACCTTTTTTTTTTTGACTGTTAACCAGTGTATTTATCTAAATAACCACTAACTCTCTTCTTCATTACCTTTTTTTGTTTTTTGACTGTTAACCAGTGTATTTATCTAAATAACCACTAACTCTCTTCTTCATTACCTTTTTTTGTTTTTGACTGTTAACCAGTGTATTTATCTAAATAACCACTAACTCTCTTCTTCATTACCTTTTTTTGTTTTGACTGTTAACCAGTGTATTTATCTAAATAACCACTAACTCTCTTCTTCATTACCTTTTTTGTTTTTTGACTGTTAACCAGTGTATTTATCTAAATAACCACTAACTCTCTTCTTCATTACCTTTTTTTTTTTTGACTGTTAACCAGTGTATTTATCTAAATAACCACTAACTCTCTTCTTCATTACCTTTTTTTGTTTTTTGACTGTTAACCAGTGTATTTATCTAAATAACCACTAACTCTCTTCTTCATTACCTTTTTTGGTTTTGACTGTTAACCAGTGTATTTATCTAAATAACCACTAACTCTCTTCTTCATTACCTTTTTTGTTTTTGACTGTTAACCAGTGTATTTATCTAAATAACCACTAACTCTCTTCTTCATTACCTTTTTTTTTTTTGACTGTTAACCAGTGTATTTATCTAAATAACCACTAACTCTCTTTTTCATTACCTTTTTTTTGTTTTTGACTGTTAACCAGTGTATTTATCTAAATAACCACTAACTCTCTTCTTCATTACCTTTTTTTGTTTTGACTGTTAACCAGTGTATTTATCTAAATAACCACTAACTCTCTTCTTCATTACCTTTTTGTTTTTGACTGTTAACCAGTGTATTTATCTAAATAACCACTAACTCTCTTCTTCATTACCTTTTTTTTTTTGACTGTTAACCAGTGTATTTATCTAAATAACCACTAACTCTCTTCTTCATTACCTTTTTTGTTTTTGACTGTTAACCAGTGTATTTATCTAAATAACCACTAACTCTCTTTTTCATTACCTTTTTTTGTTTTTGACTGTTAACCAGTGTATTTATCTGAATAACCACTAACTCTCTTCTTCATTACCTTTTTTGTTTTTTGACTGTTAACCAGTGTATTTATCTAAATAACCACTAACTCTCTTCTTCATTACCTTTTTTGTTTTTGACTGTTAACCAGTGTATTTATCTAAATAACCACTAACTCTCTTCTTCATTACCTTTTTTTTTTTTGACTGTTAACCAGTGTATTTATCTAAATAACCACTAACTCTCTTCTTCATTACCTTTTTTGTTTTGACTGTTAACCAGTGTATTTATCTAAATAACCACTAACTCTCTTCTTCATTACCTTTTTTGTTTTTTGACTGTTAACCAGTGTATTTATCTAAATAACCACTAACTCTCTTCTTCATTACCTTTTTTTTTTTTGACTGTTAACCAGTGTATTTATCTAAATAACCACTAACTCTCTTCTTCATTACCTTTTTTTTTTTTTGACTGTTAACCAGTGTATTTATCTAAATAACCACTAACTCTCTTCTTCATTACCTTTTTTTTTTTTGACTGTTAACCAGTGTATTTATCTAAATAACCACTAACTCTCTTCTTCATTACCTTTTTTTGTTTTGACTGTTAACCAGTGTATTTATCTAAATAACCACTAACTCTCTTCTTCATTACCTTTTTTTGTTTTGACTGTTAACCAGTGTATTTATCTAAATAACCACTAACTCTCTTCTTCATTACCTTTTTTGTTTTTGACTGTTAACCAGTGTATTTATCTAAATAACCACTAACTCTCTTCTTCATTACCTTTTTTTTTTGACTGTTAACCAGTGTATTTATCTAAATAACCACTAACTCTCTTCTTCATTACCTTTTTTTGTTTTGACTGTTAACCAGTGTATTTATCTAAATAACCACTAACTCTCTTCTTCATTACCTTTTTTTTTTTTGACTGTTAACCAGTGTATTTATCTAAATAACCACTAACTCTCTTCTTCATTACCTTTTTTTTTTTTTGACTGTTAACCAGTGTATTTATCTAAATAACCACTAACTCTCTTCTTCATTACCTTTTTTTTTTTAACCAGACTGTTAACCAGTGTATTTATCTAAATAACCACTAACTCTCTTCTTCATTACCTTTTTGTTTTTTTGACTGTTAACCAGTGTATTTATCTAAATAACCACTAACTCTCTTCTTCATTACCTTTTTTTTTTTTGACTGTTAACCAGTGTATTTATCTAAATAACCACTAACTCTCTTCTTCATTACCTTTTTTTTTTTTGACTGTTAACCAGTGTATTTATCTAAATAACCACTAACTCTCTTCTTCATTACCTTTTTTTTTTTGACTGTTAACCAGTGTATTTATCTAAATAACCACTAACTCTCTTCTTCATTACCTTTTTTTGTTTTGACTGTTAACCAGTGTATTTATCTAAATAACCACTAACTCTCTTCTTCATTACCTTTTTTTTTTTTGACTGTTAACCAGTGTATTTATCTAAATAACCACTAACTCTCTTCTTCATTACCTTTTTTTTTTTTGACTGTTAACCAGTGTATTTATCTAAATAACCACTAACTCTCTTCTTCATTACCTTTTTTTTTTTGACTGTTAACCAGTGTATTTATCTAAATAACCACTAACTCTCTTCTTCATTACCTTTTTTGTTTTGACTGTTAACCAGTGTATTTATCTAAATAACCACTAACTCTCTTCTTCATTACCTTTTTTTTGTTTTGACTGTTAACCAGTGTATTTATCTAAATAACCACTAACTCTCTTCTTCATTACCTTTTTTTTTTTTGACTGTTAACCAGTGTATTTATCTAAATAACCACTAACTCTCTTCTTCATTACCTTTTTTTTTTTGACTGTTAACCAGTGTATTTATCTAAATAACCACTAACTCTCTTCTTCATTACCTTTTTTTTTTTTGACTGTTAACCAGTGTATTTATCTAAATAACCACTAACTCTCTTCTTCATTACCTTTTTTGTTTTTGACTGTTAACCAGTGTATTTATCTAAATAACCACTAACTCTCTTCTTCATTACCTTTTTTTTTTTTGACTGTTAACCAGTGTATTTATCTAAATAACCACTAACTCTCTTCTTCATTACCTTTTTTTGTTTTTTGACTGTTAACCAGTGTATTTATCTAAATAACCACTAACTCTCTTCTTCATTACCTTTTTTGTTTTTTGACTGTTAACCAGTGTATTTATCTAAATAACCACTAACTCTCTTCTTCATTACCTTTTTGTTTTGACTGTTAACCAGTGTATTTATCTAAATAACCACTAACTCTCTTCTTCATTACCTTTTTTGTTTTGACTGTTAACCAGTGTATTTATCTAAATAACCACTAACTCTCTTCTTCATTACCTTTTTTGTTTTTGACTGTTAACCAGTGTATTTATCTAAATAACCACTAACTCTCTTCTTCATTACCTTTTTTGTTTTTTGACTGTTAACCAGTGTATTTATCTAAATAACCACTAACTCTCTTCTTCATTACCTTTTTTTTTTTGACTGTTAACCAGTGTATTTATCTAAATAACCACTAACTCTCTTCTTCATTACCTTTTTTTTTTTTGACTGTTAACCAGTGTATTTATCTAAATAACCACTAACTCTCTTCTTCATTACCTTTTTTTGTTTTGACTGTTAACCAGTGTATTTATCTAAATAACCACTAACTCTCTTCTTCATTACCTTTTTTGTTTTTTTGACTGTTAACCAGTGTATTTATCTAAATAACCACTAACTCTCTTCTTCATTACCTTTTTTTTTTTTGACTGTTAACCAGTGTATTTATCTAAATAACCACTAACTCTCTTCTTCATTACCTTTTTTTTTTTGACTGTTAACCAGTGTATTTATCTAAATAACCACTAACTCTCTTCTTCATTACCTTTTTTGTTTTTTGACTGTTAACCAGTGTATTTATCTAAATAACCACTAACTCTCTTCTTCATTACCTTTTTTTGTTTTGACTGTTAACCAGTGTATTTATCTAAATAACCACTAACTCTCTTCTTCATTACCTTTTTTTTTTTGACTGTTAACCAGTGTATTTATCTAAATAACCACTAACTCTCTTCTTCATTACCTTTTTTGTTTTGACTGTTAACCAGTGTATTTATCTAAATAACCACTAACTCTCTTCTTCATTACCTTTTTTTGTTTTGACTGTTAACCAGTGTATTTATCTAAATAACCACTAACTCTCTTCTTCATTACCTTTTTTTTTTTGACTGTTAACCAGTGTATTTATCTAAATAACCACTAACTCTCTTCTTCATTACCTTTTTTTTTTTTTGACTGTTAACCAGTGTATTTATCTAAATAACCACTAACTCTCTTCTTCATTACCTTTTTTTTTTTTTGACTGTTAACCAGTGTATTTATCTAAATAACCACTAACTCTCTTCTTCATTACCTTTTTTTTTTTTTTGACTGTTAACCAGTGTATTTATCTAAATAACCACTAACTCTCTTCTTCATTACCTTTTGTTTTTTTTGACTGTTAACCAGTGTATTTATCTAAATAACCACTAACTCTCTTCTTCATTACCTTTTTTTTTTTTTGACTGTTAACCAGTGTATTTATCTAAATAACCACTAACTCTCTTCTTCATTACCTTTTTTTTTTTTTGACTGTTAACCAGTGTATTTATCTAAATAACCACTAACTCTCTTCTTCATTACCTTTTTTTGTTTTTGACTGTTAACCAGTGTATTTATCTAAATAACCACTAACTCTCTTCTTCATTACCTTTTTTGTTTTGACTGTTAACCAGTGTATTTATCTAAATAACCACTAACTCTCTTCTTCATTACCTTTTTTTTTTTGACTGTTAACCAGTGTATTTATCTAAATAACCACTAACTCTCTTCTTCATTACCTTTTTTGTTTTGACTGTTAACCAGTGTATTTATCTAAATAACCACTAACTCTCTTCTTCATTACCTTTTTTTTTTTTGACTGTTAACCAGTGTATTTATCTAAATAACCACTCTCTTCTTCAACTCTCTTCTTCATTACCTTTTTTTGTTTTTGACTGTTAACCAGTGTATTTATCTAAATAACCACTAACTCTCTTCTTCATTACCTTTTTTTTTTTGACTGTTAACCAGTGTATTTATCTAAATAACCACTAACTCTCTTCTTCATTACCTTTTTTTTTTTTGACTGTTAACCAGTGTATTTATCTAAATAACCACTAACTCTCTTCTTCATTACCTTTTTTTTTTTTGACTGTTAACCAGTGTATTTATCTAAATAACCACTAACTCTCTTCTTCATTACCTTTTTTTTTTTTTGACTGTTAACCAGTGTATTTATCTAAATAACCACTAACTCTCTTCTTCATTACCTTTTTTTTGTTTTGACTGTTAACCAGTGTATTTATCTAAATAACCACTAACTCTCTTCTTCATTACCTTTTTTTTTTTTTGACTGTTAACCAGTGTATTTATCTAAATAACCACTAACTCTCTTCTTCATTACCTTTTTTGTTTTTTGACTGTTAACCAGTGTATTTATCTAAATAACCACTAACTCTCTTCTTCATTACCTTTTTTTGTTTTGACTGTTAACCAGTGTATTTATCTAAATAACCACTAACTCTCTTCTTCATTACCTTTTTTTGTTTTGACTGTTAACCAGTGTATTTATCTAAATAACCACTAACTCTCTTCTTCATTACCTTTTTTTGTTTTTGACTGTTAACCAGTGTATTTATCTAAATAACCACTAACTCTCTTCTTCATTACCTTTTTTTTTTTTTTGACTGTTAACCAGTGTATTTATCTAAATAACCACTAACTCTCTTCTTCATTACCTTTTTTTTTTTTTGACTGTTAACCAGTGTATTTATCTAAATAACCACTAACTCTCTTCTTCATTACCTTTTTTTTTTTTGACTGTTAACCAGTGTATTTATCTAAATAACCACTAACTCTCTTCTTCATTACCTTTTTTTTTTTGACTGTTAACCAGTGTATTTATCTAAATAACCACTAACTCTCTTCTTCATTACCTTTTTTGTTTTGACTGTTAACCAGTGTATTTATCTAAATAACCACTAACTCTCTTCTTCATTACCTTTTTTTTTTTGACTGTTAACCAGTGTATTTATCTAAATAACCACTAACTCTCTTCTTCATTACCTTTTTTTTTTTTTGACTGTTAACCAGTGTATTTATCTAAATAACCACTAACTCTCTTCTTCATTACCTTTTTTTGTTTTGACTGTTAACCAGTGTATTTATCTAAATAACCACTAACTCTCTTCTTCATTACCTTTTTTTTTTTTTGACTGTTAACCAGTGTATTTATCTAAATAACCACTAACTCTCTTCTTCATTACCTTTTTTTTTTGACTGTTAACCAGTGTATTTATCTAAATAACCACTAACTCTCTTCTTCATTACCTTTTTTTGTTTTGACTGTTAACCAGTGTATTTATCTAAATAACCACTAACTCTCTTCTTCATTACCTTTTTTTGTTTTGACTGTTAACCAGTGTATTTATCTAAATAACCACTAACTCTCTTCTTCATTACCTTTTTTTGTTTTGACTGTTAACCAGTGTATTTATCTAAATAACCACTAACTCTCTTCTTCATTACCTTTTTTTTTTTTGACTGTTAACCAGTGTATTTATCTAAATAACCACTAACTCTCTTCTTCATTACCTTTTTTTTTTTTGACTGTTAACCAGTGTATTTATCTAAATAACCACTAACTCTCTTCTTCATTACCTTTTTTGTTTTGACTGTTAACCAGTGTATTTATCTAAATAACCACTAACTCTCTTCTTCATTACCTTTTTGTTTTTGACTGTTAACCAGTGTATTTATCTAAATAACCACTAACTCTCTTCTTCATTACCTTTTTTTGTTTTTGACTGTTAACCAGTGTATTTATCTAAATAACCACTAACTCTCTTCTTCATTACCTTTTGTTTTTGACTGTTAACCAGTGTATTTATCTAAATAACCACTAACTCTCTTCTTCATTACCTTTTTTTGTTTTTGACTGTTAACCAGTGTATTTATCTAAATAACCACTAACTCTCTTCTTCATTACCTTTTTTTGTTTTGACTGTTAACCAGTGTATTTATCTAAATAACCACTAACTCTCTTCTTCATTACCTTTTTTTGTTTTTGACTGTTAACCAGTGTATTTATCTAAATAACCACTAACTCTCTTCTTCATTACCTTTTTTTGTTTTTGACTGTTAACCAGTGTATTTATCTAAATAACCACTAACTCTCTTCTTCATTACCTTTTTTTTTTTTGACTGTTAACCAGTGTATTTATCTAAATAACCACTAACTCTCTTCTTCATTACCTTTTTTGTTTTGACTGTTAACCAGTGTATTTATCTAAATAACCACTAACTCTCTTCTTCATTACCTTTTTTTTTTTTTGACTGTTAACCAGTGTATTTATCTAAATAACCACTAACTCTCTTCTTCATTACCTTTTTTTGTTTTGACTGTTAACCAGTGTATTTATCTAAATAACCACTAACTCTCTTCTTCATTACCTTTTTGTTTTTTGACTGTTAACCAGTGTATTTATCTAAATAACCACTAACTCTCTTCTTCATTACCTTTTTTGTTTTTTGACTGTTAACCAGTGTATTTATCTAAATAACCACTAACTCTCTTCTTCATTACCTTTTTTTTTTTTGACTGTTAACCAGTGTATTTATCTAAATAACCACTAACTCTCTTCTTCATTACCTTTTTTGTTTTTTGACTGTTAACCAGTGTATTTATCTAAATAACCACTAACTCTCTTCTTCATTACCTTTTTTTTTTTGACTGTTAACCAGTGTATTTATCTAAATAACCACTAACTCTCTTCTTCATTACCTTTTTTTTTTTTGACTGTTAACCAGTGTATTTATCTAAATAACCACTAACTCTCTTCTTCATTACCTTTTTTTTTTTTGACTGTTAACCAGTGTATTTATCTAAATAACCACTAACTCTCTTCTTCATTACCTTTTTTTTTTTTTGACTGTTAACCAGTGTATTTATCTAAATAACCACTAACTCTCTTCTTCATTACCTTTTTTTTTTTGACTGTTAACCAGTGTATTTATCTAAATAACCACTAACTCTCTTCTTCATTACCTTTTGTTTTTTTTGACTGTTAACCAGTGTATTTATCTAAATAACCACTAACTCTCTTTTTCATTACCTTTTTTTGTTTTTGACTGTTAACCAGTGTATTTATCTAAATAACCACTAACTCTCTTCTTCATTACCTTTTTTTTTTTTGACTGTTAACCAGTGTATTTATCTAAATAACCACTAACTCTCTTCTTCATTACCTTTTTTTTTTTTGACTGTTAACCAGTGTATTTATCTAAATAACCACTAACTCTCTTCTTCATTACCTTTTTTGTTTTTGACTGTTAACCAGTGTATTTATCTAAATAACCACTAACTCTCTTCTTCATTACCTTTTTTTGTTTTGACTGTTAACCAGTGTATTTATCTAAATAACCACTAACTTTCTTCTTCATTATCTTTCTGTTTTTGACTGTTAACCAGTGTATTTATCTAAATAACCACTAACTCTCTTCTTCATTACCTTTTTTGTTTTTGACTGTTAACCAGTGTATTTATCTAAATAACCACTAACTCTCTTCTTCATTACCTTTTTGTTTTTGACTGTTAACCAGTGTATTTATCTAAATAACCACTAACTCTCTTCTTCATTACCTTTTTTGTTTTGACTGTTAACCAGTGTATTTATCTAAATAACCACTAACTCTCTTCTTCATTACCTTTTTTGTTTTGACTGTTAACCAGTGTATTTATCTAAATAACCACTAACTCTCTTCTTCATTACCTTTTTTTGTTTTGACTGTTAACCAGTGTATTTATCTAAATAACCACTAACTCTCTTCTTCATTACCTTTTTTTGTTTTTGACTGTTAACCAGTGTATTTATCTAAATAACCACTAACTCTCTTCTTCATTACCTTTTTTGTTTTTGACTGTTAACCAGTGTATTTATCTAAATAACCACTAACTCTCTTCTTCATTACCTTTTTTGTTTTTTGACTGTTAACCAGTGTATTTATCTAAATAACCACTAACTCTCTTCTTCATTACCTTTTTTTGGTTTTGACTGTTAACCAGTGTATTTATCTAAATAACCACAAACTCTCTTCTTCATTACCTTTTTGTTTTTGACTGTTAACCAGTGTATTTATCTAAATAACCACTAACTCTCTTCTTCATTACCTTTTTTTTTTTTTGACTGTTAACCAGTGTATTTATCTAAATAACCACTAACTCTCTTCTTCATTACCTTTTTGTTTTTTTGACTGTTAACCAGTGTATTTATCTAAATAACCACTAACTCTCTTCTTCATTACCTTTTTTTTTTGACTGTTAACCAGTGTATTTATCTAAATAACCACTAACTCTCTTCTTCATTACCTTTTTTTGTTTTGACTGTTAACCAGTGTATTTATCTAAATAACCACTAACTCTCTTCTTCATTACCTTTTTTTTTTTGACTGTTAACCAGTGTATTTATCTAAATAACCACTAACTCTCTTCTTCATTACCTTTTTTTTTTTTTGACTGTTAACCAGTGTATTTATCTAAATAACCACTAACTCTCTTCTTCATTACCTTTTTTTTTTTTGACTGTTAACCAGTGTATTTATCTAAATAACCACTAACTCTCTTCTTCATTACCTTTTTTTTGTTTTGACTGTTAACCAGTGTATTTATCTAAATAACCACTAACTCTCTTCTTCATTACCTTTTTTTTTTTTGACTGTTAACCAGTGTATTTATCTAAATAACCACTAACTCTCTTCTTCATTACCTTTTGTTTTGACTGTTAACCAGTGTATTTATCTAAATAACCACTAACTCTCTTCTTCATTACCTTTTTTGTTTTTTGACTGTTAACCAGTGTATTTATCTAAATAACCACTAACTCTCTTCTTCATTACCTTTTTTTTTTTTGACTGTTAACCAGTGTATTTATCTAAATAACCACTAACTCTCTTCTTCATTACCTTTTTTTGTTTTGACTGTTAACCAGTGTATTTATCTAAATAACCACTAACTCTCTTCTTCATTACCTTTTTTTGTTTTTTGACTGTTAACCAGTGTATTTATCTAAATAACCACTAACTCTCTTCTTCATTACCTTTTTTTTTTTTTGACTGTTAACCAGTGTATTTATCTAAATAACCACTAACTCTCTTCTTCATTACCTTTTTTTTTGACTGTTAACCAGTGTATTTATCTAAATAACCACTAACTCTCTTCTTCATTACCTTTTTTGTTTTTGACTGTTAACCAGTGTATTTATCTAAATAACCACTAACTCTCTTCTTCATTACCTTTTTGTTTTTGACTGTTAACCAGTGTATTTATCTAAATAACCACTAACTCTCTTCTTCATTACCTTTTGTTTTTTGACTGTTAACCAGTGTATTTATCTAAATAACCACTAACTCTCTTCTTCATTACCTTTTTTTGTTTTTGACTGTTAACCAGTGTATTTATCTAAATAACCACTAACTCTCTTCTTCATTACCTTTTTGTTTTTGACTGTTAACCAGTGTATTTATCTAAATAACCACTAACTCTCTTCTTCATTACCTTTTTTGTTTTTGACTGTTAACCAGTGTATTTATCTAAATAACCACTAACTCTCTTCTTCATTACCTTTTTTTGTTTTGACTGTTAACCAGTGTATTTATCTAAATAACCACTAACTCTCTTCTTCATTACCTTTTTTGTTTTTGACTGTTAACCAGTGTATTTATCTAAATAACCACTAACTCTCTTCTTCATTACCTTTTTTTTTTTTTGACTGTTAACCAGTGTATTTATCTAAATAACCACTAACTCTCTTCTTCATTACCTTTTGTTTTTTTTTGACTGTTAACCAGTGTATTTATCTAAATAACCACTAACTCTCTTCTTCATTACCTTTTTTTTTTTTGACTGTTAACCAGTGTATTTATCTAAATAACCACTAACTCTCTTCTTCATTACCTTTTTTTTTTTTGACTGTTAACCAGTGTATTTATCTAAATAACCACTAACTCTCTTCTTCATTACCTTTTTTGTTTTTGACTGTTAACCAGTGTATTTATCTAAATAACCACTAACTCTCTTCTTCATTACCTTTTTGTTTTTGACTGTTAACCAGTGTATTTATCTAAATAACCACTAACTCTCTTCTTCATTACCTTTTTTTTTTTTGACTGTTAACCAGTGTATTTATCTAAATAACCACTAACTCTCTTCTTCATTACCTTTTTTTTTTTTGACTGTTAACCAGTGTATTTATCTAAATAACCACTAACTCTCTTCTTCATTACCTTTTTTTTTTTTGACTGTTAACCAGTGTATTTATCTAAATAACCACTAACTCTCTTCTTCATTACCTTTTTTGTTTTGACTGTTAACCAGTGTATTTATCTAAATAACCACTAACTCTCTTCTTCATTACCTTTTTGTTTTTTGACTGTTAACCAGTGTATTTATCTAAATAACCACTAACTCTCTTCTTCATTACCTTTTTTGTTTTGACTGTTAACCAGTGTATTTATCTAAATAACCACTAACTCTCTTCTTCATTACCTTTTTTTGTTTTGACTGTTAACCAGTGTATTTATCTAAATAACCACTAACTCTCTTCTTCATTACCTTTTTTTTTTTTTGACTGTTAACCAGTGTATTTATCTAAATAACCACTAACTCTCTTCTTCATTACCTTTTTTGTTTTTGACTGTTAACCAGTGTATTTATCTAAATAACCACTAACTCTCTTCTTCATTACCTTTTTTTGTTTTGACTGTTAACCAGTGTATTTATCTAAATAACCACTAACTCTCTTCTTCATTACCTTTTTTGTTTTTTGACTGTTAACCAGTGTATTTATCTAAATAACCACTAACTCTCTTCTTCATTACCTTTTTTTTTTTTGACTGTTAACCAGTGTATTTATCTAAATAACCACTAACTCTCTTCTTCATTACCTTTTTTTTTTTTTGACTGTTAACCAGTGTATTTATCTAAATAACCACTAACTCTCTTCTTCATTACCTTTTTTTGTTTTTGACTGTTAACCAGTGTATTTATCTAAATAACCACTAACTCTCTTCTTCATTACCTTTTTTGTTTTGACTGTTAACCAGTGTATTTATCTAAATAACCACTAACTCTCTTCTTCATTACCTTTTTTTGGTTTTGACTGTTAACCAGTGTATTTATCTAAATAACCACTAACTCTCTTCTTCATTACCTTTTTTGTTTTTGACTGTTAACCAGTGTATTTATCTAAATAACCACTAACTCTCTTCTTCATTACCTTTTTTTGTTTTGACTGTTAACCAGTGTATTTATCTAAATAACCACTAACTCTCTTCTTCATTACCTTTTTTTTGTTTTGACTGTTAACCAGTGTATTTATCTAAATAACCACTAACTCTCTTCTTCATTACCTTTTTTTTTTTTGACTGTTAACCAGTGTATTTATCTAAATAACCACTAACTCTCTTCTTCATTACCTTTTTTTTTTTTGACTGTTAACCAGTGTATTTATCTAAATAACCACTAACTCTCTTCTTCATTACCTTTTTTTTTTTTGACTGTTAACCAGTGTATTTATCTAAATAACCACTAACTCTCTTCTTCATTACCTTTTTTTTTTTTGACTGTTAACCAGTGTATTTATCTAAATAACCACTAACTCTCTTCTTCATTACCTTTTTTGTTTTGACTGTTAACCAGTGTATTTATCTAAATAACCACTAACTCTCTTCTTCATTACCTTTTTTTTTTTTGACTGTTAACCAGTGTATTTATCTAAATAACCACTAACTCTCTTCTTCATTACCTTTTTTGTTTTGACTGTTAACCAGTGTATTTATCTAAATAACCACTAACTCTCTTCTTCATTACCTTTTTTTTTTTGACTGTTAACCAGTGTATTTATCTAAATAACCACTAACTCTCTTCTTCATTACCTTTTTTTGTTTTGACTGTTAACCAGTGTATTTATCTAAATAACCACTAACTCTCTTCTTCATTACCTTTTTTTTTTTTGACTGTTAACCAGTGTATTTATCTAAATAACCACTAACTCTCTTCTTCATTACCTTTTTTTTTTGACTGTTAACCAGTGTATTTATCTAAATAACCACTAACTCTCTTCTTCATTACCTTTTTTTTTTTGACTGTTAACCAGTGTATTTATCTAAATAACCACTAACTCTCTTCTTCATTACCTTTTTTTGTTTTGACTGTTAACCAGTGTATTTATCTAAATAACCACTAACTCTCTTCTTCATTACCTTTTTTTGTTTTTGACTGTTAACCAGTGTATTTATCTAAATAACCACTAACTCTCTTCTTCATTACCTTTTTTTTTTGACTGTTAACCAGTGTATTTATCTAAATAACCACTAACTCTCTTCTTCATTACCTTTTTTGTTTTGACTGTTAACCAGTGTATTTATCTAAATAACCACTAACTCTCTTCTTCATTACCTTTTTTTTTTTTTGACTGTTAACCAGTGTATTTATCTAAATAACCACTAACTCTCTTCTTCATTACCTTTTTTTTTGACTGTTAACCAGTGTATTTATCTAAATAACCACTAACTCTCTTCTTCATTACCTTTTTTGTTTTTGACTGTTAACCAGTGTATTTATCTAAATAACCACTAACTCTCTTCTTCATTACCTTTTTTTGTTTTTTGACTGTTAACCAGTGTATTTATCTAAATAACCACTAACTCTCTTCTTCATTACCTTTTTTTTTTTTGACTGTTAACCAGTGTATTTATCTAAATAACCACTAACTCTCTTCTTCATTACCTTTTTTTTTTTTTGACTGTTAACCAGTGTATTTATCTAAATAACCACTAACTCTCTTCTTCATTACCTTTTTTTGTTTTGACTGTTAACCAGTGTATTTATCTAAATAACCACTAACTCTCTTCTTCATTACCTTTTTTTTTTTTGACTGTTAACCAGTGTATTTATCTAAATAACCACTAACTCTCTTCTTCATTACCTTTTTTTTTTGACTGTTAACCAGTGTATTTATCTAAATAACCACTAACTCTCTTCTTCATTACCTTTTTTTGTTTTGACTGTTAACCAGTGTATTTATCTAAATAACCACTAACTCTCTTCTTCATTACCTTTTTTTTTTTTGACTGTTAACCAGTGTATTTATCTAAATAACCACTAACTCTCTTCTTCATTACCTTTTTTTGATTTTGACTGTTAACCAGTGTATTTATCTAAATAACCACGAACTCTCTTCTTCATTACCTTTTTGTTTTTGACTGTTAACCAGTGTATTTATCTAAATAACCACTAACTCTCTTCTTCATTACCTTTTTTTTTTTTTGACTGTTAACCAGTGTATTTATCTAAATAACCACTAACTCTCTTCTTCATTACCTTTTTTGTTTTGACTTTTTTTTGTTTTGACTGTTAACCAGTGTATTTATCTAAATAACCACAAACTCTCTTCTTCATTACCTTTTTGTTTTGACTGTTAACCAGTGTATTTATCTAAATAACCACTAACTCTCTTCTTCATTACCTTTTTTGTTTTTGACTGTTAACCAGTGTATTTATCTAAATAACCACTAACTCTCTTTTCATTACCTTTTGTTTTGACTGTTAACCAGTGTATTTATCTAAATAACCACTAACTCTCTTCTTCATTACCTTTTTTTTTTGACTGTTAACCAGTGTATTTATCTAAATAACCACTAACTCTCTTCTTCATTACCTTTTTTTTTTTTGACTGTTAACCAGTGTATTTATCTAAATAACCACTAACTCTCTTCTTCATTACCTTTTTTTGTTTTGACTGTTAACCAGTGTATTTATCTAAATAACCACTAACTCTCTTCTTCATTACCTTTTTTTTTTTTGACTGTTAACCAGTGTATTTATCTAAATAACCACTAACTCTCTTCTTCATTACCTTTTTTGTTTTGACTGTTAACCAGTGTATTTATCTAAATAACCACTAACTCTCTTCTTCATTACCTTTTTTTTTTTGACTGTTAACCAGTGTATTTATCTAAATAACCACTAACTCTCTTCTTCATTACCTTTTTTTTTTTGACTGTTAACCAGTGTATTTATCTAAATAACCACTAACTCTCTTCTTCATTACCTTTTTTTTTTTTGACTGTTAACCAGTGTATTTATCTAAATAACCACTAACTCTCTTCTTCATTACCTTTTTTTGTTTTGACTGTTAACCAGTGTATTTATCTAAATAACCACTAACTCTCTTCTTCATTACCTTTTTTGTTTTGACTGTTAACCAGTGTATTTATCTAAATAACCACTAACTCTCTTCTTCATTACCTTTTTTTGTTTTGACTGTTAACCAGTGTATTTATCTAAATAACCACTAACTCTCTTCTTCATTACCTTTTTTTGTTTTGACTGTTAACCAGTGTATTTATCTAAATAACCACTAACTCTCTTCTTCATTACCTTTTTTTTTTTTTGACTGTTAACCAGTGTATTTATCTAAATAACCACTAACTCTCTTCTTCATTACCTTTTTTGTTTTGACTGTTAACCAGTGTATTTATCTAAATAACCACTAACTCTCTTCTTCATTACCTTTTTTGTTTTGACTGTTAACCAGTGTATTTATCTAAATAACCACTAACTCTCTTCTTCATTACCTTTTTTTTTTTTGACTGTTAACCAGTGTATTTATCTAAATAACCACTAACTCTCTTCTTCATTACCTTTTTTTTTTTTGACTGTTAACCAGTGTATTTATCTAAATAACCACTAACTCTCTTCTTCATTACCTTTTTTTTTTTTGACTGTTAACCAGTGTATTTATCTAAATAACCACTAACTCTCTTCTTCATTACCTTTTTTGTTTTTTGACTGTTAACCAGTGTATTTATCTAAATAACCACTAACTCTCTTCTTCATTACCTTTTGTTTTTTTTGACTGTTAACCAGTGTATTTATCTAAATAACCACTAACTCTCTTCTTCATTACCTTTTTTGTTTTGACTGTTAACCAGTGTATTTATCTAAATAACCACTAACTCTCTTCTTCATTACCTTTTTGTTTTTGACTGTTAACCAGTGTATTTATCTAAATAACCACTAACTCTCTTCTTCATTACCTTTTTTGTTTTTGACTGTTAACCAGTGTATTTATCTAAATAACCACTAACTCTCTTCTTCATTACCTTTTTTGTTTTTGACTGTTAACCAGTGTATTTATCTAAATAACCACTAACTCTCTTCTTCATTACCTTTTTTTTTTTTTGACTGTTAACCAGTGTATTTATCTAAATAACCACTAACTCTCTTCTTCATTACCTTTTTTTTTTTGACTGTTAACCAGTGTATTTATCTAAATAACCACTAACTCTCTTCTTCATTACCTTTTTTTGTTTTGACTGTTAACCAGTGTATTTATCTAAATAACCACTAACTCTCTTCTTCATTACCTTTTTTTTTTGACTGTTAACCAGTGTATTTATCTAAATAACCACTAACTCTCTTCTTCATTACCTTTTTTTTTTTGACTGTTAACCAGTGTATTTATCTAAATAACCACTAACTCTCTTCTTCATTACCTTTTTGTTTTTGACTGTTAACCAGTGTATTTATCTAAATAACCACTAACTCTCTTCTTCATTACCTTTTTTTGTTTTTGACTGTTAACCAGTGTATTTATCTAAATAACCACTAACTCTCTTCTTCATTACCTTTTTTGTTTTTGACTGTTAACCAGTGTATTTATCTAAATAACCACTAACTCTCTTCTTCATTACCTTTTTTTTTTTGACTGTTAACCAGTGTATTTATCTAAATAACCACTAACTCTCTTCTTCATTACCTTTTTTTTTTTTTGACTGTTAACCAGTGTATTTATCTAAATAACCACTAACTCTCTTCTTCATTACCTTTTGTTTTTTTGACTGTTAACCAGTGTATTTATCTAAATAACCACTAACTCTCTTCTTCATTACCTTTTTTTGTTTTGACTGTTAACCAGTGTATTTATCTAAATAACCACTAACTCTCTTCTTCATTACCTTTTTTTTTTTTTGACTGTTAACCAGTGTATTTATCTAAATAACCACTAACTCTCTTCTTCATTACCTTTTTTGTTTTGACTGTTAACCAGTGTATTTATCTAAATAACCACTAACTCTCTTCTTCATTACCTTTTTTTTTTTTTGACTGTTAACCAGTGTATTTATCTAAATAACCACTAACTCTCTTCTTCATTACCTTTTTTTTTTTTTGACTGTTAACCAGTGTATTTATCTAAATAACCACTAACTCTCTTCTTCATTACCTTTTTTTTTTTTTGACTGTTAACCAGTGTATTTATCTAAATAACCACTAACTCTCTTCTTCATTACCTTTTGTTTTTTTGACTGTTAACCAGTGTATTTATCTAAATAACCACTAACTCTCTTCTTCATTACCTTTTTTTTTTTTGACTGTTAACCAGTGTATTTATCTAAATAACCACTAACTCTCTTCTTCATTACCTTTTTTTGTTTTGACTGTTAACCAGTGTATTTATCTAAATAACCACTAACTCTCTTCTTCATTACCTTTTTTGTTTTGACTGTTAACCAGTGTATTTATCTAAATAACCACTAACTCTCTTCTTCATTACCTTTTTTTTTTTTGACTGTTAACCAGTGTATTTATCTAAATAACCACTAACTCTCTTCTTCATTACCTTTTTTGTTTTTGACTGTTAACCAGTGTATTTATCTAAATAACCACTAACTCTCTTCTTCATTACCTTTTTGTTTTTGACTGTTAACCAGTGTATTTATCTAAATAACCACTAACTCTCTTCTTCATTACCTTTTTTTTTTTTGACTGTTAACCAGTGTATTTATCTAAATAACCACTAACTCTCTTCTTCATTACCTTTTTTGTTTTGACTGTTAACCAGTGTATTTATCTAAATAACCACTAACTCTCTTCTTCATTACCTTTTTTTTTTTGACTGTTAACCAGTGTATTTATCTAAATAACCACTAACTCTCTTCTTCATTACCTTTTTTTTTTTTTGACTGTTAACCAGTGTATTTATCTAAATAACCACTAACTCTCTTCTTCATTACCTTTTTTGTTTTGACTGTTAACCAGTGTATTTATCTAAATAACCACTAACTCTCTTCTTCATTACCTTTTTTGTTTTTGACTGTTAACCAGTGTATTTATCTAAATAACCACTAACTCTCTTCTTCATTACCTTTTTTTGTTTTGTTTTGACTGTTAACCAGTGTATTTATCTAAATAACCACTAACTCTCTTCTTCATTACCTTTTTTTGTTTTGACTGTTAACCAGTGTATTTATCTAAATAACCACTAACTCTCTTCTTCATTACCTTTTTGTTTTTTGACTGTTAACCAGTGTATTTATCTAAATAACCACTAACTCTCTTCTTCATTACCTTTTTCATTTTGACTTTTTTTGTATTTATCTAAATAACCACTAACTCTCTTCTTCATTACCTTTTTTTTTTGACTGTTAACCAGTGTATTTATCTAAATAACCACTAACTCTCTTCTTCATTACCTTTTGTTTTGACTGTTAACCAGTGTATTTATCTAAATAACCACTAACTCTCTTCTTCATTACCTTTTTTTTTTTTGACTGTTAACCAGTGTATTTATCTAAATAACCACTAACTCTCTTCTTCATTACCTTTTTTGTTTTGACTGTTAACCAGTGTATTTATCTAAATAACCACTAACTCTCTTCTTCATTACCTTTTTTTTTTGACTGTTAACCAGTGTATTTATCTAAATAACCACTAACTCTCTTCTTCATTACCTTTTTTTTTTGACTGTTAACCAGTGTATTTATCTAAATAACCACTAACTCTCTTCTTCATTACCTTTTTTTTTTTTTTGACTGTTAACCAGTGTATTTATCTAAATAACCACTAACTCTCTTCTTCATTACCTTTTTTTGTTTTGACTGTTAACCAGTGTATTTATCTAAATAACCACTAACTCTCTTCTTCATTACCTTTTTTGTTTTGACTGTTAACCAGTGTATTTATCTAAATAACCACTAACTCTCTTCTTCATTACCTTTTTTTGTTTTGACTGTTAACCAGTGTATTTATCTAAATAACCACTAACTCTCTTCTTCATTACCTTTTGTTTTTTTGACTGTTAACCAGTGTATTTATCTAAATAACCACTAACTCTCTTCTTCATTACCTTTTTTGTTTTTGACTGTTAACCAGTGTATTTATCTAAATAACCACTAACTCTCTTCTTCATTACCTTTTTTTTTTTTGACTGTTAACCAGTGTATTTATCTAAATAACCACTAACTCTCTTCTTCATTACCTTTTTTTTGTTTTGACTGTTAACCAGTGTATTTATCTAAATAACCACTAACTCTCTTCTTCATTACCTTTTGTTTTGACTGTTAACCAGTGTATTTATCTAAATAACCACTAACTCTCTTCTTCATTACCTTTTTTTGGTTTTGACTGTTAACCAGTGTATTTATCTAAATAACCACAAACTCTCTTCTTCATTACCTTTTTGTTTTTGACTGTTAACCAGTGTATTTATCTAAATAACCACTAACTCTCTTCTTCATTACCTTTTTTGTTTTTTGACTGTTAACCAGTGTATTTATCTAAATAACCACTAACTCTCTTCTTCATTACCTTTTTTTTTTTTTTTGTTAACCAGTGTATTTATCTAAATAACCACTAACTCTCTTCTTCATTACCTTTTTTTTTTTTGACTGTTAACCAGTGTATTTATCTAAATAACCACTAACTCTCTTCTTCATTACCTTTTTTTTTTTTGACTGTTAACCAGTGTATTTATCTAAATAACCACTAACTCTCTTCTTCATTACCTTTTTTTGTTTTGACTGTTAACCAGTGTATTTATCTAAATAACCACTAACTCTCTTCTTCATTACCTTTTTTTGTTTTGACTGTTAACCAGTGTATTTATCTAAATAACCACTAACTCTCTTCTTCATTACCTTTTTTTTTTTGACTGTTAACCAGTGTATTTATCTAAATAACCACTAACTCTCTTCTTCATTACCTTTTTTTTTTTTTGACTGTTAACCAGTGTATTTATCTAAATAACCACTAACTCTCTTCTTCATTACCTTTTTGTTTTTTGACTGTTAACCAGTGTATTTATCTAAATAACCACTAACTCTCTTCTTCATTACCTTTTTTGTTTTGACTGTTAACCAGTGTATTTATCTAAATAACCACTAACTCTCTTCTTCATTACCTTTTTTTGTTTTGACTGTTAACCAGTGTATTTATCTAAATAACCACTAACTCTCTTCTTCATTACCTTTTTTTGTTTTGACTGTTAACCAGTGTATTTATCTAAATAACCACTAACTCTCTTCTTCATTACCTTTTTTTTTTTTTGACTGTTAACCAGTGTATTTATCTAAATAACCACTAACTCTCTTCTTCATTACCTTTTGTTTTTTGACTGTTAACCAGTGTATTTATCTAAATAACCACTAACTCTCTTCTTCATTACCTTTTTTTTTTTGACTGTTAACCAGTGTATTTATCTAAATAACCACTAACTCTCTTTTTCATTACCTTTTTTTTTTTTTGACTGTTAACCAGTGTATTTATCTAAATAACCACTAACTCTCTTCTTCATTACCTTTTTTGTTTTTGACTGTTAACCAGTGTATTTATCTAAATAACCACTAACTCTCTTCTTCATTACCTTTTTTTGTTTTGACTGTTAACCAGTGTATTTATCTAAATAACCACTAACTCTCTTCTTCATTACCTTTTTTTGGTTTTGACTGTTAACCAGTGTATTTATCTAAATAACCACTAACTCTCTTCTTCATTACCTTTTTGTTTTTGACTGTTAACCAGTGTATTTATCTAAATAACCACTAACTCTCTTCTTCATTACCTTTTTTGTTTTTGACTGTTAACCAGTGTATTTATCTAAATAACCACTAACTCTCTTCTTCATTACCTTTTTTTTTTTTGACTGTTAACCAGTGTATTTATCTAAATAACCACTAACTCTCTTCTTCATTACCTTTTTTTTTTTTGACTGTTAACCAGTGTATTTATCTAAATAACCACTAACTCTCTTCTTCATTACCTTTTTTTTTTTTGACTGTTAACCAGTGTATTTATCTAAATAACCACTAACTCTCTTCTTCATTACCTTTTGTTTTGACTGTTAACCAGTGTATTTATCTAAATAACCACTAACTCTCTTCTTCATTACCTTTTTTTTTTTGACTGTTAACCAGTGTATTTATCTAAATAACCACTAACTCTCTTCTTCATTACCTTTTTTTTTTTGACTGTTAACCAGTGTATTTATCTAAATAACCACTAACTCTCTTCTTCATTACCTTTTTTTTTTTTGACTGTTAACCAGTGTATTTATCTAAATAACCACTAACTCTCTTCTTCATTACCTTTTTTTTTTTGACTGTTAACCAGTGTATTTATCTAAATAACCACTAACTCTCTTCTTCATTACCTTTTTTTGTTTTGACTGTTAACCAGTGTATTTATCTAAATAACCACTAACTCTCTTCTTCATTACCTTTTTTTTTTGACTGTTAACCAGTGTATTTATCTAAATAACCACTAACTCTCTTCTTCATTACCTTTTTATCTAAATTTTTTGACTGTTAACCAGTGTATTTATCTAAATAACCACTAACTCTCTTCTTCATTACCTTTTTTTTTTTTGACTGTTAACCAGTGTATTTATCTAAATAACCACTAACTCTCTTCTTCATTACCTTTTTTGTTTTGACTGTTAACCAGTGTATTTATCTAAATAACCACTAACTCTCTTCTTCATTACCTTTTGTTTTTGACTGTTAACCAGTGTATTTATCTAAATAACCACTAACTCTCTTCTTCATTACCTTTTTTTTTTTTGACTGTTAACCAGTGTATTTATCTAAATAACCACTAACTCTCTTCTTCATTACCTTTTTTTTTTGACTGTTAACCAGTGTATTTATCTAAATAACCACTAACTCTCTTCTTCATTACCTTTTTTTTTTTTTGACTGTTAACCAGTGTATTTATCTAAATAACCACTAACTCTCTTCTTCATTACCTTTTGTTTTTTTGACTGTTAACCAGTGTATTTATCTAAATAACCACTAACTCTCTTCTTCATTACCTTTTTTTGTTTTGACTGTTAACCAGTGTATTTATCTAAATAACCACTAACTCTCTTCTTCATTACCTTTTTTTTGTTTGACTGTTAACCAGTGTATTTATCTAAATAACCACTAACTCTCTTCTTCATTACCTTTTTTGTTTTTTGACTGTTAACCAGTGTATTTATCTAAATAACCACTAACTCTCTTCTTCATTACCTTTTTTTGTTTTTGACTGTTAACCAGTGTATTTATCTAAATAACCACTAACTCTCTTCTTCATTACCTTTTGTTTTGACTGTTAACCAGTGTATTTATCTAAATAACCACTAACTCTCTTCTTCATTACCTTTTTTTTTTTTGACTGTTAACCAGTGTATTTATCTAAATAACCACTAACTCTCTTCTTCATTACCTTTTTTTTTTTGACTGTTAACCAGTGTATTTATCTAAATAACCACTAACTCTCTTCTTCATTACCTTTTTTTTTTTTGACTGTTAACCAGTGTATTTATCTAAATAACCACTAACTCTCTTCTTCATTACCTTTTTTTTTTTTTGACTGTTAACCAGTGTATTTATCTAAATAACCACTAACTCTCTTCTTCATTACCTTTTTTTTTTTGACTGTTAACCAGTGTATTTATCTAAATAACCACTAACTCTCTTCTTCATTACCTTTTTGTTTTTTTTTGACTGTTAACCAGTGTATTTATCTAAATAACCACTAACTCTCTTCTTCATTACCTTTTTTTGTTTTGACTGTTAACCAGTGTATTTATCTAAATAACCACTAACTCTCTTCTTCATTACCTTTTTTTGTTTTGACTGTTAACCAGTGTATTTATCTAAATAACCACTAACTCTCTTCTTCATTACCTTTTTTGTTTTTTGACTGTTAACCAGTGTATTTATCTAAATAACCACTAACTCTCTTCTTCATTACCTTTTTTTGTTTTGACTGTTAACCAGTGTATTTATCTAAATAACCACTAACTCTCTTCTTCATTACCTTTTTTGTTTTGACTGTTAACCAGTGTATTTATCTAAATAACCACTAACTCTCTTCTTCATTACCTTTTTTTTTTTGACTGTTAACCAGTGTATTTATCTAAATAACCACTAACTCTCTTCTTCATTACCTTTTGTTTTGACTGTTAACCAGTGTATTTATCTAAATAACCACTAACTCTCTTCTTCATTACCTTTTTTTTTTTTTGACTGTTAACCAGTGTATTTATCTAAATAACCACTAACTCTCTTCTTCATTACCTTTTTTTGTTTTTGACTGTTAACCAGTGTATTTATCTAAATAACCACTAACTCTCTTCTTCATTACCTTTTTTGTTTTTTTGACTGTTAACCAGTGTATTTATCTAAATAACCACTAACTCTCTTCTTCATTACCTTTTTTTTTTTGACTGTTAACCAGTGTATTTATCTAAATAACCACTAACTCTCTTCTTCATTACCTTTTTTTTGTTTTGACTGTTAACCAGTGTATTTATCTAAATAACCACTAACTCTCTTCTTCATTACCTTTTTTTTTTTTTTGACTGTTAACCAGTGTATTTATCTAAATAACCACTAACTCTCTTCTTCATTACCTTTTGTTGTTTTGACTGTTAACCAGTGTATTTATCTAAATAACCACTAACTCTCTTCTTCATTACCTTTTGTTTTTGACTGTTAACCAGTGTATTTATCTAAATAACCACTAACTCTCTTCTTCATTACCTTTTTTTTTTTTTTGACTGTTAACCAGTGTATTTATCTAAATAACCACTAACTCTCTTCTTCATTACCTTTTTTTTTTTGACTGTTAACCAGTGTATTTATCTAAATAACCACTAACTCTCTTCTTCATTACCTTTTTTTTTTTTTGACTGTTAACCAGTGTATTTATCTAAATAACCACTAACTCTCTTCTTCATTACCTTTTGTTTTTTTGACTGTTAACCAGTGTATTTATCTAAATAACCACTAACTCTCTTCTTCATTACCTTTTTTTTTTTTTGACTGTTAACCAGTGTATTTATCTAAATAACCACTAACTCTCTTCTTCATTACCTTTTTTTTTTGTTTTGACTGTTAACCAGTGTATTTATCTAAATAACCACTAACTCTCTTCTTCATTACCTTTTTTTGTTTTGACTGTTAACCAGTGTATTTATCTAAATAACCACTAACTCTCTTCTTCATTACCTTTTTTTTTTTGACTGTTAACCAGTGTATTTATCTAAATAACCACTAACTCTCTTCTTCATTACCTTTTTTTTTTTTTGACTGTTAACCAGTGTATTTATCTAAATAACCACTAACTCTCTTCTTCATTACCTTTTTTTTTTTGACTGTTAACCAGTGTATTTATCTAAATAACCACTAACTCTCTTCTTCATTACCTTTTGTTTTTGACTGTTAACCAGTGTATTTATCTAAATAACCACTAACTCTCTTCTTCATTACCTTATTTTTTTTTTCTTCATTACCTTTTGTTTTGACTGTTAACCAGTGTATTTATCTAAATAACCACTAACTCTCTTCTTCATTACCTTTTTTTTTTTTGACTGTTAACCAGTGTATTTATCTAAATAACCACTAACTCTCTTCTTCATTACCTTTTTTGTTTTGACTGTTAACCAGTGTATTTATCTAAATAACCACTAACTCTCTTCTTCATTACCTTTTTTGTTTTGACTGTTAACCAGTGTATTTATCTAAATAACCACTAACTCTCTTCTTCATTACCTTTTTTTGTTTTGACTGTTAACCAGTGTATTTATCTAAATAACCACTAACTCTCTTTTCATTACCTTTTTTTGTTTTTGACAGTTAACCAGTGTATTTATCTAAATAACCACTAACTCTCTTCTTCATTACCTTTTTTTTTTGTTTTGACTGTTAACCAGTGTATTTATCTAAATAACCACTAACTCTCTTCTTCATTACCTTTTTTGTTTTGACTGTTAACCAGTGTATTTATCTAAATAACCACTAACTCTCTTCTTCATTACCTTTTTTGTTTTTGACTGTTAACCAGTGTATTTATCTAAATAACCACTAACTCTCTTCTTCATTACCTTTTGTTTTGACTGTTAACCAGTGTATTTATCTAAATAACCACTAACTCTCTTCTTCATTACCTTTTGTTTTTTGACTGTTAACCAGTGTATTTATCTAAATAACCACTAACTCTCTTCTTCATTACCTTTTTTTTTGTTTTGACTGTTAACCAGTGTATTTATCTAAATAACCACTAACTCTCTTCTTCATTACCTTTTTTGTTTTTGACTGTTAACCAGTGTATTTATCTAAATAACCACTAACTTTCTTCTTCATTACCTTTTTTTGGTTTTGACTGTTAACCAGTGTATTTATCTAAATAACCACTAACTCTCTTCTTCATTACCTTTTTTTTGTTTTTGACTGTTAACCAGTGTATTTATCTAAATAACCACTAACTCTCTTCTTCATTACCTTTTTTTGGTTTTGACTGTTAACCAGTGTATTTATCTAAATAACCACTAACTCTCTTCTTCATTACCTTTTTGTTTTTGACTGTTAACCAGTGTATTTATCTAAATAACCACTAACTCTCTTCTTCATTACCTTTTTTTTTTTTGACTGTTAACCAGTGTATTTATCTAAATAACCACTAACTCTCTTCTTCATTACCTTTTTTGTTTTGACTGTTAACCAGTGTATTTATCTAAATAACCACTAACTCTCTTCTTCATTACCTTTTTTTTTTTTGACTGTTAACCAGTGTATTTATCTAAATAACCACTAACTCTCTTCTTCATTACCTTTTTTTGTTTTGACTGTTAACCAGTGTATTTATCTAAATAACCACTAACTCTCTTCTTCATTACCTTTTGTTTTGACTGTTAACCAGTGTATTTATCTAAATAACCACTAACTCTCTTCTTCATTACCTTTTTGTTTTTGACTGTTAACCAGTGTATTTATCTAAATAACCACTAACTCTCTTCTTCATACCTTTTTGTTTTTGACTGTTAACCAGTGTATTTATCTAAATAACCACTAACTCTCTTCTTCATTACCTTTTTTTTTTTTGACTGTTAACCAGTGTATTTATCTAAATAACCACTAACTCTCTTCTTCATTACCTTTTTTGTTTTGACTGTTAACCAGTGTATTTATCTAAATAACCACTAACTCTCTTCTTCATTACCTTTTTTTTTTGACTGTTAACCAGTGTATTTATCTAAATAACCACTAACTCTCTTCTTCATTACCTTTTTTGTTTTGACTGTTAACCAGTGTATTTATCTAAATAACCACTAACTCTCTTCTTCATTACCTTTTTTTGTTTTTGACTGTTAACCAGTGTATTTATCTAAATAACCACTAACTCTCTTCTTCATTACCTTTTTTGTTTTGACTGTTAACCAGTGTATTTATCTAAATAACCACTAACTCTCTTCTTCATTACCTTTTTTTGTTTTGACTGTTAACCAGTGTATTTATCTAAATAACCACTAACTCTCTTCTTCATTACCTTTTTTTTGTTTTGACTGTTAACCAGTGTATTTATCTAAATAACCAGTAATCTAAATCTTCTTCTTCATTACCTTTTTTTTTTGACTGTTAACCAGTGTATTTATCTAAATAACCACTAACTCTCTTCTTCATTACCTTTTTTTTTTTGACTGTTAACCAGTGTATTTATCTAAATAACCACTAACTCTCTTCTTCATTACCTTTTTTTTTTTTGACTGTTAACCAGTGTATTTATCTAAATAACCACTAACTCTCTTCTTCATTACCTTTTTTTTTGACTGTTAACCAGTGTATTTATCTAAATAACCACTAACTCTCTTCTTCATTACCTTTTTTTTTTTTGACTGTTAACCAGTGTATTTATCTAAATAACCACTAACTCTCTTCTTCATTACCTTTTTTTTTTGACTGTTAACCAGTGTATTTATCTAAATAACCACTAACTCTCTTCTTCATTACCTTTTTTTGTTTTTTGACTGTTAACCAGTGTATTTATCTAAATAACCACTAACTCTCTTCTTCATTACCTTTTTTTTTTTTTGACTGTTAACCAGTGTATTTATCTAAATAACCACTAACTCTCTTCTTCATTACCTTTTTTTTTTGACTGTTAACCAGTGTATTTATCTAAATAACCACTAACTCTCTTCTTCATTACCTTTTTTTGTTTTGACTGTTAACCAGTGTATTTATCTAAATAACCACTAACTCTCTTCTTCATTACCTTTTTTTGACTGTTAACCAGTGTATTTATCTAAATAACCACTAACTCTCTTCTTCATTACCTTTTTGTTTTTGACTGTTAACCAGTGTATTTATCTAAATAACCACTAACTCTCTTCTTCATTACCTTTTTTTTTTTTGACTGTTAACCAGTGTATTTATCTAAATAACCACTAACTCTCTTCTTCATTACCTTTTTTTGTTTTTGACTGTTAACCAGTGTATTTATCTAAATAACCACTAACTCTCTTCTTCATTACCTTTTTGTTTTTGACTGTTAACCAGTGTATTTATCTAAATAACCACTAACTCTCTTCTTCATTACCTTTTTGTTTTTGACTGTTAACCAGTGTATTTATCTAAATAACCACTAACTCTCTTCTTCATTACCTTTTTTTGTTTTTGACTGTTAACCAGTGTATTTATCTAAATAACCACTAACTCTCTTCTTCATTACCTTTTTTGTTTTTGACTGTTAACCAGTGTATTTATCTAAATAACCACTAACTCTCTTCTTCATTACCTTTTTTGTTTTGACTGTTAACCAGTGTATTTATCTAAATAACCACTAACTCTCTTCTTCATTACCTTTTTTGTTTTGACTGTTAACCAGTGTATTTATCTAAATAACCACTAACTCTCTTCTTCATTACCTTTTGTTTTTTGACTGTTAACCAGTGTATTTATCTAAATAACCACTAACTCTCTTCTTCATTACCTTTTTGTTTTGACTGTTAACCAGTGTATTTATCTAAATAACCACTAACTCTCTTCTTCATTACCTTTTTTTTTTTTGACTGTTAACCAGTGTATTTATCTAAATAACCACTAACTCTCTTCTTCATTACCTTTTTTGTTTTTGTTTTGACTGTTAACCAGTGTATTTATCTAAATAACCACTAACTCTCTTCTTCATTACCTTTTTGTTTTTGACTGTTAACCAGTGTATTTATCTAAATAACCACTAACTCTCTTCTTCATTACCTTTTTTTTTTTGACTGTTAACCAGTGTATTTATCTAAATAACCACTAACTCTCTTCTTCATTACCTTTTGTTTTTTGACTGTTAACCAGTGTATTTATCTAAATAACCACTAACTCTCTTCTTCATTACCTTTTTTTTTTTGACTGTTAACCAGTGTATTTATCTAAATAACCACTAACTCTCTTCTTCATTACCTTTTTTGTTTTGACTGTTAACCAGTGTATTTATCTAAATAACCACTAACTCTCTTCTTCATACCATTTTGTTTTTGACTGTTAATCAGTGTATTTATCTAAATAACCACTAACTCTCTTCTTCATTACCTTTTTGTTTTTGACTGTTAACCAGTGTATTTATCTAAATAACCACTAACTCTTCTTCATACCATTTTGTTTTTGACTGTTAACCAGTGTATTTATCTAAATAACCACTAACTCTCTTCTTCATTACCTTTTTGTTTTTGACTGTTAACCAGTGTATTTATCTGAATAACCACTAACTCTCTTCTTCATTACCTTTTTTGTTTTGACTGTTAACCAGTGTATTTATCTAAATAACCACTAACTCTCTTCTTCATTACCTTTTTTTGGTTTTGACTGTTAACCAGTGTATTTATCTAAATAACCACAAACTCTCTTCTTCATTACCTTTTTGTTTTTGACTGTTAACCAGTGTATTTATCTAAATAACCACTAACTCTCTTCTTCATTACCTTTTTTGTTTTTGACTGTTAACCAGTGTATTTATCTAAATAACCACTAACTCTCTTCTTCATTACCTTTTTTGTTTTTGACTGTTAACCAGTGTATTTATCTAAATAACCACTAACTCTCTTCTTCATTACCTTTTTTTGGTTTTGACTGTTAACCAGTGTATTTATCTAAATAACCACTAACTCTCTTCTTCATTACCTTTTTTGTTTTGACTGTTAACCAGTGTATTTATCTAAATAACCACTAACTCTCTTCTTCATTACCTTTTTATTTTGACTGTTAACCAGTGTATTTATCTAAATAACCACTAACTCTCTTCTTCATTACCTTTTTTTTTTTTGACTGTTAACCAGTGTATTTATCTAAATAACCACTAACTCTCTTCTTCATTACCTTTTTTTGTTTTGACTGTTAACCAGTGTATTTATCTAAATAACCACTAACTCTCTTCTTCATTACCTTTTTTTTTGTTTTGACTGTTAACCAGTGTATTTATCTAAATAACCACTAACTCTCTTCTTCATTACCTTTTTTTTGTTTTGACTGTTAACCAGTGTATTTATCTAAATAACCACTAACTCTCTTCTTCATTACCTTTTTTTGTTTTGACTGTTAACCAGTGTATTTATCTAAATAACCACTAACTCTCTTCTTCATTACCTTTTTTTTTTTGACTGTTAACCAGTGTATTTATCTAAATAACCACTAACTCTCTTCTTCATTACCTTTTGTTTTGACTGTTAACCAGTGTATTTATCTAAATAACCACTAACTCTCTTCTTCATTACCTTTTGTTTTGACTGTTAACCAGTGTATTTATCTAAATAACCACTAACTCTCTTCTTCATTACCTTTTTATCTTTTGACTGTTAACCAGTGTATTTATCTAAATAACCACTAACTCTCTTCTTCATTACCTTTTGTTTTTTGACTGTTAACCAGTGTATTTATCTAAATAACCACTAACTCTCTTCTTCATTACCTTTTTTTTGACTGTTAACCAGTGTATTTATCTAAATAACCACTAACTCTCTTCTTCATTACCTTTTGTTTTTTGACTGTTAACCAGTGTATTTATCTAAATAACCACTAACTCTCTTCTTCATTACCTTTTTTTTTTTGACTGTTAACCAGTGTATTTATCTAAATAACCACTAACTCTCTTCTTCATTACCTTTTTTGTTTTTTGACTGTTAACCAGTGTATTTATCTAAATAACCACTAACTCTCTTCTTCATTACCTTTTGTTTTGACTGTTAACCAGTGTATTTATCTAAATAACCACTAACTCTCTTCTTCATTACCTTTTTTTTTTTGACTGTTAACCAGTGTATTTATCTAAATAACCACTAACTCTCTTCTTCATTACCTTTTTTTTTTTTTTGACTGTTAACCAGTGTATTTATCTAAATAACCACTAACTCTCTTCTTCATTACCTTTTGTTTTTTGACTGTTAACCAGTGTATTTATCTAAATAACCACTAACTCTCTTCTTCATTACCTTTTTTGTTTTTTGACTGTTAACCAGTGTATTTATCTAAATAACCACTAACTCTCTTCTTCATTACCTTTTTTTTTTTGACTGTTAACCAGTGTATTTATCTAAATAACCACTAACTCTCTTCTTCATTACCTTTTTTTTTTTGACTGTTAACCAGTGTATTTATCTAAATAACCACTAACTCTCTTCTTCATTACCTTTTTTTGTTTTGACTGTTAACCAGTGTATTTATCTAAATAACCACTAACTCTCTTCTTCATTACCTTTTTTTTGACTGTTAACCAGTGTATTTATCTAAATAACCACTAACTCTCTTCTTCATTACCTTTTTTTTTGACTGTTAACCAGTGTATTTATCTAAATAACCACTAACTCTCTTCTTCATTACCTTTTTTGTTTTTTGACTGTTAACCAGTGTATTTATCTAAATAACCACTAACTCTCTTCTTCATTACCTTTTTTTGTTTTGACTGTTAACCAGTGTATTTATCTAAATAACCACTAACTCTCTTCTTCATTACCTTTTTTTTTTTTGACTGTTAACCAGTGTATTTATCTAAATAACCACTAACTCTCTTCTTCATTACCTTTTTTGTTTTGACTGTTAACCAGTGTATTTATCTAAATAACCACTAACTCTCTTCTTCATTACCTTTTTTTTGTTTTTGACTGTTAACCAGTGTATTTATCTAAATAACCACTAACTCTCTTCTTCATTACCTTTTTTTTTTTGACTGTTAACCAGTGTATTTATCTAAATAACCACTAACTCTCTTCTTCATTACCTTTTTTTTTTTGACTGTTAACCAGTGTATTTATCTAAATAACCACTAACTCTCTTCTTCATTACCTTTTTTTGTTTTGACTGTTAACCAGTGTATTTATCTAAATAACCACTAACTCTCTTCTTCATTACCTTTTTTGTTTTGACTGTTAACCAGTGTATTTATCTAAATAACCACTAACTCTCTTCTTCATTACCTTTTTTGTTTTGACTGTTAACCAGTGTATTTATCTAAATAACCACTAACTCTCTTCTTCATTACCTTTTTTTGTTTTGACTGTTAACCAGTGTATTTATCTAAATAACCACTAACTCTCTTCTTCATTACCTTTTTTTGTTTTGACTGTTAACCAGTGTATTTATCTAAATAACCACTAACTCTCTTCTTCATTACCTTTTTTTTTTGACTGTTAACCAGTGTATTTATCTAAATAACCACTAACTCTCTTCTTCATTACCTTTTTTTGTTTTGACTGTTAACCAGTGTATTTATCTAAATAACCACTAACTCTCTTCTTCATTACCTTTTTTTTTTTTGACTGTTAACCAGTGTATTTATCTAAATAACCACTAACTCTCTTCTTCATTACCTTTTTTTTTTTTTGACTGTTAACCAGTGTATTTATCTAAATAACCACTAACTCTCTTCTTCATTACCTTTTGTTTTTGACTGTTAACCAGTGTATTTATCTAAATAACCACTAACTCTCTTCTTCATTACCTTTTTTGTTTTGACTGTTAACCAGTGTATTTATCTAAATAACCACTAACTCTCTTCTTCATTACCTTTTTTTGTTTTGACTGTTAACCAGTGTATTTATCTAAATAACCACTAACTCTCTTCTTCATTACCTTTTTTGTTTTGACTGTTAACCAGTGTATTTATCTAAATAACCACTAACTCTCTTCTTCATTACCTTTTGTTTTTGACTGTTAACCAGTGTATTTATCTAAATAACCACTAACTCTCTTCTTCATTACCTTTTTTTTTTTGACTGTTAACCAGTGTATTTATCTAAATAACCACTAACTCTCTTCTTCATTACCTTTTGTTTTTGACTGTTAACCAGTGTATTTATCTAAATAACCACTAACTCTCTTCTTCATTACCTTTTTTTTTTTTGACTGTTAACCAGTGTATTTATCTAAATAACCACTAACTCTCTTCTTCATTACCTTTTTTTTTTTGACTGTTAACCAGTGTATTTATCTAAATAACCACTAACTCTCTTCTTCATTACCTTTTTTTTTTTGACTGTTAACCAGTGTATTTATCTAAATAACCACTAACTCTCTTCTTCATTACCTTTTGTTTTTGACTGTTAACCAGTGTATTTATCTAAATAACCACTAACTCTCTTCTTCATTACCTTTTTTTGTTTTGACTGTTAACCAGTGTATTTATCTAAATAACCACTAACTCTCTTCTTCATTACCTTTTTTTTTTGACTGTTAACCAGTGTATTTATCTAAATAACCACTAACTCTCTTCTTACATTACCTTTTTTTAAATAACCACTAACTCTTTCTTCACCTTTTTTTGTTTTGACTGTTAACCAGTGTATTTATCTAAATAACCACTAACTCTCTTCTTCATTACCTTTTTTTTGTTTGACTGTTAACCAGTGTATTTATCTAAATAACCACTAACTCTCTTCTTCATTACCTTTTTTTTTTTTGACTGTTAACCAGTGTATTTATCTAAATAACCACTAACTCTCTTCTTCATTACCTTTTTGTTTTGACTGTTAACCAGTGTATTTATCTAAATAACCACTAACTCTCTTCTTCATTACCTTTTTTTTTTTTTGACTGTTAACCAGTGTATTTATCTAAATAACCACTAACTCTCTTCTTCATTACCTTTTGTTTTTGACTGTTAACCAGTGTATTTATCTAAATAACCACTAACTCTCTTCTTCATTACCTTTTTTTTTTTGACTGTTAACCAGTGTATTTATCTAAATAACCACTAACTCTCTTCTTCATTACCTTTTTTTTTTTGACTGTTAACCAGTGTATTTATCTAAATAACCACTAACTCTCTTCTTCATTACCTTTTTTTTTTTGACTGTTAACCAGTGTATTTATCTAAATAACCACTAACTCTCTTCTTCATTACCTTTTTTTTTTTGACTGTTAACCAGTGTATTTATCTAAATAACCACTAACTCTCTTCTTCATTACCTTTTGTTTTTTTGACTGTTAACCAGTGTATTTATCTAAATAACCACTAACTCTCTTCTTCATTACCTTTTTTGTTTTTGACTGTTAACCAGTGTATTTATCTAAATAACCACAAACTCTCTTCTTCATTACCTTTTTGTTTTGACTGTTAACCAGTGTATTTATCTAAATAACCACTAACTCTCTTCGTCATTACCTTTTTTGTTTTGACTGTTAACCAGTGTATTTATCTAAATAACCACTAACTTCATTACCTCTTCTTCATTAACCTTTTTTGTTTTTTGACTGTTAACCAGTGTATTTATCTAAATAACCACTAACTCTCTTCTTCATTACCTTTTGTTTTGACTGTTAACCAGTGTATTTATCTAAATAACCACTAACTCTCTTCTTCATTACCTTTTTTGTTTGTTTTGACTGTTAACCAGTGTATTTATCTAAATAACCACAAACTCTCTTCTTTATTACGTTTTGGTTTTTGACTGTTAACCAGTGTATTTATCTAAATAACCACTAACTCTCTTCTTCATTACCTTTTTTGTTTTTGACTGTTAACCAGTGTATTTATCTAAATAACCACTAACTCTCTTCTTCATTACCTTTTTTTGTTTTGACTGTTAACCAGTGTATTTATCTAAATAACCACTAACTCTCTTCTTCATTACATTTTTTGGTTTTGACTGTTAACCAGTGTATTTATCTAAATAACCACTAACTCTCTTCTTCATTACCTTTTGTTTTTGACTGTTAACCAGTGTATTTATCTAAATAACCACTAACTCTCTTCTTCATTACCTTTTTTTTTTTGACTGTTAACCAGTGTATTTATCTAAATAACCACTAACTCTCTTCTTCATTACCTTTTTGTTTTTGACTGTTAACCAGTGTATTTATCTAAATAACCACTAACTCTTCTTCATTACCTTTTTTTGGTTTTGACTGTTAACCAGTGTATTTATCTAAATAACCACTAACTCTCTTCTTCATTACCTTTTTTTGTTTTGACTGTTAACCAGTGTATTTATCTAAATAACCACTAACTCTCTTCTTCATTACCTTTTTGTTTTTGACTGTTAACCAGTGTATTTATCTAAATAACCACTAACTCTCTTCTTCATTACCTTTTTTGTTTTGACTGTTAACCAGTGTATTTATCTAAATAACCACTAACTCTCTTCTTCATTACCTTTTTTTTTGTTTTGACTGTTAACCAGTGTATTTATCTAAATAACCACTAACTCTCTTCTTCATTACCTTTTTTTTGTTTTGACTGTTAACCAGTGTATTTATCTAAATAACCACTAACTCTCTTCTTCATTACCTTTTTGTTTTTGACTGTTAACCAGTGTATTTATCTAAATAACCACTAACTCTCTTCTTCATTACCTTTTTTGTTTTTGACTGTTAACCAGTGTATTTATCTAAATAACCACAAACTCTCTTCTTCATTACCTTTTTGTTTTGACTGTTAACCAGTGTATTTATCTAAATAACCACTAACTCTCTTCGTCATTACCTTTTTTGTTTTGACTGTTAACCAGTGTATTTATCTAAATAACCACTAACTCTCTTCTTCATTACCTTTTGTTTTTGACTGTTAACCAGTGTATTTATCTAAATAACCACTAACTCTCTTCTTCATTACCTTTTTTGTTTTTTGACTGTTAACCAGTGTATTTATCTAAATAACCACTAACTCTCTTCTTCATTACCTTTTGTTTGTTTTGACTGTTAACCAGTGTATTTATCTAAATAACCACTAACTCTCTTCTTCATTACCTTTTTTTGTTTTGACTGTTAACCAGTGTATTTATCTAAATAACCACTAACTCTCTTCTTCATTACCTTTTGTTTTTGACTGTTAACCAGTGTATTTATCTAAATAACCACTAACTCTCTTCTTCATTACCTTTTTTTTTTGACTGTTAACCAGTGTATTTATCTAAATAACCACTAACTCTCTTCTTCATTACCTTTTTTGTTTTGACTGTTAACCAGTGTATTTATCTAAATAACCACTAACTCTCTTCTTCATTACCTTTTGTTTTTTGACTGTTAACCAGTGTATTTATCTAAATAACCACTAACTCTCTTCTTCATTACCTTTTTTTGTTTTGACTGTTAACCAGTGTATTTATCTAAATAACCACTAACTCTCTTCTTCATTACCTTTTTTTGTTTTTGACTGTTAACCAGTGTATTTATCTAAATAACCACTAACTCTCTTCTTCATTACCTTTTTTTTTTGACTGTTAACCAGTGTATTTATCTAAATAACCACTAACTCTCTTCTTCATTACCTTTTTTTTTTTGACTGTTAACCAGTGTATTTATCTAAATAACCACTAACTCTCTTCTTCATTACCTTTTTTGTTTTGACTGTTAACCAGTGTATTTATCTAAATAACCACTAACTCTCTTCTTCATTACCTTTTTTTTTTTTGACTGTTAACCAGTGTATTTATCTAAATAACCACTAACTCTCTTCTTCATTACCTTTTTTGTTTTGACTGTTAACCAGTGTATTTATCTAAATAACCACTAACTCTCTTCTTCATTACCTTTTGTTTTTGACTGTTAACCAGTGTATTTATCTAAATAACCACTAACTCTCTTCTTCATTACCTTTTTTTTTTTGACTGTTAACCAGTGTATTTATCTAAATAACCACTAACTCTCTTCTTCATTACCTTTTTTTTTTTTTTTGACTGTTAACCAGTGTATTTATCTAAATAACCACTAACTCTCTTCTTCATTACCTTTTTTTTTTTTGACTGTTAACCAGTGTATTTATCTAAATAACCACTAACTCTCTTCTTCATTACCTTTTTTTTTTTGACTGTTAACCAGTGTATTTATCTAAATAACCACTAACTCTCTTCTTCATTACCTTTTTTTTTTTGACTGTTAACCAGTGTATTTATCTAAATAACCACTAACTCTCTTCTTCATTACCTTTTTTCTAAATTTTTGACTGTTAACCAGTGTATTTATCTAAATAACCACTAACTCTCTTCTTCATTACCTTTTTTGTTTTTTGACTGTTAACCAGTGTATTTATCTAAATAACCACTAACTCTCTTCTTCATTACCTTTTTGTTTTGACTGTTAACCAGTGTATTTATCTAAATAACCACTAACTCTCTTCTTCATTACCTTTTTTTTGACTGTTTGTATTTATCTAAATAACACTAACTAACTCTTCTTCATTACCTTTTTTTGACTGTTAACCAGTGTATTTATCTAAATAACCACTAACTCTCTTCTTCATTACCTTTTGTTTTGACTGTTAACCAGTGTATTTATCTAAATAACCACTAACTCTCTTCTTCATTACCTTTTGTTTTGACTGTTAACCAGTGTATTTATCTAAATAACCACTAACTCTCTTCTTCATTACCTTTTTTGTTTTTGACTGTTAACCAGTGTATTTATCTAAATAACCACTAACTCTCTTCTTCATTACCTTTTTGTTTTTGACTGTTAACCAGTGTATTTATCTAAATAACCACTAACTCTCTTCTTCATTACCTTTTTTTTGTTTTGACTGTTAACCAGTGTATTTATCTAAATAACCACTAACTCTCTTCTTCATTACCTTTTTTTTTTTTGACTGTTAACCAGTGTATTTATCTAAATAACCACTAACTCTCTTCTTCATTACCTTTTTTTTGTTTTGACTGTTAACCAGTGTATTTATCTAAATAACCACTAACTCTCTTCTTCATTACCTTTTGTTTTGACTGTTAACCAGTGTATTTATCTAAATAACCACTAACTCTCTTCTTCATTACCTTTTTTTCTTCATTACCTTTTTTGTTTTGACTGTTAACCAGTGTATTTATCTAAATAACCACTAACTCTCTTCTTCATTACCTTTTTTTGTTTTGACTGTTAACCAGTGTATTTATCTAAATAACCACTAACTCTCTTCTTCATTACCTTTTTTTGTTTTTGACTGTTAACCAGTGTATTTATCTAAATAACCACTAACTCTCTTCTTCATTACCTTTTTTTTGTTTTTGACTGTTAACCAGTGTATTTATCTAAATAACCACTAACTCTCTTCTTCATTACCTTTTTTTTTTTGGGCTGACTGTTAACCAGTGTATTTATCTAAATAACCACTAACTCTCTTCTTCATTACCTTTTTTGTTTTTGACTGTTAACCAGTGTATTTATCTAAATAACCACTAACTCTCTTCTTCATTACCTTTTTGTTTTTGACTGTTAACCAGTGTATTTATCTAAATAACCACTAACTCTCTTCTTCATTACCTTTTTTGTTTTTGACTGTTAACCAGTGTATTTATCTAAATAACCACTAACTCTCTTCTTCATTACCTTTTTGTGTTTTGACTGTTAACCAGTGTATTTATCTAAATAACCACTAACTCTCTTCTTCATTACCTTTTTGTTTTTGACTGTTAACCAGTGTATTTATCTAAATAACCACTAACTCTCTTCTTCATTACCTTTTTCTTCATTACCTTTTGTTTTGACTGTTAACCAGTGTATTTATCTAAATAACCACTAACTCTCTTCTTCATTACCTTTTGTTTTGACTGTTAACCAGTGTATTTATCTAAATAACCACTAACTCTCTTCTTCATTACCTTTTTGTTTTGACTGTTAACCAGTGTATTTATCTAAATAACCACTAACTCTCTTCTTCATTACCTTTTTTGTTTTTGACTGTTAACCAGTGTATTTATCTAAATAACCACTAACTCTCTTCTTCATTACCTTTTTTTTTTGACTGTTAACCAGTGTATTTATCTAAATAACCACTAACTCTCTTCTTCATTACCTTTTTTTGGTTTTGACTGTTAACCAGTGTATTTATCTAAATAACCACTAACTCTCTTCTTCATTACCTTTTTTTTTTGACTGTTAACCAGTGTATTTATCTAAATAACCACTAACTCTCTTCTTCATTACCTTTTTTGTTTTTGACTGTTAACCAGTGTATTTATCTAAATAACCACTAACTCTCTTCTTCATTACCTTTTTTTGTTTTGACTGTTAACCAGTGTATTTATCTAAATAACCACTAACTCTCTTCTTCATTACCTTTTTGTTTTTGACTGTTAACCAGTGTATTTATCTAAATAACCACTAACTTTCTTCCACTAACTCTCTTCTTCACATTTTGTTTTGACTTTAACCAGTGTATTTATCTATTAACTCTTTTCATTTGTTTTGACTGTTAACCAGTGTATTTATCTAAATAACCACAAACTCTCTTCTTCATTACCTTTTTGTTTTGACTGTTAACCAGTGTATTTATCTAAATAACCACTAACTCTCTTCTTCATTACCTTTTTTGTTTTTGACTGTTAACCAGTGTATTTATCTAAATAACCACTAACTCTCTTCTTCATTACCTTTTTTGTTTTTGACTGTTAACCAGTGTATTTATCTAAATAACCACTAACTCTCTTCTTCATTACCTTTTTGTTTTTGACTGTTAACCAGTGTATTTATCTAAATAACCACTAACTCTCTTCTTCATTACCTTTTTGTTTTTGACTGTTAACCAGTGTATTTATCTAAATAACCACTAACTCTCTTCTTCATTACCTTTTGTTTTTTGACTGTTAACCAGTGTATTTATCTAAATAACCACTAACTCTCTTCTTCATTACCTTTTGTTTTTTGACTGTTAACCAGTGTATTTATCTAAATAACCACTAACTCTCTTCTTCATACCATTTTATTTTGACTGTTAATCAGTGTATTTATCTAAATAACCACTAACTCTCTTCTTCATTACCTTTTTTTGGTTTTGACTGTTAACCAGTGTATTTATCTAAATAACCACTAACTCTCTTCTTCATTACCTTTTTTTTTTGACTGTTAACCAGTGTATTTATCTAAATAACCACTAACTCTCTTCTTCATTACCTTTTTTGTTTTTTGACTGTTAACCAGTGTATTTATCTAAATAACCACTAACTCTCTTCTTCATTACCTTTTTTTTTTTTGACTGTTAACCAGTGTATTTATCTAAATAACCACTAACTCTCTTCTTCATTACCTTTTTTTTGACTTTAACTGTATTTATCTAAATAACCAGTGTATTTATCTAAATGTTAACCAGTGTATCTATCTAAATAACTTAACTCTCTTACCTTTTTTGTTTTGACTGTTAACCAGTGTATTTATCTAAATAACCACTAACTCTCTTCTTCATTACCTTTTTTTGTTTTGACTGTTAACCAGTGTATTTATCTAAATAACCACTAACTCTCTTCTTCATTACCTTTTTGTTTTTGACTGTTAACCAGTGTATTTATCTAAATAACCACTAACTCTCTTCTTCATTACCTTTTTTTGTTTTGACTGTTAACCAGTGTATTTATCTAAATAACCACTAACTCTCTTCATTACCAGTTATTTTGTTTTTCTTGACTGTTAACCAGTGTATTTATCTAAATAACCACTAACTCTCTTCTTCATTACCTTTTGTTTTGACTGTTAACCAGTGTATTTATCTAAATAACCACTAACTCTCTTCTTCATTACCTTTTTTTGTTTTGACTGTTAACCAGTGTATTTATCTAAATAACCACTAACTCTCTTCTTCATTACCATTTTGTTTTTGACTGTTAACCAGTGTATTTATCTAAATAACCACTAACTCTCTTCTTCATTACCTTTTTTTGTTTTGACTGTTAACCAGTGTATTTATCTAAATAACCACTAACTCTCTTCTTCATTACCTTTTTTGTTTTGACTGTTAACCAGTGTATTTATCTAAATAACCACTAACTCTCTTCTTCATTACCTTTTGTTTTGACTGTTAACCAGTGTATTTATCTAAATAACCACTAACTCTCTTCTTCATTACCTTTTTTTTTGACTGTTAACCAGTGTATTTATCTAAATAACCACTAACTTTCTTCTTCATTACCTTTTTTTTTTTTTTGACTGTTAACCAGTGTATTTATCTAAATAACCACTAACTCTCTTCTTCATTACCTTTTGTTTTTGACTGTTAACCAGTGTATTTATCTAAATAACCACTAACTCTCTTCTTCATTACCTTTTTGTTTTGACTGTTAACCAGTGTATTTATCTAAATAACCACTAACTCTTCTTCTTCATTACCTTTTTGTTTTTGACTGTTAACCAGTGTATTTATCTAAATAACCACTAACTCTCTTCTTCATTACCTTTTTTTTTTTTGACTGTTAACCAGTGTATTTATCTAAATAACCACTAACTCTCTTCTTCATTACCTTTTGTTTTGACTGTTTGTATTTATCTGTTAACCAGTGTATTTATCTAAATAACCACTAACTCTCTTCTTCATTACCTTTTGTTTTTGACTGTTAACCAGTGTATTTATCTAAATAACCACTAACTTTCTTCTTCATTACCTTTTTTGTTTTGACTGTTAACCAGTGTATTTATCTAAATAACCACTAACTCTCTTCTTCATTACCTTTTGTTTTGACTGTTAACCAGTGTATTTATCTAAATAACCACTAACTCTCTTCTTCATTACCTTTTTTTTTTTGACTGTTAACCAGTGTATTTATCTAAATAACCACTAACTCTCTTCTTCATTACCTTTTGTTTTGACTGTTAACCAGTGTATTTATCTAAATAACCACTAACTTTCTTCTTCATTACATTAACCAGTTTGTTTTTGACTGTTAACCAGTGTATTTATCTAAATAACCACTAACTCTTCTTCATTACCTTTTTTTGTTTTGACTGTTAACCAGTGTATTTATCTAAATAACCACTAACTTCTCTTCTTCATTACCTTTTGTTTTGACTGTTAACCAGTGTATTTATCTAAATAACCACTAACTCTCTTCTTCACCTTACCTGTTAACCAGTGTATTTTCTAAATAACCACTAACTCTCTTCTTCATTACCTTTTGACTGTTAACCAGTGTATTTATCTAAATAACCACTAACTCTCTTCTTCATTACCTTTTGTTTTTGACTGTTAACCAGTGTATTTATCTAAATAACCACTAACTCTCTTTCTTCATTACCTTTTTTTTTTGTTTTGACTGTTAACCAGTGTATTTATCTAAATAACCACTAACTCTTCTTCTTTACCTTTTGTTTTTGACTGTTAACCAGTTTTATCTAAATAACCACTAACTCTTCTTCATTACCTTTTTTTGTTTTGACTGTTAACCAGTGTATTTATCTAAATAACCACTAACTCTCTTCTTCATTACCTTTTTTTTTTTGACTGTTAACCAGTGTATTTATCTAAATAACCACTAACTCTCTTCTTCATTACCTTTTTTGTTTTTTGACTGTTAACCAGTGTATTTATCTAAATAACCACTAACTCTCTTCTTCATTACCTTTTTTTGTTTTTGACTGTTAACCAGTGTATTTATCTAAATAACCACTAACTCTCTTCTTCATTACCTTTTTTTGTTTTTGACTGTTAACCAGTGTATTTATCTAAATAACCACTAACTCTCTTCTTCATTACCTTTTTTTTGTTTTGACTGTTAACCAGTGTATTTATCTAAATAACCACTAACTCTCTTCTTCATTACCTTTTTTTTTTTTGACTGTTAACCAGTGTATTTATCTAAATAACCACTAACTCTCTTCTTCATTACCTTTTTTTTGTTTTGACTGTTAACCAGTGTATTTATCTAAATAACCACTAACTCTCTCTCTTCATTACCTTTTTTTGTTTTGACTGTTAACCAGTGTATTTATCTAAATAACCACTAACTCTCTTCTTCATTACCTTTTTATCTAAATAACCACTAACTCTCTTCTTCATTACCTTTTGTTTTGACTGTTAACCAGTGTATTTATCTAAATAACCACTAACTCTCTTCTTCATTACCTTTTCGTTTTTGACTGTTAACCAGTGTATTTATCTAAATAACCACTAACTCTCTTCTTCATTACCTTTTGTTTTTGACTGTTAACCAGTGTATTTATCTAAATAACCACTAACTCTCTTCTTCATTACCTTTTTGTTTTGACTGTTAACCAGTGTATTTATCTAAATAACCACTAACTCTCTTCTTCATTACCTTTTTTTGACTGTTAACCAGTGTATTTATCTAAATAACCACTAACTCTCTTCTTCATTACCTTTTGTTTTGACTGTTAATTGTATTTATCTAAATAACCACTAACTTCTTCTTTCATTACCTTTTGTTTTTGACTGTTAACCAGTGTATTTATCTAAATAACCACTAACTCTCTTCTTCATTACCTTTTTTTGTTTTGACTGTTAACCAGTGTATTTATCTAAATAACCACTAACTCTCTTCTTCATTACCTTTTGTTTTTTGACTGTTAACCAGTGTATTTATCTAAATAACCACTAACTCTCTTTCTTCATTACCTTTTTTGTTTTTGACTGTTAACCAGTGTATTTATCTAAATAACCACTAACTCTCTCTTCATTACCTTTTTTTGTTTTTGACTGTTAACCAGTGTATTTATCTAAATAACCACTAACTCTCTTCTTCATTACCTTTTTTTTTTGACTGTTAACCAGTGTATTTATCTAAATAACCACTAACTCTCTTCTTCATTACCTTTTTGTTTTGACTGTTAACCAGTGTATTTATCTAAATAACCACTAACTCTTCTTCATTACCTTTTGTTTTTGACTGTTAACCAGTGTATTTATCTAAATAACCACTAACTCTTTATGCTTCTTCACTTTCCTTTTTTTGTTTTGACTGTTAACCAGTGTATTTATCTAAATAACCACTAACTCTCTTCTTCATTACTGTTAACCAGTTTTTTCTAAATAACCACTAATTTCTTCTTCATTACCAGTGTATGTTTTATCTAAATAACCACTAACTCTTCTTCATTACCTTTTGTTTTGACTGTTAACCAGTGTATTTATCTAAATAACCACTAACTCTCTTCTTCATTACCTTTTGTTTTGACTGTTAACCAGTGTATTTATCTAAATAACCACTAACTTCTTCTTTCATTACCTTTTGTTTTGACTGTTAACCAGTGTATTTATCTAAATAACCACTAACTCTTTCTTCATTACCTTTTTTTGTTTTTGACTGTTAACCAGTGTATTTATCTAAATAACCACTAACTCTCTTCTTCATTACCTTTTGTTTTTTTGACTGTTAACCAGTGTATTTATCTAAATAACCACTAACTCTCTTCTTCATTACCTTTTTTTTTTTGACTGTTAACCAGTGTATTTATCTAAATAACCACTAACTTCTTCTTCATTACCTTTTTTGTTTTGACTGTTAACCAGTGTATTTATCTAAATAACCACTAACTCTCTTCATTACCTTTTTTTGTTTTGATTTAACCAGTTTTTATCTAAATTTCTCTTTTTCATTACCTTTTTTTTTGTTTTGACTGTTAACCAGTGTATTTATCTAAATAACCACTAACTCTTCTTCATTACCTTTTTTTTGTTTTGACTGTTAACCAGTGTATTTATCTAAATAACCACTAACTCTCTTCTTCATTACCTTTTGTTTTTGACTGTTAACCAGTGTATTTATCTAAATAACCACTAACTCTCTTCTTCATTACCTTTTTTGTTTTGACTGTTAACCAGTGTATTTATCTAAATAACCACTAACTCTCTTCTTCATTACCTTTTGTTTTGACTGTTAACCAGTGTATTTATCTAAATAACCACTAACTCTCTTCTTCATTACCTTTTGTTTTTTGACTGTTAACCAGTGTATTTATCTAAATAACCACTAACTTCTCTTCTTCTGTTATTATCTAAATAACCACTTTTTTTTTCATTTTTTGACTGTTAACCAGTGTATTTATCTAAATAACCACTAACTCTCTTCTTCATTACCTTTTTGTTTTTGACTGTTAACCAGTGTATTTATCTAAATAACCACTAACTCTCTTCTTCATTACCTTTTTTTGTTTTGACTGTTAACCAGTGTATTTATCTAAATAACCACTAACTCTCTTCTTCATTACCTTTTTTTTTTGACTGTTAACCAGTGTATTTATCTAAATAACCACTAACTCTCTTCTTCATTACCTTTTTTGTTTTGACTGTTAACCAGTGTATTTATCTAAATAACCACTAACTCTCTTCTTCATTACCTTTTTTGTTTTTGACTGTTAACCAGTGTATTTATCTAAATAACCACTAACTCTCTTCTTCATTACCTTTTTTTGGTTTTGACTGTTAACCAGTGTATTTATCTAAATAACCACTAACTCTCTTCTTCATTACCTTTTTTTTGTTTTGTGACTGTTAACCAGTGTATTTATCTAAATAACCACTAACTCTTCTTCATTACCTTTTGTTTTGACTGTTAACCAGTGTATTTATCTAAATAACCACTAACTCTCTTCTTCATTACCTTTTTGTTTTGACTGTTAACCAGTGTATTTATCTAAATAACCACTAACTCTCTTCTTCATTACCTTTTTTGTTTTGACTGTTAACCAGTGTATTTATCTAAATAACCACTAACTCTTCTCTTCATTACCTTTTTTTGTTTTGACTGTTAACCAGTGTATTTATCTAA
>NW_027467777.1:5617838-5672241 GCF_004210375.1 Tachypleus tridentatus | reverse complement strand
AGGATGAGGCAGTGTTATGTGGTATTTATTCCAGTCAAAGCAAGAGGTCTGTAGAGTAAGGAGGATGAGGCAGTGTTATGGCATTTATCCTGTCAGCAAGAGAGTAGAGGGGAGGATGAAGCAGTGTTATGTGGCATTTCCATCAGCAAGAGGTCTGTAGAGTAAGGAGGATGAGGCAGTGCTATGTGGCATTTATTCTCATCAGCAAGAGGTCCTGTAGAGTAAGGAGGATGAGGCAGTGTTATGTGGTATTTATTCTCCAGCAAGAGGTCCAGAGGAGGAGGATGAGGCAGCAAGCCATGTATTCTTCATCAAGAAGAGGTGAAGTAAGGAGGATGAGGCAGTGTTATGTGGTATTTATCATCTCAGCAAGAGGTCCGTAGCAAGGAGGATGAGGCAGTGTTATGCGTGGTATTTTATCCTGTCAAAGCAAGAGGTCTCAGAGTAAGGAGGATGAGGCAGTGTTGGTGGGTTTATTCCCCATCAGCAAGAGGTCCGTAGAGCAAGGAGGATGAGGCAGCTTATGTGGTATTTATTCAGTCAGCAAGAGGTCCAGAGTAAGGAGGAGGCAGCAAGCGGTGGCATTTATTCCCAGTCAGCAAGAGATCCGTGGTAGAGCAGGAGGATGAGGCAGTGTTATGTGGTATTTATCCTAACAAAGAGGTCCGTAGAGCAAGGAGGATGAGGCAGTTTAAGGTGGCATTTATCTCCATCAGCAAGAGGTCCAGACAAGAAGGATGAGGCAGGCAGGCATGGTACCATCCAAGAGGTCCGTAGAGAGCAAGGAGGATGAGGCAGCAAGCGTGGTATTTATCCAGATCAGCAAGAGGTCCGTAGAGTAAGGAGGATGAGGCAGTGTTATGTGGTATTTATCCGTCAGCAAGAGGTCTGAGAGTAAGGAGGTGAGGCAAATTCATCCCAACGCCATTCTGCAGAGCAAGGAGTGCATCATGAGGCAGCAAGTTACATGTGGGCATTTATTCCGTCAGCAAGAGGTCCGAAATATAAGGAGGATTTATGAAGCAGTGTTATGTGGTGCATTTGACCGTCAAAGCAAGAGGTCTGTAGAGTAGTAAGGAGGATGAGGCAGTGTTATGTGGTGCATGTATTCCATCAGCAAGAGGTCCAGCAGAAGGAGGATGAGGCAGCAGTGTTATGTGGTATTTATTCCATCAGCAAGAGGTCCGGTAGAGTAAGGAGGATGAGGCAGCAAGCATGTGGCATTTATCCTGTCAGCAAGAGGTCCAGAGTAAGGAGGATGAGGTGTTATGTGGCATTTATTCCTGTCAAAGCAAGAGGTCTGTAGAGTAAGGAGGATGAGGCAGTGTTATGTGGTATTTATTCAGTCAGCAAGAGGTCCAGAGCAAGGATGACCATGTGGCCATGCAAGCAAGAGGTCCGGAGGATAGCCGCGTTATTTTACGAATTATGCCAAGAGTCAGGCAATGCATCCAGCAAATGTTTACAACCGGTGTTAAGGGGATGACGATGCAGCCATGTGGCACTATCCAAAAGCAAAGAGGTCCAGTAAGAGCAAGCGATGATTTATTAGCAGAAAAAAAGGAAAAGCATGTGGCATTTATTCCTGGTCAGCAAGAGGTCTGTAGAGCGAGGATGAAGCAGTGCATGTGGTATTTATTCCACAGCAAGAGGTCCGTAGAGTAAGGAGGATGAGGCAATGTTATGTGGTATTTATTCCAGCAGCAAGAGGTCCCTGTAGAGTAAGGAGGATGAGGCAGTGTTATGTGGTTTTATCTCCATCAGCAAGAGGTGGTGCAGGAGGAGGATGAGGCAGAGCAGGTACTGCATTTATCCTATCAGCAAGAGGTCCAGTGGAGAGCAGGAGGATGAGGCAGTGTTATGTGGTATTTATTCTGTCAGCAAGAGGTCTGTAGAGTAATGAGGATGAGGCAGTGTTATGGGCATTTATTCTATCAGCAAGAGGTCCGGTCCAGGGAGGATGAGGCAAGTTATGTGGCATTTATCCATCAGCAAGAGGTCTGTAGAGTAAGGAGGATGAGGCAGTGTTATGTGGTATTTATCCTCCAAAGCAAGAGGTCCTGTAGAGTAAGGAGGATGAGGCAGTGTTATGTGGCATTTATCTCCCATCAGCAAGAGGTCCTGTATAAGGAGGATGATGAGGCAGCTTCATGTGGCTTTAGTTCCATCAGCAAGAGGTCCGTAAGCACAAGTAAGGGGCTGAGAGGCAGTGCTTATGTGGCATTTATTCCATCAGCAAGAGGTCCAGAGCAAGGGAGGATGAGGCAGTATGTGGTATTTATCCAGTCAGCAAGAGGTCCAGTGAGTAAGGAGGATGAGGGCAGTGCATGTGGCATTTATTCTGTCAGCAAGAGGTCTGTAGAGTAAGGAGGATGAGGCAGTGTTATGTGGTATTTATCTGTCAGCAAGAGGTCCGTAGAGTAAGGAGGTGGTATTTATCTCTGGTCAGCAAGAGGTCTGTAGAGTAAGGAGGATGAGGTGTTTATGGTATTTATTCTCATCAGCAAGAGGTCTGTAGAGTAAGGAGGATGAGGCAGTGTTATGTGGCATTTATCTCCATCAGCAAGAGGTCCAGAGTAAGGAGGATGAGGCAGTGCTATGTGGCATTTATTCCGTCAACAAGAGGTCTGAGAGTAAGGAGGATGAGGCAGGTATGTGGTAGATTATTCCCAGCAAGAGGTCCGGTAGAGCGAGGATGAGGCAGTGCCATGTGGCATTTATTCCTGTCAAAGAGGTCCAGAGCAAGGAGGATGAGGCAGTGCTGGCGTGGCATTTATTCCATCAGCAAGAGGTCCGTAGAGTAAGGAGGATGAGGCAGGTTATGTGGCATTTATTCTGTCAGCAAGAGGTCCTGGAGCAAGGAGGATGAGGCAGTGTTATGTGGCATTTATCCCATCAGCAAGAGGTCTCAGGTAGAGGATGGAGGATGAGGCAGTGCCATGTGGCAATATCCTGTCAGCAGGAGGGTCTGGTAGAGCAAGGAGGATGAGGCAGTGTTATGTGGCATTTATCCCAAGCATCCTGAGAGAAGCAGAGGTGAGGCAGAGCATGTGGCAGATTCATCATGGCAAGAGGTCTGAGAGGGAGGATGAGGCAGTGTTATGTGGCATTATTCTTTCTCAGCAAGAGGTCTAGAGTAAGGAGGATGAGGTGCAAGGCGTGTGGCATTCTGTCAGCAAGAGGTCTGTAGAGTAAGGAGGATGAGGCAGTGTTATGTGGTATTTATTCCATCAGCAAGAGGTCCGTAGAGTAAGGAGGATGAGGCAGCATGCAGTGGCATTTATTCCGGTCAGCAAGAGGTCCGCAGAGGAGGATGAGGCAGTGTTATGTGGTATTTACTTTCAGCAAGAGGTCCGCAGAGCAAGGAGGATGAGTGCAGTGTTATGTGGTATTTATCTGTCAGCAAGAGGTCCGTAGAGTAAGGAGGATGAGAGGCATGGCATTTATCCCACAGCAAGAGGTCCGTAGAGGCGAGGATGAGGCAGTTATGTGGCATTTATTCCATCAGCAAGAGGTCCAGAGTAAGGAGGATGAGGCAGTGTTATGTGGTATTTATTCCATCAGCAAGAGGTCCTGTAGAGTAAGGAGGATGAGGCAGTGTTATGTGATATTTATCCAGGTCAGCAAGAGGTCCGCAGAGTAAGGATAGACGAGGCAGTGTTATGTGGCATGTATTCCTGTCAGCAAGATCTGTAGAGTAAGGAGGATGCAGCTTGCGTGTTATGGTATTATTCCATCAAAGCAAGGGGTCCTGTAGAGTAAGGAGGATGAGGCAGTGTTATGTGGTATTTATTCTGTCAGCAAGAGGTCTGTAGAGTAAGGAGGATGAGGCAGTGTTATATGTGGCATTTATCTCATCAGCAAGAGGTCCAGAGTAAGGAGGATGAGGCAGTGTTATGGTAATTTATCCCAGCAAGAGGTCCAGAGTAAGGAGGATGAGGCAGTGTTATGTGGCATTTATTCTGTCAGCAAGAGGTCAGAGAGTAGCAAGGAGGATGAGGCAGTGTTATGTGGTATTTATTCCTGTCAGCAAGAGGTCCAGAGTAAGGAGGATGAGGCAGTGTGCCATGTGGCATTTATTCTGTCAGCAAGAGGTCTGTAGAGTAAGGAGGATGAGGCAGTGTTATGTGGCATTTATTCCCATCAGCAAGAGGTCCGTAGAGTAAGGAGGATGAGGCAGTGTTATGTGGCATTTATCTCCTGTCAGCAAGAGGTCTGTAGAGTAAGGAGGATGAGGTTATGCAGCAAGTTATGTGAGGCATTTATCTCCATCAGCAAGAGAGGTCTGTAGAGAGGTCCGGAGAGTAAGGAGGATGAGGCAGTGTTATGTGGTATTTATTCTGTCAGCAAGAGGTCTGTAGAGTAAGGAGGATGAGGCAGTGTTATGTGGTATTTATTCTGTCAAGCAAGAGGTCAGAGTAGGAGAGAGGCAGTGTTATGTGGTATTTATTCCATCAGCAAGAGGTCCGAGAGCAAGGAGGATGAGGCAGTGTTATGTGGCATTTATCTTCCAGTCAAGAGGTCTGTAGAGTAAGGAGGATGAGGCAGTGTTATGTGGTATTTATTCTGTCAGCAAGAGGTCTGTAGAGTAAGGAGGATGAGGCAGTGTTATGTGGTATTTATTCTGTCATCAGCAAGAGGTCTGTCAGCAAGAGGTCCGTAGAGTAAGGAGGATGAGGCAGTGTTATGTGGTATTTATTCTGTCAGCAAGAGGTCTGTAGAGCAAGGAGGATGAGGCAGTGTTATGTGGCATTTATTCTCATCAGCAAGAGGTCTGTAGAGTAAGGAGGATGAGGCAGTGTTATGTGGCATTTATTCTGTCAGCAAGAGGTCTGAAGAGTAAGGAGGATGAGGCAGTGTTATGTGGCATTTATCTCATCAGCAAGAGGTCTGGAGAGTAAGGAGGATGAGGCATTTATTCCGTTATGTTGGAGGAGGATGATTTGCTCTGCAAGTCTCATCAAAGAAGTCTGTAGAGCAAGGAGGATGAGGCAGTGTTATGTGGCATTTATTCTCATCAGCAAGAGGTCTGGTGGATGAGTAGGCAAGCTATGTGGTATGAGGCAGCAAGTTAGAGTGTGGCATTTATGTGTATTTATTCCGTCAGCAAGAGGTCTGTAGAGTAAGGAGGATGAGGCAGCAGTGGTATTTATTCCTTCAGCAATGTGAGTAAGGAGGATGAGGCAGTTTATTCTGTCAGCAAGAGGTCCTGAGAGTAAGGAGGATGAGGCAGTGTTATGTGGTATTTATCTCATCAGCAAGAGGTCCAGAGTAAGGAGGATGAGGCAGTGTTATGTGGTATTTATTCCTGTCAGCAAGAGGTCTGTAGGCATGGGCTAAGGAGGATGAGGCAGGCCAAGAGGTCCTGTTGAGAGTGTGGTATTTATCTCTATCAGCAAGAGGTCTGTAGAGTAAGGAGGATGAGGCAGTGTTATGTGGCATTTATTCTGTCAGCAAGAGGTCCGTAGAGTAAGGAGGATGAGGCAGTGTTATGTGGTATTTATTCTGTCAGCAAGAGGTCTGTAGAGTAAGGAGGATGAGGCAGTGTTATGTGGTGCATTTATCTCATCAGCAAGAGGTCTGTAGAGTAAGGAGGATGAGGCAGTGTTATGTGGTATTTATTCTGTCAGCAAGAGGTCCGGAGAGTAAGGAGGATGAGGCAGTGTTATGTGGTATGTATTCTATTAGCAAGAGGTCTGAAGAGTAAGGAGGATGAGGCAGTGTTATGTGGTATTTATTCTTCTCAGCAAGAGGTCTGGAGAGGCAAGGAGGATGAGGCAATGTTATGTGGCATTTATTCCTGTCAGCAAGAGGTCTGGAGAGTAAGGAGGGTGAGGCAGTGCCATGTGGTATTTATTCCTGTCAGCAAGAGGTCTGTAGAGTAAGGAGGATGAGGCAGTGTTATGTGGTAGTGTTATGTGGGCAGTGCATTTATTCCATCAGCAAGAGGTCTGTAGAGTAAGGAGGATGAGGCAGTGCTATGTGGTATTTATTCTGTCAGCAAGAGGTCTGTAGAGTAAGGAGGATGAGGCAGTGTTATGTGGCATTTATTTTGGCAGCAAGAGGTCTGCAGGTAGAGCAAGGAGGATGAGGCAGTGTTATGTGGTATTTATTCCAAGAGGTCCGTCAGCAAGAGGTCTGTAGAGTAAGGAGGATTAGGAGTGTTATGTGGTATTTATTCTGTCAGCAAGAGGTCTGGAGGGTAAGGAGGATGAGAGCAGTGAGGCAGTTATGTGGTATTTATTCTGTCATCTGCAAGAGGTCAGTGTTATGTGGCATGTAGAGTAAGGAGGATGAGGCAGTGCTATGTGGTATTTATTCTGTCAGCAAGAGGTCCTGTAGAGTAAGGAGGATGAGGCAATGTACATCCCATGTGGTATTTATCACCATCAGCAAGAGGTGTTATGTGGTAGAGTAAGGAGGATGAGGCAGTGTTATGTGGTATTTATTCAGTCAGCAAGAGGTCTGGAGAGTAAGGAGGATGATGAGGTAATGTGGTTTTAGCTGTCAAAGCAAGAGGTGTAGAGTGAGGATGAGGTGTTAGGTGTGGTATGTATCTTATTAGCTTGAAGTGTCATTTGAGCAAACACCTCTGACCTGAGCAACACGCATTATCATTATCACAAAGGAAGATTGGTACTCTTTGACTGAATAATTTCTGGAATTGTTTCATGCAACTTTCTAGGCATTTATTCTAATTCTTAACAGCAAACATCAATAGTGATATTCTGTCCTGGTTGAGTGGTGCAAGCTGTAATGGATAATAATGGCCACAAAAACACCACACAGTGACCATAATCTCCTGTTGGTGAAACTTTGTCTTGGGAAAGTGTTTTTGATCCTTGTCATTGTACAAATCACTTCTGTTGTCATAAAGGATCCACTTTTCATAGCAACTGACAATCCAATCAAGAAATGGGTTATTTCTGTTGTGCAAAATCAACATAAAGCACAGTTCAAAATTTTTCTGATTTTCACCAACTTTCGTGTAAACCCATTTGTTTAGTTTTTTTCTTTTTTGCAATTTGTAACAAAATGGTCCAAAATTGTAGAAATTCCAACACTCAATTCTTGTGCCATTTCTGAACAGTTTGGAATGGGTGTCTTCCATTAATGTTCTCAATGGATGTTTACAACAGCAGAAGGATGTCCTATGTCTTCCTTAGCTTCAAAACTCACATCATTATAATAAACTTTGGAACCAACTCTGCACTGTACGCTCTCCTTCACCAGGTTGATATTGTGATCTGTTTGTGATGTGTTATGACCAATTTGTATTCTTACAAAATGGCTTTCAACTATTTTTTTTCTATAATTAATTTTAACAATCTGAAAGTAAAGTTTAGGAAAATAATAAAAGCATAAATTAATGAACAGAAGAAAACTTTAGTTTTCAATAGTATACATGAAGTAATGAAAATTACAGGTTTCTTATTCCTATTAATGACTAAAATTTTAATATAAAAATCCACCATTATTTTTTGAATAACCTGATATCATTAATTTAATTACCATAACTTTCTAAATAAAATGCACATTATTTTCATTAAAAACTTGTACAGAAGTTAGTGTTTAATATATGGTAATAAATATAACCTTTTTTTTTTTTTCCACAGCCAGTCCAAACTATCTTTTCCATCACATTGTGAACAGTAATCCAAACTTACCAGAAATGTGATGTTTTAGTACTATGTCTTATTAAATCTGTGTTTATAAGGTATAAATAAGAATTATCTAATGTAATGTTTTAATAGTGTCTTATTAAATCTCTGTTTATAAGGTATAAATGAGAATTATCTAATGTAATGTTTTAATAGTGTCTTATTAAATCTCTGTTTATAAGGTATAAATGAGAATTATCTAATGTGATGTTTTAATAGTATGTCTTATTAAATCTCTGTTTATAAGGTATAAATGAGAATTATCTAATGTGATGTTTTAATAGTGTCTTATTAAATCTCTCTGTTTATAAGGTATAAATGAGAATTATCTAATGTGATGTTTTAATAGTATGTCTTATTAAATCTCTGTTTATAAGGTATAAATGAGAATTATCTAATGTAATGTTTTAATAGTGTCTTATTAAATCTCTGTTTATAAGGTATAAATGAGAATTATCTAATGTGATGTTTTAATAGTATGTCTTATTAAATCTGTGTTTATAAGGTATAAATGAGAATTATCTAATGTAATGTTTTAATAGTGTCTTATTAAATTTCTGTTTATAAGGTATAAATGAGAATTATCTAATGTGATGTTTTAATAGTATGTCTTATTAAATCTCTCTGTTTATAAGGTATAAATGAGAATTATCTAATGTAATGTTTTAACAGTATGTCTTATTAAATCTCTCTGTTTATAAGGTATAAATGAGAATTATCTAATGTGATGTTTTAATAGTATGTCTTATTAAATCTCTGTTTATAAGGTATAAATGAGAATTATCTAATGTGATGTTTTAATAGTATGTCTTATTAAATCTCTGTTTATAAGGTATAAATGAGAATTATCTAATGTGATGTTTTAATAGTATGTCTTATTAAATCTCTGTTTATAAGGTATAAATGAGAATTATCTAATGTGATGTTTTAGTACTATGTCTTATTAAATCTCTGTTTATAAGGTATAAATGAGAATTATCTAATGTGATGTTTTAATAGTATGTCTTATTAAATCTCTGTTTATAAGGTATAAATGAGAATTATCTAATGTGATGTTTTAATAGTATGTCTTATTAAATCTCTGTTTATAAAGTATAAATGAGAATTATCTAATGTAATGTTTTAATAGTATGTCTTATTAAATCTCTGTTTTATAAGGTATAAATGAGAATTATCTAATGTGATGTTTTAATAGTATGTCTTATTAAATCTCTGTTTATAAGGTATAAATGAGAATTATCTAATGTGATGTTTTAATAGTATGTCTTATTAAATCTCTGTTTATAAGGTATAAATGAGAATTATCTAATGTGATGTTTTAGTACTATGTCTTATTAAATCTCTGTTTATAAGGTATAAATGAGAATTATCTAATGTGATGTTTTAGTACTATGTCTTATTAAATCTCTGTTTATAAGGTATAAATGAGAATTATCTAATGTGATGTTTTAATAGTATGTCTTATTAAATCTCTGTTTATAAGGTATAAATGAGAATTATCTAATGTGATGTTTTAATAGTATGTCTTATTAAATCTCTCTGTTTATAAGGTATAAATGAGAATTATCTAATGTAATGTTTTAATAGTATGTCTTATTAAATCTCTCTGTTTATAAGGTATAAATGAGAATTATCTAATGTGATGTTTTAATAGTATGTCTTATTAAATCTCTGTTTATAAGGTATAAATGAGAATTATCTAATGTGATGTTTTAATAGTATGTCTTATTAAATCTCTCTGTTTTATAAGGTATAAATGAGAATTATCTAATGTGATGTTTTAATAGTATGTCTTATTAAATCTCTCTGTTTATAAGGTATAAATGAGAATTATCTAATGTGATGTTTTAATAGTATGTCTTATTAAATCTCTCTGTTTATAAGGTATAAATGAGAATTATCTAATGTGATGTTTTAATAGTATGTCTTATTAAATCTCTCTGTTTATAAGGTATAAATGAGAATTATCTAATGTGATGTTTTAATAGTATGTCTTATTAAATCTCTGTTTATAAGGTATAAATGAGAATTATCTAATGTAATGTTTTAATAGTATGTCTTATTAAATCTCTCTGTTTATAAGGTATAAATGAGAATTATCTAATGTGATGTTTTAATAGTATGTCTTATTAAATCTCTGTTTATAAGGTATAAATGAGAATTATCTAATGTGATGTTTTAATAGTATGTCTTATTAAATCTCTGTTTATAAGGTATAAATGAGAATTATCTAATGTGATGTTTTAATAGTATGTCTTATTAAATCTCTCTGTTTATAAGGTATAAATGAGAATTATCTAATGTGATGTTTTAGTACTATGTCTTATTAAATCTCTCTGTTTATAAGGTATAAATGAGAATTATCTAATGTGATGTTTTAATAGTATGTCTTATTAAATCTCTCTGTTTATAAGGTATAAATGAGAATTATCTAATGTGATGTTTTAATAGTATGTCTTATTAAATCTCTGTTTATAAGGTATAAATGAGAATTATCTAATGTAATGTTTTAATAGTATATCTTATTAAATCTCTGTTTATAAGGTATAAATGAGAATTATCTAATGTGATGTTTTAATAGTATGTCTTATTAAATCTCTGTTTATAAGGTATAAATGAGAATTATCTAATGTGATGTTTTAATAGTATGTCTTATTAAATCTCTGTTTATAAGGTATAAATGAGAATTATCTAATGTGATGTTTTAGTACTATGTCTTATTAAATCTCTCTGTTTATAAGGTATAAATGAGAATTATCTAATGTGATGTTTTAGTAGTATGTCTTATTAAATCTCTCTGTTTATAAGGTATAAATGAGAATTATCTAATGTGATGTTTTAATAGTATGTCTTATTAAATCTCTGTTTATAAGGTATAAATGAGAATTATCTAATGTGATGTTTTAATAGTATGTCTTATTAAATCTCTCTGTTTATAAGGTATAAATGAGAATTATCTAATGTGATGTTTTAATAGTATGTCTTATTAAATCTCTCTGTTTATAAGGTATAAATGAGAATTATCTAATGTGATGTTTTAATAGTATGTCTTATTAAATCTCTCTGTTTATAAGGTATAAATGAGAATTATCTAATGTGATGTTTTAATAGTATGTCTTATTAAATCTCTGTTTATAAGGTATAAATGAGAATTATCTAATGTGATGTTTTAATAGTATGTCTTATTAAATCTCTCTGTTTATAAGGTATAAATGAGAATTATCTAATGTGATGTTTTAATAGTATGTCTTATTAAATCTCTGTTTATAAGGTATAAATGAGAATTATCTAATGTGATGTTTTAATAGTATGTCTTATTAAATCTCTGTTTATAAGGTATAAATGAGAATTATCTAATGTAATGTTTTAATAGTGTCTTATTAAATCTCTGTTTATAAGGTATAAATGAGAATTATCTAATGTGATGTTTTAATAGTATGTCTTATTAAATCTCTGTTTATAAGGTATAAATGAGAATTATCTAATGTGATGTTTTAATAGTATGTCTTATTAAATCTCTGTTTATAAGGTATAAATGAGAATTATCTAATGTGATGTTTTAATAGTATGTCTTATTAAATCTCTCTGTTTATAAGGTATAAATGAGAATTATCTAATGTGATGTTTTAATAGTATGTCTTATTAAATCTCTGTTTATATGGTATAAATGAGAAATTATCTAATGTGATGTTTTAATAGTATGTCTTATTAAATCTCTGTTTATAAGGTATAAATGAGAATTATCTAATGTGATGTTTTAATAGTATGTCTTATTAAATCTCTGTTTATAAGGTATAAAAATGAGAATTATCTAATGTGATGTTTTAATAGTATGTCTTATTAAATCTCTCTGTTTATAAGGTATAAAAATGAGAATTATCTAATGTGATGTTTTAATAGTATGTCTTATTAAATCTCTGTTTTATAAGGTATAAATGAGAATTATCTAATGTGATGTTTTAATAGTATGTCTTATTAAATCTCTCTGTTTATAAGGTATAAATGAGAATTATCTAATGTGATGTTTTAATAGTATGTCTTATTAAATCTCTGTTTATAAGGTATAAATGAGAATTATCTAATGTGATGTTTTAATAGTATGTCTTATTAAATCTCTGTTTATAAGGTATAAAAAATGAGAATTATCTAATGTGATGTTTTAATAGTGTCTTATTAAATCTCTGTTTATAAGGTATAAATGAGAATTATCTAATGTGATGTTTTAATAGTGTCTTATTAAATCTCTGTTTATAAGGTATAAATGAGAATTATCTAATGTGATGTTTTAATAGTATGTCTTATTAAATCTCTCTGTTTATAAGGTATAAATGAGAATTATCTAATGTAATGTTTTAATAGTGTCTTATTAAATCTGTTTACAAGGTATAAATGAGAATTATCTGATGTGATGTTTTAATGGTATGTCTTATTAAATCTCTATTCATGGGGTATAAATGAGAATTCTCTTTCCATTTTTTATTAAAATCCACTATTTTTAAATATGAGTTTTAAAAATATTATCAACAAGTCATGTCTTGTGGTTCTTAAGATTTATTTACACTCATACTTGGAAATGTTTGGAAATATAAAACTATTTATCACAACGTTCTGTGTGATATTCAAATCTCAAGTTTAGACCATGCAACAGTGTTGTCATACTAGAGAAAGTCATACATTAAACCATTCTCAACATTTCTGAGGAAACACTGAATCAGATCTGGATAAATAGTATCCAAGATTTCTTTAATCTATTGGTCAATAAACAAAAGCTCTGGTTTCTTCTAGTCACCTGACAGAGTAAACACACGTACTCCAGAAACTTATTACACTTTTGAACATTTGCCATTGACGGTTGGTTGTCACTGACATCCATCACTTACGACCAGCCTGTTATTTCCATGGAAATGATGATAAGACCTGTGTAGTTCTCTCCACGATATCCTTCGTGCATGTGAATCCTAGGTACATGACATTCCTGTGAAGAGCTTCCACGTGACATGCTGCACAACCAGTCTTACCAGCTATGTACCATATTTAAAAGAAACCAATTAATAGGAAGTCTTTCTTGATGATGATAAATACACTTGAAATAAAAATGTATCTCAGAACAGCTGGTATTAACACTTTTATTGATAAGCAGAGAACAACATTTTGACCTTCCTAGGTCATCTTCATAATGGGAAGTCTGTTTATTTCACTAAGAAAATAAACAGCTTCAGAGAAACTTTGGTCTGTTGTAAATCAGTAAATGTTAAAGTGAGTTCTTTGTAAGTTAAATCCATCATACACAAAATGGAAGAGTTCTGTCTAATGGTTGTACAGATGGTTTAAAAAACCCAACATTTTCATTCTTGTTAATAAGACACTGTGTGTTGTGAAGAATTTGTTTACTTGGTTGGACAACAACACATTACCATGTGTCTCGAGCAATGTCTTTAGATAGGGTGATATTTTCATTTCTTCACAATATATTTCCTGAGATCAGAAATTAAACTAAGGTTCTTATGCAGACCAGGCTGAGCTAATGGGTTAACCTGCTAGTACTTTCTTTTGAAATCTCTCAAATTATTACATTCTTTCCTCTCACAAACAAGAACCATACTCGAGCCTAATTTCAGGGTTGTGGATTGGCTGGATGTTGTATATTTATTATATATTCAATCACCTTCAACCTCTTGCACATACCAGCTACTAATTGAGTCAGTGGAACAGACCCTAGTACTTGCTAGTAGCACACATTTTTAGCAATTCAAACTACTATAGTAATTTAAATGAAAACATTTTCCTTAAAAAGCTATTAACATTGCATGAGATATATATATATATATATATAGAATAATTCATTACAAAGATATAAAATTTATAAAAATTAGTTTCTGTACTATATAATATAGTCTATGAAAACAATGACTACTATATCTATCTACCATCAATGTTAGTTTTGGAAGTTTGATTAAATGTTTTTCAAACCTTTTTCTTTAATATAGAGTTATCTCCAAGTAATTGTATGTTATTTTCTTTCTCTTGCTTCAGCTGCTTTTCATAGTTGGTTCGAAGCTGAACAGTTTCATTATCTGCCTCTTCTTCAATCAATCTTCTAAGCTCCTCTTCTTCTTGTTTCTTCAACTGAGCTTCCTCTTTAGCCTAATATTAAAGGAAACAATGACTGAGAAAACAAGCAGTCAACAAGTTCACATAAAAAATACACATACACTGTTGAGAAAATCATAAAAAATTTCAAAGAATCTGTCTTTAAAAATAATTTTTAAACTTCTGAAGAAAAATTTTTAATTATTTAGCTTTAAGTCACATGAATGATTTTACGATTTCTATGATATCTATTATATAGTTACGTGTTATAAATCAAACTATAAGCTTAACACACATGACCACCTTTTACAATAGAATTCTAACTAACATGATACTCCATAATTACCACAAAGTCACTCCATACAATACATAATATAAATTACTTAAGTGAGAAAGATTATTTTACAACAACAACTAGTTACTTCACTTACTATATATATTGAATTGTAACAAGTATTTCAACCATTAGCATCTATTTTTCCTTTTCTACATATCTTAAATTCTAACAGTTATTTCAGCCATCAACATCTATTATTCCATTTCTACGTATCTTCAATTCTAACAATTATTTCAGCCATCAACATTTATTATTCTATCACTACGTATCTTGAATTGTAACAAGTATTTCAACCATCAACATTTATTGTTCCATTTCTACATATCTTGAATTGTAACCATTATTTTAGCTATCAACATTTATTGTTTCACCACTACATATCTTTGATTCTAACAATTATTTCAACCATCAATGTTTATTATTCCATCACTACATATGTTGAATTGTAACAGATATTTCAGCCACCAACATTTATTGTTCCATCACTACATGTTTTGAATTGCAAGACATTTTAACCATCAGCATCTATTGTTCCATTTCTACATATCTTCAATTCTAACAATTATTTCATCCATCAACATTTATTATTCCATTTCTACATATCTTGAATTGTAACAGTTATTTCATCCATCAACATTTATTGTTTCACCACTACATATCTTTGATTCCAACAATTATTTCAGCCAACAATGTTTATTATTCCATCACTACGTATGTTGAATTGTAACAGACATTTCAGCCATCAACATTTAATGTTCCATTTCTACATATCTTCAATTCTAACAATTATTTCAGCCATCACAATTTATTATTCTATCACTACGTATCTTGAATTGTAACATGTATTTCAACCATCAACATTTATTGTTGCATCATTACATATCTTGAATTGTAACAATTACTTTAACCATCAACATTTATTTTCCATTTCTACATATCTTGAATTGTATCAGTTATTTCAGCCATCAACATTTATTGTTCCATTTCTACATATCTTGAAATGTAACAATTATTTCAGCCATCAACAATTGTTGTCCTATTTCTACATATCTTCAATTCTAACAATTATTTCATTCATCAACATTTATTATTCCATTTCTACATATCTTGAATTGTAACAGATATTTCAGCCATCAACATTTATTATTCCATCACTATGTCTTGAATTGCAACAGACATTTCAGCCATCAAGATTTAATGTTCCATTTCTACATATCTTCAATTCTAACAATTATTTCAGCCATCAACATTTATTATTCTATCACTACATATCTTGAACTGTAACAGATATTTCAACCATCAACATTTATTATTCCATCACTATGTCTTGAATTGCAACAGACATTTCAGCCATCAAGATTTAATGTTCCATTTCTACATATCTTCAATTCTAACAATTATTTCAGCCATCAACATTTATTATTCTATCACTACATATCTTGAATTGTAACAAGTATTTCAACCATCAGCATTTATTGTTGCATCACTACATATCTTGAATTGTAACAATTACTTTAACCATCAACATTTAATGTTCCATTTCTACATATCTTCAATTCTAACAATTATTTCAGCCATCAACATTTATTGTTGCATCACTACATATCTTGAATTGTAACAATTACTTTAACCATCAACATTTAATGTTCCACTTCTACATATCTTGAATTGTAACAATTATTTCAGGCATCAACAATTGTTGTCCTATTTCTACATATCTTTAATTGGAACAATTAGTTCAGCCATCAACATTTATTGTTCCATTTCTACATATCTTGAAATGTAACATTTCAGCCATCAACATTTATTGTTCCATCACTACATATCTTGAACTGTAACAATTATTTTATCCATCAGCATCTATTTTTCCATTTCTACATATCTTCAATTCTAACAGTTATTTTAGCCATCAACATTTATTGTTCCATTTCTACACATCTTAAAATGTAACCGTTATTTCAGCCATCAACATTTATTGTTCCATTTCTACACATCTTGAATTGTAACAATTATTTTAGCCATCTACAATTGTTGTTCTATTTCTACACATCTTGTATTATACAACAATTATTTGAGCCATCAACATTATCTATTCTATTCCTACAATCTTTTATTGTCTTGAAATTTTTACAGATTCTGTATGTATGCTGAATTAAAGTAATCCATTTTTCTCCATCACACACAGATGTTTCACAAAAAACTATATATATAGTTAACAGCCAGCATAACGTGTTATCTTTAGATAGTATGTGTTTGTGCAACATGAAATTATTTCTTTCTCCTGTTATATTTGTAATGAATTTGATCCAATAAAAGTTTTTTTTCCTTTCCAATTTCTAAAAACAATCTGTAGATGATAGAAAAAAATAAATTGCATTTTTAAAACGTATCACTGAATTACAGAAAATTCTTTATTAAAATAAAAACAACTTGTGGAAGTTTAAATTCGGAGGCCAATGTTATAAAAAATGGTAGCCTTCTTTCCAAGTAATTGTTCCATCTTAAAAAAACACACTAAAGACCAGAGCAATTTTGGCAACATTTCTTTTAAATGTGGTCTCATGAACAGCCTCTTCCCTTTGGTAATACATCTGATGTTGAATGGATGCAGAATGAACAAAGTGTAAAAGAAATGTTTCCTTTCACACTTCTCCAAAAATCTTGTTGTGAGGGAAATACCTCCAAAGTCAATAAAAGAATAGAATGGAGTTTTGTAGGCTGAGGTTTGTTGCTAGTGCACTTTTCCATATAGGCTGGGTTTAATTAGTCCATTATACAACAAAGCTACTGCCTACACTTCCAACTGGTTCTGCATGAGAAAGATTATCTGATTCTTACAAAGTAGCATCAATGATATTATTCCATAGAGCACACTTCAATTATTCCAGTTTAAATCTAGAACTGTAGCTATGAGATAAATCATGTTATTGTAAGACCGATTGTTTTCACAGAACTTTATAATCAGTGAATGAAGATACTCTCACAGAATTACACTGAATATAACTCCTACGTGATCACTCAGTACTACAGGCCAAAACAATTTAATTATACAAAGAAAAATTTGTTTTTATAGTATTTGAATTAGTTTTCAGGACCTGTTCAAGTTGTGTTTCTCTTTCAGTTAGCCTCTGTTCATACTCATCTATCATTTCCTGTACAGCCTTCTGGTGTGTTGTTTCCATTTCCCGAATCTGTTGTTCATACGAATCTTGCATAAGTTGACTCTTTTTCTGGAGTTCTTTGTATCTTTCGTATTCTAGTAATAACTTTTGCTTGTAACATGTCTCTACATCAGAAATAATACTCTGGTCAACACAAAATATATGCACATGGTGTTTGTATATTGACTATTACAGACAGGTAGAAATACACTGATGGCTTAACCTAACATACACAGGGTATTCGGAAAGTCACTGTGCACTTATATATTTATTAACAGACGTTTCAATATAGAATACAGGAGGTAAATATGAATGACAATTATAAACAATGTTGAAAGTGACCCCCGTTGGCATCATTACAAGCCTGGATCCTTCTTATTTTGTTTCTAAACACCGCTATCAGTTGCTGGCTTGAAATAAACTGAATAGACATATGATTACAAAACTGCACCGTGACTTTCCAAACACCCTGTATAATAATAAACATATTTATAGATTATCCTTGTTATGTCTGCAATGAAACCCATTTTACAGTTTCTATCAAATTTAAAAACAAGTCAGAATGAATTAAATAAGTTTTATAAACCCTGCAAAAACACCTCAAACCCATTTATACCATGCACTATATATACCTAACCTTCAATGTCAGGAGATATGAAATAAAGATACAGTTTAAATTATGTACTGACCCCCCCTACCTTGGTTCAATATTAATTAACATGTTTTATATCCTTATCCTGGTTCAACATTAATTAACACCTTTTATATCCTTACCTTCGTTCAACATTACTTAACATGTTTTATATCCTTACCTTGGTTCAACATTACTTAACATGTTTCACATACCTACCTTGGTTCAACATTACTTAAAATGTTTTATATCCTTACCTTGGTTCAACATTACTTAACATGTTTTATATACTTATCTTGGTTCAATATTACCTCACATGTTTCATATACCCACCTTAGTTCAACATGACAACATGCTTTATATCCTTAGCTTGGTTCAACATTAATTAACACGTTTGATATACTTCCCTTGCTTCAACATTACTTCAACATCTTTTATATTCTTGCCTTGGTTCAACATTAATTAGCATGTTTTATACACATGCTAATTAACACACATGCTTGGTTCAACATTTCATCAACATGTTTTATATCTTTGCCTTGGTTCATCATTACTTAAAATGTTTCATATACCCACCTTGGTTCAACATCACGTATTATGTTTTATATACTTCCCATGGTTCAACATTTCTTCAACATGTTTTATATCCTTACCTTGGTTAAACATTAACATATTTTATATCCTTAACTTGGTTCAACATTACTTAACATGTTTTATACACATACCTTAGTTCAACATTACTTAACATGTTTCATATACCAACCTTGGTACTTAACAAGCTTTATATGCTTACCTTGGTTCAACATTTCTTCAGCATGTTTCAACATTACTTAACATGTTTTATATACTTTCCTTGGTTTAACATTACTTAACATGTTTTATATACTTAACTTGGTTTAAAATTACTTAACATGTTTTATATACCTACCTTGGTTCAATATTACTCATGTTTTATATACTTACCTTGGTTTAACATTACTTAACATGTTTCATATACCTACCTTGGTTCAATATTACTCATGTTTTATATACTTACCTTGGTTCAACATTACTTAATATATTTCATATCCTTATCCTGGTTCAACATTATTTAACATGTTTCATATACCTACCTTGGTTCAATAACACTCATGTTTTATATACTTACCCTGGTTCAACATTATTTAACATGTTTCATATACCTACCTTGGTTCAATATTACTCATGTTTTATATACTTACCTTGGTTCAATATCACTCATGTTTTATATACTTACCCTGATTCAACATTATTTAACATGTTTCAAATACCTACCTTGGTTCAATATCACTCATGTTTTATATACTTACCTTGGTTCAATATCACTCATGTTTTATATACTTACCCTGGTTCAACATTACTTAACATGTTTTATATACTTACCTTGGTTCAATGTTACCTCACATGTTTCATATACCCACCTTAGTTCAACATGACTTAACATGCTTTATATCCTTAGCTTGGTTCAACATTAATTAACACGTTTGATATACTTCCCTTGGTTCAACATTACTTCAACATCTTTTATATTCTTGCCTTGGTTCAACATTAATTAGCATGTTTTATACACTTACCTTGGTTCAACATTTCATCAACATGTTTTATATCTTTGCCTTGGTTCAACATTACTTAAAATGTTTCATATACCCACCTTGGTTCAACATTACGTATTATGTTTTATATACTTCCCATGGTTCAACATTTCTTCAACATGTTTTATACACATACCTTAGTTCAACATTACTTAACATGTTTCATATACCAACCTTGGTACTTAACAAGCTGTATATGCTTACCTTGGTTCAACATTTCTTCAGCATGTTTCAACATTACTTAACATGTTTTATATACTTTCCTTGGTTTAACATTACTTAACATGTTTTATATACTTAACTTGGTTTAACATTACTTAACATGTTTTATATACTTACATTGGTTCAACATTACTTAACATGTTTTATATACTTACCTTGGTTCAACATTTCTTCAACATATTTTATATCCTTACCCAGGTTCAACATTACTTAACATGTTTTATATACTTACCTTTGTTCAACATTTCTTCAACACGTTTTATATACTTACCTTTATTGAACATTACTTAACATGTTTTATACAAATACCTTAGTTCAACATTACTTAACATGTTTTATATACTTACCTTCGTTCAACATTACTTAACATGTTTTATATCCTTGCCTTGGTTCAACATTACTTAACATGTTTTATATACTTACCTTGGTTCAATGTTACTTAACATGTTTCATATACCCACCTTAGTTCAACATGACTTAACATGCTTTATATCCTTACCTTTGTTCAACATTACTTAATATATTTCATATACTTACCCTGGTTCAACATTACTTAACATGTTTCATATACCTACCTTGGTTCAATATTACTCATGTTTTATATACTTACCTTGGTTCAACATTACTTAATATATTTCATATCCTTACCCTGGTTCAACATTATTTAACATGTTTCATATACCTACCTTGGTTCAATATCACTCATGTTTTATATACTTACCTTGGTTCAACATTACTTAATATATTTTATATACTTACCTTGGTTCAACATTACTTAACATGTTTCATATACCTACCTTGGTTCAATAACACTCATGTTTTATATACTTACCCTGGTTCAACATTATTTAACATGTTTCATATACCTACCTTGGTTCAATATTACTCATGTTTTATATACTTACCTTGGTTCAATATCACTCATGTTTTATATACTTACCCTGATTCAACATTATTTAACATGTTTCATATACCTACCTTGGTTCAATATCACTCATGTTTTATATACTTACCTTGGTTCAATATCACTCATGTTTTATATACTTACCCTGGTTCAACATTACTTATCATGTTTTATATACTTACCTTGGTTCAATGTTACCTCACATGTTTCATATACCCACCTTAGTTCAACATGACTTAACATGCTTTATATCCTTAGCTTGGTTCAACATTAATTAACACGTTTGATATACTTCCCTTGGTTCAACATTAATTAACACGTTTGATATACTTCCCTTGGTTCAACATTACTTCAACATCTTTTATATTCTTGCCTTGGTTCAACATTAATTAGCATGTTTTATACACTTACCTTGGTTCAACATTTCATCAACATGTTTTATATCTTTGCCTTGGTTCAACATTACTTAAAATGTTTCATATACCCACCTTGGTTCAACATTACGTATTATGTTTTATATACTTCCCATGTTTCAACATTTCTTCAACATGTTTTATACACATACCTTAGTTCAACATTACTTAACATGTTTCATATACCAACCTTGGTACTTAACAAGCTTTATATGCTTACCTTGGTTCAACATTTCTTCAGCATGTTTCAACATTACTTAACATGTTTTATATACTTTCCTTGGTTTAACATTACTTAACATGTTTTATATACTTAACTTGGTTTAAAATTACTTAACATATTTTATATACTTACATTGGTTCAACATTACTTAACATGTTTTATATACTTACCTTGGTTCAACATTTCTTCAACATATTTTACATCCTTACCCAGGTTCAACATTACTTAACATGTTTTATATACTTACCTTCGTTCAACATTTCTTCAACACGTTTTATATACTTACCTTTGTTCAACATTTCTTCAACATGTTTTATATACTTACCTTTATTGAACATTACTTAACATGTTTTATATGCATACCTTAGTTCAACATTACTTAACATGTTTTATATACTTACCTTGGTTCAACATTACTTAACATGTTTTATATACTTACCTTGGTTCAACATTTCTTCAACACGTTTTATATACTTACCTTTATTGAACATTACTTAACATGTTTTATACAAATACCTTAGTTTAACATTACTTAACATGTTTTATATACTTACCTTGGTTCAACATTTCTTCAAAATATTTTATATCCTTACTCTGGTTCAACATTACTTAACATGTTTTATATACTTACCTTGTTCAACATTTCTTCAACACGTTTTATATACTTACCTTTATTGAACATTACTTAACATGTTTTATACAAATACCTTAGTTCAACATTACTTAACATGTTTTATATACTTACCTTCGTTCAACATGACTTAACATGCTTTATATCCTTACCTTTGTTCAACATTACTTAATATATTTCATATACTTACCCTGGTTCAACATTACTTAACATGTTTCATATACCTACCTTGGTTCAATATTACTCATGTTTTATATACTTACCTTGGTTCAACATTACTTAATATATTTCATATCCTTACCCTGGTTCAACATTATTTAACATGTTTCATATACCTACCTTGGTTCAATAACACTCATGTTTTATATAATTACCTTGGTTCAACATTACTTAATATATTTTATATACTTACCTTGGTTCAACATTACTTAACATGTTTCATATACCTACCTTGGTTCAATATTACTCATGTTTTATATACTTACCTTGGTTCAACATTACTTAATATATTTCATATCCTTACCCTGGTTCAACATTATTTAACATGTTTCATATACCTACCTTGGTTCAATATTACTCATGTTTTATATACTTACCTTGGTTCAATATCACTCATGTTTTATATACTTACCCTGGTTCAACATTTCTTCAACATGTTTCTCTTGAATTCTTTCAACTTCTTCACTATTGTCATCTTCTCGTTTTTTCATTTCTTTTTCGATGGCCTTATAGAAGAGGTGAAATTAGTTGCTTGTTAACTTTGCAGTACCTTATTAAACACATTACTAAGGTTAGTACAGATGGTGAAAAATGAACACATTATACAGATGACAGATGAAACCATGAGAAACAAACACTATACAGAGGACATTGTAGAGAGTCCATATAATATACAAATAGGCACAAATTTTGAAAAATCAATACAACATACAGAAAATAGTAAATACTGTGAGAAACCAATACATTATATACAGTAGACAATACAGATGGTGAAAACCAAAACATTGTACAGAGAACAGTAAAGATGGTGAAAACCAAAACATTGTACAGAGAACAGTAAAGATGGTGAGATATCAAAACTAGAAACAGAATAGAAGAAATGTAAAGAAATATAGAAAACAATACAAATATGGTAAGAGACCAGAAGACTTAAACTATCAATGATGATAAACCTGTTGAAGTGAAGGTGCTGAGGGACCTATAACATGTAGAATGTCTTATTTCTGTAAAGATGTTTATGGACCTGTAAGAAGGACAGATATCTGTTAAAGTAAAGATGATAATAAACTTGAAGATAACTGAGAGATCTGTTGAAGTGAAGCTGTTCAGGAACTTATGAGAAGTAGAAAGGTCTGTTTCAGAGAAGATGTTAAAAGGATAGATGTCTGTTAAAGTAAATATGATGATGAATTGATAAAAAGTACAAGAGACTGTTGAAATGTAGGTGACAATGAACTGATAGAAAAAATAAATATAGATGATAATGAACCTATGGAGAATAGAGAGTTCCATTAATGTAGAGTGCAGTTGATGATGAACATGTAAAAAACAGGATGGTATGTTGTAGTGGAGGTGATGATGAACCTGTAAAAAACAGGATGGTATGTTGTAGTGGAGGTGATGATGAACCTGTAAAAAACAGGATGGCATATTGTAATGGAGGTGATGATGAACCTATAAAAAACAGGATGGTATGTTATAGTGGAAATGACAGTGAACTTGTAAGAAGGTCTGTTGAAGTGGAGGTGATAGTGGACTTGTAAAAGTCTGTTGAAGTGAAGAGTGACAGTGAACTTGTAAGAAAGGTCTGTTGAGTGGAGATGACAGTGAACTTGTAAGAAGGTCTGTTGAAGTGAAGGTGAGAGTGAACTTGTAAGAAGGTCTGTTGAAGTGGAGATGACAGTGAACTTGTAAGAAGGTCTGTTGAAGTGGAGGTGATAGTGAACTTGAAAGAAGGTCTGTTGAAGTGGAGGTGATAGTGGACTTGTAAGAAGGTCTGTTGAAGTGGAGATGACAGTGAACTTGTAAGAAGGTCTGTTGAAGTGAAGGTGAGAGTGAACTTGTAAAAAGGTCTGTTGAAGTGGAGATAACAGTGAACTTGTAAGAAGGTCTGTTGAAGTGGAGGTGATAGTGGACTTGTAAGAAGGTCTGTTGAAGTGGAGGTGATAGTGAACTTGTAGAAAGGTCTGTTGAAAGTGGAGGTGATAGTGGACTTGTAAAGTCTGTTGAAGTGAAGGTGACAGTGAACTTGTAAGAAGGTCTGTTGAAGTGGAGATGACAATGAACTTGTAAGAAGGTCTGTTGAAGTGAAGGTGTGAGTGAACTTGTAAGAAGGTCTGTTGAAGTTGAGATGACAGTGAACTTGTAAGAAGGTCTGTTGAAGTGGAGGTGATAGTGAACTTGTAAGGTCTGTTGAAATGGAGGTGACAGTGAACTTGTAAGAAAGTCTGTTGAAGTGGAGGTGATAGTGAACTTGTAAGGTCTGTTGAAGTGGAGGTGATAGTGGACTTGTAAAGTCTGTTGAAGTGAAGGTGACAGTGAACTTGTAAGAAGGTCTGTTGAAGTGGAGATGACAGTGAACTTGTAAGAAGGTCTGTTGAAGTGAAGGTGAGAGTGAACTTGTAAGAAGGTCTGTTGAAGTGGAGATGACAGTGAACTTGTAAGAAGGTCTGTTGAAGTGGAGGTGACAGTGAACTTGTAAGAAAGTCTGTTGAAGTGAAGGTGAGAGTGAACTTGTAAGAAGGTCTGTTGAAGTGAAGGTGAGAGTGAACTTGTAAGAAGGTCTGTTGAAGTGGAGGTGATAGTGGACTTGTAAAGTCTGTTGAAGTGAAGGTGACAGTGAACTTGTAAGAAGGTCTGTTAGTGGAGATGACAGTGAACTTGTAAGAAGGTCTGTTGAAGTGGAGATGACAGTGAACTTGTAAGAAGGTCTGTTGAAGTGGAGATAACAGTGAACTTGTAAGAAGGTCTGTTGAAGTGGAGATGACAGTGAACTTGAAAGAAAGGAAATTAAGGTAAAACAAGGTTTAATTTTTGAATCAGAAACATAAATGGCATTAAATCCAATTTTTATATCTCGTCTACAGCAGTAAGAGAAATACTACAGTAATACAAGTTGAAAAGGACTTTCTATAGCATAATCATTATTATGAAATCGCCTGACCCTTATAAAATTTTTAATAAAAATGGGCAAATAGCCATATAACCTATGTATACAGGGAGGTTTGTCAAAATGCCATACCTCCATGCTGTATCAAACATCTCCTCAATGCCAAAGAATATTGATACAAGATGTTGTCATTTGAGAAAGGATTCTCTGATTGACATGTCAAGTCAAATCAGGTGGTTCGTAGTGGAGCGCTCTCATTGGAACCCACACTGGGTGGGCCAGAGGAGGTTGTTTGATTAGAGGAACCAAACAAGACAAGCATTAACCATTATCTCGAAGGTCTTACAGAGACAGCTCGTCAAAGCAATTGGATGGTAGTAGAGGTGAAGGCAGGACTGGCAGAGTAATCTACTTTCTTAAATACTGTTAGTTCTACAACAATGTGTAATGACATTCTTTAGAAACTCATGGAGACTTGGTCCTATAGTACATTACTACTTGATCCTTACTCTGATCTTCACTTTCAGGTCATCAATTTCTTGTTTGTGTTTATCTATGATCTCTTTCATCCTCAGAGAATGGTTCATGTCTCTTAATCGAAGCTGGTATTCATTTTCTAGCTGTAGATGTTCCACTTCATGTTTCAGTTCCTGGATTTTATTAACCTTTGAAAAATACACATTTTAAGGATTAGGCTTAGGGAATATCTTTAATATATTAATGCTGAATCATTTAAACAAATTATTACTATTCTTTCTAACCAGTTGATAATATTCCTTTAGTTTTTATTTACTCTAAAATACTGAAACAAAAGAACAATGTAACACCAGTTTCTGGATTTATCAGTCTGTATTAGTTATAAAATAAATAGTAAATTGATAACATCTGGGATATCTAGTTCCTGGTATATAGTCAGATCTGATAGTGAATTTAGCCACATTTAGTGAAAACAAACAAAAACCATGGGCTTACATTTAATTATAGTATAGTATTAAAGTAGTTACTTTGTCATAGTATAATATTAGTTACTTTATCTACCACTTCGTCATAGTGTAGTATTAATCTAGTTACTTTGTCTAACACTTTGTCACAGTGTAGTATTAAACCAGTTACTTTGTCTACTGCTTCATCATAGTGAAGTATTAAAGTAGTTACTTTGTCTACTCCTTCATCATAGTGTAGTATTAAAGTAGTTACTTTGTCTACCACTTCATGATAGTGTAGTATTAAACCAGTTACTTTGTCTACTGCTTCATCATAGTGTAGTATTAAAATAGATAATATAACATTATGGAGCTACCACTTCATCATAGTGTAGTATTGAACTAGTTACTTTGTCTATCACTTTATCATAGTGTGGTATTAAACTACATAATATAACATTATGCAGCTGCCACTTCATCACAGTATAGTATTAAACGAGTTACTTTGTCTATCACTTCATCATAGTGTAGTATTAATCTAGATAATATAACATCATGGAGATACCATTTCATCACAGTGTAGTATTAAACCAGTTACTTTATCTACTTCTTCATCATAATGTAGTATTAAAGTAGTTACTTTGTCTACCACTTCATGATAGTGTAGTATTAAACCAGTTACTTTGTCTACCACTTCATCACAGTGTAGTATTAAACTAGATGATATGATATTATGGAGCTACTGCATCATCATAGTGTAGTATTAAACCAGTTACTTTGTCTACTGCTTCATCATGTTGTAGTATTAAACCAGTTACTTCGTCTGCCACTTCATCATATTATAGTATTAAACTAGTTACTTTGTCTATCACTTCATCATAGTGTAGTATTAAACTAGTTACTTTGTCTATCACATCATCACAGTGTAGTATTAAACTAAATAATATGATATTATGGAGCTACTGCTTCATCATAGTGTAGTATTAAACTAGTTACTTTGTCTATCACTTCATCATAGTACAGTACTAAACCAGTTACTTTGTCTATCACTTCATTATAATGTAGTATTAAACCATTTACTTTGTCTACTCCTTCATCATAGTATAGTATTAAACCAGTTACTTTGTCTGCCACTTCATTATAGTGTAGTATTAAACAAGTTACTTTGTCTAACACTTCATCACAGTGTAGTATTAAACTAGATAATATAACATTATGGAGCTACCACTTCATCATAGTGTAGTATTAAACTAGTTACTTTGTCTACCACTTCATCATAGTATAGTATTAAACTAGTTACTTTGTCTATCACTTCATCATAGCGTAGCATTAATCTAGATAATATAACATTATGGAGCTACCACTTCATCATAGTATAGTATTAATCTAGATAATATAACATTATGGAGCAACCACTTCATCATAGTATAGTATTAAACTAGTTACTTTGTCTACCACTTCATCATAATATAGTATTAAACTAGTTACTTTGTCTACCACTTCATCATAGTATAGTATTAAACTAGTTACTTTATCTATCACTTCATCATAGCGTAGCATTAATCTGGATAATATAACATTATGGAGCTACCACTTCATCATAGTATAGTATTAAACCAGTTACTTTGTCTACCACTTCATCATAGTATAGTATTAATCTAGATAATATAACATTATGGAGCAACCACTTCATCATAGTATAGTATTAAACTAGTTACTTTGTCTACCACTTCATCATAGTATAGTATTAAACTAGTTACTTTGTCTATCACTTCATCATAGTGTAGCATTAATCTAGATAATATAACATTATGGAGCTACCACTTCATCATAGTGTAGTATTAAACCAGTTACTTTGTCTACCACTTCATCATAGTATAGTATTAAACTAGTTACTTTGTCTACCACTTCATCATAGTATAGTATTAAACTAGTTACTTTGTCTATCACTTCATCATAGTGTAGTTTTAAACCAGTTACTTTGTCTACCACTTCATCATAGTACAGTACTAAACCACTTACTATGTCTAACACTTCATCATAGTGTAGTATTAAAGTAGTTACTTTGTCTACTGCTTCATCATAGTGTAGTATTAAAGTAGTTACTTTGTATACCACTTCATGATAGTGTAGTATTAAACCAGTTACTTTGTATACCACTTCATCATAGTATAGTATTAAACTAGTTACTTTGTCTAACTCTTCATCATAGTGTACTATTAAACTATATAATATAACATTATGGAGCTACCACTTCATCATAGTATAGTATTAAACTAGTTACTTTGTCTAACACTTCATCATAGTGTAGTATTAAACTAGATAATATGATATTATGGAGCTACTGCTTCATCATAGTGTAGTATTAAACTAGTTACTTTCTCTACCACTTCATCATAATATAGTATTAAACTAGTTACTTTGTCTATCACTTCATCATAGCGTATCATTAATCTGGATAATATAACATTATGGAGCTACCACTTCATCATGGTATAGTATTAAACCAGTTACTTTGTCTATCACTTCATCATAGTGTAGTATTAAACCAGTTACTTTGTCTACCACTTCATCATAGTACAGTACTAAACCAGTTACTTTGGCTACCACTTCATCATAGTACAGTACTAAACCAGTTACTTTGTCTACCACTTCATTATAGTGTAGTATTAAAGTAGTTACTTTGTCTACCACTTCATGATAGTGTAGTTTTAAACCAGTTACTTTGTCTACCACTTCATCACAGTGTAGTATTAAACTAGATAATATGATATTATGGAGCTACTGCTTCATCATAGTGTAATATTAAACTAGTTACTTTGTCTATCACTTCATCATAGTACAGTACTAAACCAGTTACTTTGTCTACAACTTCATTATAGTGTAGTATTAAACCATTTATATTGTCTACTGCTTCATCATAGTGTTGTATTAAACCAGTTACTTTGTCTGCCACTTCATCATAGTACAGTACTAAACTAGTTACTTTGTCTACCACTTCATTATAGTGTAGTATTAAACTAGATAATATAATATTATGGAGCTACCACTTCATCATAGTGTAGTATTAAACTAGTTACTTTCTCTACCACTTCATCATAATATAGTATTAAACTAGTTACTTTGTCTATCACTTCATCATAGCGTATCATTAATCTGGATAATATAACATTATGGAGCTACCACTTCATCATAGTATAGTATTAAACCAGTTACTTTGTCTACCACTTCATTATAGTATAGTATTAATCTAGATAATATAACATTATGGAGCAACCACTTCATCATAGTATAGTATTAAACCAGATAATATGAGATTCTGGAGATACTGCTTCATCATAGTGTAGTATTAAACTAGTTACTTTGTCTATAACTTCAGATAGTGTAGTATTAAACAAGTTACTTTCTCTACCACTTCATCATAGTACAGTACTAAACCACTTACTATGTCTAATACTTCATCATAGTGTAGTATTAAAGTAGTTACTTTGTCTACTGCTTTATCATAGTGTAGTATTAAAGTAGTTACTTTGTCTACCACTTCATGATAGTGTAGTATTAAACCAGTTACTTTGTCTACCACTTCATCATAGTATAGTATTAAACTAGTTACTTTTTCTAACTCCTCATCATAGTGTACTATTAAACTATATAATATAACATTATGGAGCTACCACTTCATCATAGTATAGTATTAAACTAGTTACTTTGTCTAACACTTCATCATAGTGTAGTATTAAACTAGTTACTTTGACTACCACTTCATCATAGTGTAGTATTAAACTAGATAATATGATATTATGGAGCTACTGCTTCATCATAGTGTAATATTAAACTAGTTACTTTGTCTATCACTTCATCATAGTACAGTACTAAACCAGTTACTTTGTCTACAACTTCATTATAGTGTAGTATTAAACCATTTACTTTGTCTACTGCTTCATCATAGTGTAGTATTAAACCAGTTACTTTGTCTGCCACTTCATCATAGTACAGTACTAAACTAGTTACTTTGTCTATCACTTCATCATAGTGTAGCATTAATCTAGATAATATAACATTATGGAGCTACCACTTCATCATAGTATAGTATTAAACCAGTTACTTTGTCTACCACTTCATCATAGTATAGTATTAATCTAGATAATATAACATTATGGAGCAACCACTTCATCATAGTATAGTATTAAACTAGTTACTTTGTCTACCACTTCATCATAGTATAGTATTAAACTAGTTACTTTGTCTATCACTTCATCATAGTGTAGCATTAATCTAGATAATATAACATTATGGAGCTACCACTTCATCATAGTGTAGTATTAAACCAGTTACTTTGTCTACCACTTCATCATAGTATAGTATTAAACTAGTTACTTTGTCTAACTCTTCATCATAGTGTACTATTAAACTATATAATATAACATTATGGAGCTACCACTTCATCATAGTATAGTATTAAACTAGTTACTTTGTCTAACACTTCATCATAGTGTAGTATTAAACTAGATAATATGATATTATGGAGCTACTGCTTCATCATAGTGTAGTATTAAACTAGTTACTTTCTCTACCACTTCATCATATTATAGTATTAAACTAGTTACTTTGTCTATCACTTCACCATAGCGTATCATTAATCTGGATAATATAACATTATGGAGCTACCACTTCATCATAGTATAGTATTAAACCAGTTACTTTGTCTATCACTTCATCATAGTGTAGTATTAAACCAGTTACTTTGTCTACCACTTCATCATAGTACAGTACTAAACCAGTTACTTTGGCTACCACTTCATCATAGTACAGTACTAAACCAGTTACTTTGTCTACCACTTCATTATAGTGTAGTATTAAAGTAGTTACTTTGTCTACCACTTCATGATAGTGTAGTTTTAAACCAGTTACTTTGTCTACCACTTCATCACAGTGTAGTATTAAACTAGATAATATGATATTATGGAGCTACTTACTTTGTCTTCATCATAGTGTAGTATTAAACTAGTTACTTTGTCTATCACTTCATCATAGTACAGTACTAAACCAGTTACTTTGTCTACAACTTCATTATAGTGTAGTATTAAACCATTTACTTTGTCTACTGCTTCATCATAGTGTTGTATTAAACAAGTTACTTTGAATGCCACTTCATCATAGTACAGTACTAAACTAGTTACTTTGTCTACCACTTCATTATAGTGTAGTATTAAACTAGATAATATAACATTATGGAGCTACCACTTCATCATAGTGTAGTATTAAACTAGTTACTTTGTCTACCACTTCATCATAGTATAGTATTAAACTAGTTACTTTGTCTATCACTTCATCATAGCGTAGCATTAATCTGGATAATATAACATTATGGAGCTACCACTTCATCATAGTATAGTATTAAACCAGTTACTTTGTCTACCACTTCATCATAGTATAGTATTAATCTAGATAATATAACATTATGGAGCAACCACTTCATCATAGTATAGTATTAAACCAGATAATATAAGATTATGGAGATACTGCTTCATCATAGTGTAGTATTAAAGTAGTTACTTTGTCTACCACTTCATGATAGTGTAGTATTAAACCAGTTACTTTGTCTACCACTTCATCATAGTACCACTTCATCATAGTAGTATTAAACCAGTTACTTTGTCTAATACTTCATCATAGTGTAGTATTAAACTAGTTACTTTGTCTACCACTTCATCATAGTGTAGTATTAAAGTAGTTACTTTGTCTACCACTTCATGATAGTGTAGTATTAAACCAGTTACTTTGTCTACCACTTCATCATAGTATAGTATTAAACTAGTTACTTTGTCTAACTCCTCATCATAGTGTACTATTAAACTATATAATATAACATTATGGAGCTACCACTTCATCATAGTATAGTATTAAACTAGTTACTTTGTCTAACACTTCATCATAATGTAGTATTAAACTAGTTACTTTGACTACCACTTCATCATAGTGTAGTATTAAACTAGATAATATGATATTATGGAGCTACTGCTTCATCATAGTGTAATATTAAACTAATTACTTTGTCTATCACTTCATCATAGTACAGTATTAAACCAGTTACTTTGTCTACAACTTCATCATAGTGTAGTATTAAACCAGTTACTTTGTCTACCACTTCATCATAGTGTAGTATTAAACCAGTTACTTTGTCTACCACTTCATCATAGTATAGTATTAAACTAGTTACTTTGTCTATCACTTCATCATAGTGTAGTATTAAACTGGATAATATAACATTATGGAGCTACCACTTCATCATAGTATAGTATTAAACCAGTTACTTTGTCTACCACTTCATCATAGTATAGTATTAAACTAGTTACTTTGTCTATCACTTCATCATAGTGTAGTATTAATCTAGATAATATAACATTATGGAGCTACCACTTCATCATAGTGTAGTATTAAACCAGTTACTTTGTCTACCACTTCATCATAGTATAGTATTAAACTAGTTACTTTGTCTACCACTTCATCATAGTATAGTATTAAACTAGTTACTTTGTCTATCACTTCATCATAGTGTAGTATTAATCTAGATAATATGACATTATGGAGCTGCCACTTCATCACAGTATAGTATTAAACCAGTTACTTTGTCTATCACTTCATCATAGTGTAGTATTAATCTAGATAATATAACATTATGGAGCTACCACTTCATCATAGTGTAGTATTAAACCAGTTACTTTGTCTACTGCTTCATTGTAGTGTAGTATTAAAGTAGTTACTTTGACTACCACTTCATGATAGTGTAGTTTTAAACCAGTTACTTTGTCTACCACTTCATCACAGTGTAGTATTAAACTAGATAATATGATATTATGGAGCTACTGCTTCATCATAGTGTAGTATTAAACTAGTTACTTTGTCTATGACTTCAGATAGTGTAGTATTAAACCAGTTACTTTGTCTACCACTTCATCATAGTACAGTACTAAACCACTTACTATGTCTAACACTTCATCATAGTGTAGTATTAAAGTAGTTACTTTGTCTACTGCTTCATCATAGTGTAGTATTAAAGTAGTTACTTTGTATACCACTTCATGATAGTGTAGTATTAAATCAGTTACTTTGTCTACCACTTCATCATAGTATAGTATTAAACTAGTTACTTTGTCTAACTGTTCATCATAGTGTACTATTAAACTATATAATATAACATTATGGAGCTACCACTTCATCATAGTATAGTATTAAACTAGTTACTTTGTCTAACACTTCATCATAGTGTAGTATTAAACTAGATAATATCATATTATGGAGCTACTGCTTCATCATAGTGTAGTATTAAACTAGTTACTTTGTCTATCACTTCATCATAGTGTAGTATTAAACCAGTTACTTTGTCTACCACTTCATCATAGTACAGTACTAAACCAGTTACTTTGTCTACCACTTCATCATAGTACAGTATTAAACCAGTTACTTTGTCTACCACTTCATTATAGTGTAGTATTAAAGTAGTTACTTTGTCTACCACTTCATGATAGTGTAGTTTTAAACCAGTTACTTTGTCTACCACTTCATCACAGTGTAGTATTAAACTAGATAATATGATATTATGGAGCTACTGCTTCATCATAGTGTAGTATTAAACTAGTTACTTTGTCTATGACTTCAGATAGTGTAGTATTAAACCAGTTACTTTCTCTACCACTTCATCATAGTACAGTACTAAACCACTTACAATGTCTAATACTTCATCATAGTGTAGTATTAAAGTAGTTACTTTGTCTACTGCTTCATCATAGTGTAGTATTAAAGTAGTTACTTTGTCTACCACTTCATGATAGTGTAGTATTAAACCAGTTACTTTGTCTACCACTTCATCATAGTATAGTATTAAACTAGTTACTTTGTCTAACACTTCATCATAGTGTAGTATTAAACTAGATAATATAACATTATGGAGCTACCACTTCATCATAGTATAGTATTAAACTAGTTACTTTGTCTAACACTTCATCATAGTGTAGTATTAAACTAGTTACTTTGACTACCACTTCATCATAGTGTAGTATTAAACTAGATAATATGATATTATGGAGCTACTGCTTCATCATAGTGTAGTATTAAACTAGTTACTTTGTCTATCACTTCATCATAGTGTAGTATTAAACCAGTTACTTTGTCTACCACTTCATCATAGTACAGTACTAAACCAGTTACTTTGTCTACCACTTCATCATAGTACAGTACTAAACCAGTTACTTTGTCTACCACTTCATTATAGTCTAGTATTAAAATAGTTACTTTGTCTACCACTTCATGATAGTGTAGTTTTAAACCAGTTACTTTGTCTACCACTTCATCACAGTGTAGTATTAAACTAGATAATATGATATTATGGAGCTACTGCTTCATCATAGTGTAGTATTAAACCAGTTACTTTGTCTGCCACTTCATCATAGTACAGTACTAAACTAGTTACTTTGTCTATCACTTCATCATAGCGTAGCATTAATCTAGATAATATAACATTATGGAGCTACCACTTCATCATAGTATAGTATTAAACCAGTTACTTTGTCTACCACTTCATCATAGTATAGTATTAATCTAGATAATATAACATTATGGAGCAACCACTTCATCATAGTATAGTATTAAACTAGTTACTTTGTCTACCACTTCATCATAGTATAGTATTAAACTAGTTACTTTGTCTATCACTTCATCATAGTGTAGCATTAATCTAGATAATATAACATTATGGAGCTACCACTTCATCATAGTGTAGTATTAAACCAGTTACTTTGTCTACCACTTCATCATAGTATAGTATTAAACTAGTTACTTAGTCTACCACTTCATCATAGTATAGTATTAAACTAGTTACTTTGTCTATCACTTCATCATAGTGTAGTATTAATCTAGATAATATGACATTATGGAGCTGCCACTTCATCACAGTATAGTATTAAACCAGTTACTTTGTCTATCACTTCATCATAGTGTAGTATTAATCTAGATAATATAACATTATGGAGCTACCACTTCATCATAGTGTAGTATTAAACCAGTTACTTTGTCTACTGCTTCATTATAGTGTAGTATTAAAGTAGTTACTTTGTCTACTACTTCATGATAGTGTAGTTTTAAACCAGTTACTTTGTCTAACACTTCATCATAGTGTAGTATTAAACTAGATAATATCATATTATGGAGCTACTGCTTCATCATAGTGTAGTATTAAACTAGTTACTTTGTCTATCACTTCATCATAGTGTAGTATTAAACCAGTTACTTTGTCTACCACTTCATCATAGTACAGTACTAAACCAGTTACTTTGGCTACCACTTCATCATAGTACAGTACTAAACCAGTAACTTTGTCTACCACTTCATGATAGTGTAGTTTTAAACCACTTACTTTGTCTACCACTTCATCACAGTGTAGTATTAAACTAGATAATATGATATTATGGAGCTACTGCTTCATCATAGTGTAGTATTAAACTAGTTACTTTGTCTATCACTTCATTATAGTATAGTATTAAACCATTTACTTTGTCTACTGCTTCATCATAGTGTTGTATTAAACCAGTTACTTTGTCTGCCACTTCATCATAGTACAGTACTAAACTAATTACTTTGTCTACCACTTCATCATAGTGTAGTATTAAACTAGATAATATAATATTACCACTTCATGGAGCTACCACTTCATCATAGTGTAGTATTAAACTAGTTACTTTGGAGCTACCACTTCATCATAGTATAGTATTAAACTAGTTACTTTGTCTATCACTTCATCATAGCGTAGCATTAATCTGGATAATATAACATTATGGAGCTACCACTTCATCATAGTATAGTATTAAACCAGTTACTTTGTCTACCACTTCATCATAGTATAGTATTAATCTAGATAATATAACATTATGGAGCAACCACTTCATCATAGTATAGTATTAAACTAGTTACTTTGTCTACCACTTCATCATAGTATAGTATTAAACTAGTTACTTTGTCTACCACTTCATCATAGTATAGTATTAAACTAGTTACTTTGTCTACCACTTCATCATAGTGTAGTATTAAACTAGTTACTTTGTCTATCACTTCATCACAGTGTAGTATTAAACTAGATAATATGATATTATGGAGCTACTGCTTCATCATAGTGTAGTATTAAACCAGTTACTTTGTCTGCCACTTCATTATAGTGTAGTATTAAACAAGTTACTTTGTCTAACACTTCATCACAGTGTAGTATTAATCTAGATAATATAACATAATGGAGCTACCACTTCATCATAGTGTAGTATTAAACTAGTTACTTTCTCTACCACTTCATCATAGTATAGTATTAAACTAGTTACTTTGTCTACCACTTCATCATAGTATAGTATTAAACTAGTTACTTTGTCTATCACTTCATCATAGTGTAGCATTAATCTAGATAATATAACATTATGGAGCTACCACTTCATCATAGTATAGTATTAAACTAGTTACTTTGTCTACCACTTCATCATAGTATAGTATTATACTAGATAATATAACATTATGGAGCTACCACTTCATCATAGTATAGTATTAAACTAGTTACTTTGTCTACGACTTCATCATAATATAGTATTAAACTAGTTACTTTGTCTACCACTTCATCATAGTATAGTATTAAACTAGTTACTTTGTCTATCACTTCATCATAGTGTAGTATTAAACTAGATAATATAATATTATGGAGCTACCACTTCATCATAGTGTAGTATTAAACTAGTTACTTTGTCTACCACTTCATCATAGTATAGTATTAAACTAGTTACTTTGTCTATCACTTCATCATAGTGTAGCATTAATCTAGATAATATAACATTATGGAGCTACCACTTCATCATAGTATAGTATTAAACCAGTTACTTTGTCTACCACTTCATCATAGTATAGTATTAAACTAGATAATATAAAATTATGGAGCAACCACTTCATCATAGTATAGTATTAAACCAGATAATATATGATTATGGAGATACTGCTTCATCATAGTGTAGTATTAAACTAGTTATTACTTTGTCTACCACTTCATCATAGTGTAGTATTAAACCAGTTACTTTGTCTACCACTTCATCATAGTGTAGTATAGTAATACTAAACTACACTTACTATGTCTACCACTTCATCATAGTGTAGTATTAAACTAGTTACTTTGTCTACCACTTCATCACAGTGTAGTATTAAACTAGATAATATAACATTATGGAGCTACCACTTCATCATCATAGTGTAGTATAGTAAACTAGTTACTTTCTCTACCACTTCATCATAATATAGTATTAAACTAGTTACTTTGTCTACCACTTCATCATAGTATAGTATTAAACTAGTTACTTTGTCTATCACTTCATCATAGCGTAGCATTAATCTAGATAATATAACATTATGGAGCTACCACTTCATCATAGTATAGTATTAAACTAGTTACTTTGTCTACCACTTCATCATAGTATAGTATTAATCTAGATAATATAACATTATGGAGCTACCACTTCATCATAGTATAGTATTAAACTAGTTACTTTGTCTACCACTTCATCATAATATAGTATTAAACTAGTTACTTTGTCTACCACTTCATCATAGTATAGTATTAAACTAGTTACTTTGTCTATCACTTCATCATAGTATAGTATTAATCTAGATAATATAACATTATGGAGCTACCACTTCATCATAGTGTAGTATTAAACCAGTTACTTTGTCTACCACTTCATCATAGTGTAGTATTAAACCAGTTACTTTGTCTACCACTTCATCACAGTGTAGTATTAAACTAGATAATATAACATTATGGAGCTACCGCTTCATCATAGTGTAGTATTAAACTAGTTACTTTGTCTATCCACTTCACTTCATCATAGTATAGTATTAAACCAGTTACTTTGTCTACCACTTCATATAGTGTAGTATTAAACCAGTTACTTTGTCTACCACTTCATCATAGTGTAGTATTAAACCAGTTACTTTGTCTGCCACTTCATCATAGTATAGTATTAAACTAGTTACTTTGTCTATCACTTCATCATAGTAGTAGTATTAAACTAGATAATATAATATTATGGAGCTACCACTTCATCATAGTGTAGTATTAAACTAGTTACTTTGTCTACCACTTCATCATAGTATAGTATTAAACTAGTTACTTTGTCTATCACTTCATCATAGTGTAGCATTAATCTAGATAATATAACATTATGGAGCTACCACTTCATCATAGTATAGTATTAAACCAGTTACTTTGTCTACCACTTCATCATAGTATAGTATTAATCTAGATAATATAACATTATGGAGCAACCACTTCATCATAGTATAGTATTAAACCAGTTACTTTGTCTATATGATTATGGAGATACTGCTTCATCATAGTGTAGTATTAAAGTAGTTACTTTGTCTACCACTTCATGATAGTGTAGTATTAAACCAGTTACTTTGTCTAACTCTTCATCATAGTGTACTATTAAACTATATAATATAACATTATGGAGCTACCACTTCATCATAGTATAGTATTAAACTAGTTACTTTGTCTACCACTTCATCATAGTAGTATTAAACTAGTTACTTTGGAGCTACCACTTCATCATAGTGTAGTATTAAACTAGATAATATAACATTATGGAGCTACCACTTCATCATAGTGTAGTATTAAACTAGTTACTTTGTCTATGACTTCAGATAGTGTAGTATTAAACCAGTTACTTTGTCTACTGCTTCATTATAGTGTAGTATTAAACTAGTTACTTTGTCTACCACTTCATCATAGTATAGTATTAAACTAGTTACTTTGTCTACCACTTCATCATAGTGTAGTATTAAACCAGTTACTTTGTCTACCACTTCATCATAGTGTAGTATTAAACTACCCACTTCATCATAGTGTAGTATTAAACCAGTTACTTTGTCTACCACTTCATCACAGTGTAGTATTAAACTAGATAATATAACTTATGGAGCTACCACTTCATCATAGTGTAGTATTAAACTAGTTACTTTGTCTATCACTTCATCATAGTACCAGTTACTTTGTCTACTACCACTTCATCATAGTGTAGTATTAAACCAGTTACTTTGTCTACCACTTCATCATAGTGTAGTATTAAACTAGTTACTTTGTCTATCACTTCATCATAGTATAGTATTAAACCAGTTACTTTGTCTACCACTTCATTCATAGTGTAGTATTAAACCATTACTTTGTCTACTCACTTCATCATAGTGTAGTATTAAACTAGTTAACATTATCTACCACTTCATCATAGTATAGTATTAAACTAGTTACTTTGTCTACCACTTCATCATAGTGTAGTATTAAACTATATAATATAACATTATGGAGCTACCACTTCATCATAGTGTAGTATTAAACTAGTTACTTTGTCTATCACTTCATCATAGTATAGTATTAAACTAGTTACTTTGTCTATCACTTCATCATAGTGTAGTATTAATCTAGATAATATAACATTATGGAGCTACCACTTCATCATAGTATAGTATTAAACCAGTTACTTTGTCTACCACTTCATCATAGTGTAGTATTAAACTAGATAATATAACATTATGGAGCTACCACTTCATCATAGTATAGTATTAAACTAGATAATATAACATTATGGAGCTACCACTTCATCATAGTGTAGTATTAAACTAGTTACTTTGTCTATCACTTCATCATAGTGTAGTATTAAACCAGTTACTTTGTCTACCACTTCATCATAGTATTAAACTAGATAATATAACATTATGTACTATAGTACCAGTTACTTTGTCTAACACTTCATCATAGTGTAGTATTAAACTAGTTACTTTGTCTACCACTTCATCATAGTGTAGTATTAAACTAGTTACTTTGTCTACCACTTCATCATAGTGTAGTATTAAACTAGATTACTTTGTCTACCACTTCATCATAGTATAGTATTAAACTAGTTACTTTGTCTAACACTTCATCATAGTGTAGTATTAAACTAGATAATATAACATTACATTATGGAGCTACCACTTCATCATAGTATAGTATTAAACTAGTTACTTTGTCTACCACTTCATCATAGTGTAGTATTAAACTAGTTACTTTGTCTACCACTTCATCATAGTGTAGTATTAAACTAGATAATATAACATTATGGAGCTACCACTTCATCATAGTGTAGTATTAAACTAGTTACTTTGTCTACCACTTCATCATAGTGTAGTATTAAAGAAGTTACTTTGTCTACCACTTCATCATAGTATAGTATTAAACCAGTTACTTTGTCTACCACTTCATCATAGTATAGTATTAAACCAGTTACTTTGTCTACCACTTCATCATAGTGTAGTATTAAACTAGTTAATATAACTTATGTCTACCACTTCATCATAGTGTAGTATTAAACCAGTTACTTTGTCTACCACTTCATCATTCAGTGTAGTATTAAACTAGATAATATAACATTATGGAGCTACCACTTCATCATAGTGTAGTATTAAACTAGTTACTTTGTCTACCACTTCATCATAGTATAGTATTAAACCAGTTACTTTGTCTACCACTTCATCATAGTGTAGTATTAAACCAGTTACTTTGTCTACCACTTCATCATAGTGTAGTATTAAACCAGTTACTTTGTCTACCACTTCATCATAGTATAGTATTAAACTAGTTACTTTGTCTACCACTTCATCATAGTAGTATAGTATTAATCTAGATAATATAACATTATGGAGCTACCACTTCATCATAGTATAGTATTAAACCAGTTACTTTGTCTACCACTTCATCATAGTGTAGTATTAAACTAGTAATATAACATTATGTCTACCACTTCATCATAGTATAGTATTAAACTAGTTACTTTGTCTACCACTTCATCATAGTATAGTATTAAACTAGTTACTTTGTCTATCACTTCATCATAGTGTAGTATTAATCTAGATAATATAACATTATGGAGCTACCACTTCATCATAGTATAGTATTAAACTAGTTACTTTGTCTACCACTTCATCATAGTATAGTATTAATCTAGATAATATAACATTATGGAGCTACCACTTCATCATAGTATAGTATTAAACTAGTTACTTTGTCTACCACTTCATCATAGTATAGTATTAAACTAGACTTATGTCTACCACTTCATCATAGTATAGTATTAAACTAGTTACTTTGTCTACCACTTCATCATAGTGTAGTATTAATCTAGATAATATAACATTATGGAGCTACCACTTCATCATAGTATAGTATTAAACCAGTTACTTTGTCTATTCATCATAGTGTAGTATTAAACTAGATAATATAACATTATGGAGCTACCACTTCATCATAGTATAGTATTAAACTAGTTACTTTGTCTACCACTTCATCATAGTGTAGTATTAAACTAGTTACTTTGTCTACCACTTCATCATAGTGTAGTATTAAACTAGTTACTTTGTCTACCACTTCATCATAGTGTAGTATTAAACCAGTTACTTTGTCTACCACTTCATCACAGTGTAGTATTAAACTAGATAATATAACATTATGGAGCTACCACTTCATCATAGTGTAGTATTAAACTAGTTACTTTGCTACCACTTCATCATAGTGTAGTATTAAACTAGTTACTTTGTCTACCACTTCATCATAGTGTAGTATTAAACCAGTTACTTTGTCTACCACTTCATCATAGTGTAGTATTAAACCAGTTACTTTGTCTACCACTTCATCATAGTATATTAAACTAGATTAATAGTGTAGTATTAAACCAGTTACTTTGTCTACCACTTCATCATAGTGTAGTATTAAACTAGATAATATGACATTATGGATTAAACTAGATAATACTTATGGAGCTACCACTTCATCATAGTGTAGTATTAAACTAGTTACTTTGTCTATGACTTCATCATAGTGTAGTATTAAACCAGTTACTTATGTCTACCACTTCATCATAGTATAGTATTAAACCAGTTACTTTGTCTACCACTTCATCATAGTGTAGTATTAAACTAGATAGTTATTAAACTGTCTACCACTTCATCATAGTGTAGTATTAAACTAGTTACTTTGTCTACCACTTCATCATAGTGTAGTATTAAACTAGATAATATAACTTATGTCTACCACTTCATCATAGTATAGTATTAAACTAGTTACTTTGTCTAACACTTCATCATAGTGTAGTATTAAACTAGATAATATAACATTATGGAGCTACCACTTCATCATAGTATAGTATTAAACTAGTTACTTTGTCTAACACTTCATCATAGTGTAGTATTAAACTAGATAATATAACATTATGGAGCTACCACTTCATCATAGTGTAGTATTAAACTAGTTACTTTGTCTATCACTTCATCATAGTGTAGTATTAAACTAGTTACTTTGTCTACCACTTCATCATAGTATAGTATTAAACCAGTTACTTTGGCTACCACTTCATCATAGTATAGTATTAAACCAGTTACTTTGTCTACCACTTCATCATAGTGTAGTATTAAACTAGTTACTTTGTCTACCACTTCATCATAGTGTAGTATTAAACCAGTTACTTTGTCTACCACTTCATCACAGTGTAGTATTAAACTAGATAATATAACATTATGGAGCTACCACTTCATCATAGTGTAGTATTAAACTAGTTACTTTGTCTATCACTTCATCATAGTACAGTATTAAACCAGTACTTTGTCTACCACTTCATCATAGTGTAGTATTAAACCAGTTACTTTGTCTACCACTTCATCATAGTGTGTATTAAAGTATTAAACCAGTTACTTTGTCTACCACTTCATCATAGTATAGTATTAAACCAGTTACTTTGTCTACCACTTCATCACAGTGTAGTATTAAACTAGATAATATAACATTATGGAGCTACCACTTCATCATAGTGTAGTATTAAACTAGTTACTTTGTCTATCACTTCATCATAGTAGTATTAAACCAGTTACTTTGTCTACCACTTCATTATATGTAGTATTAAACCATTTACTTTGTCTACCACTTCATCATAGTGTAGTATTAAACCAGTTACTTTGTCTACCACTTCATCATAGTAGTAGTATTAAACTAGTTACTTTGTCTACCACTTCATCATAGTATAGTATTAAACTAGTAATATAACATTATGGAGCTACCACTTCATCATAGTATAGTATTAAACCAGTTACTTTGTCTAGATACTATATCATAGTATAGTATTAAACTAGACTTTGTCTACCACTTCATCATAGTGTAGTATTAAACCAGTTACTTTGTCTACCACTTCATCACAGTGTAGTATTAAACTAGATAATATAACATTATGGAGCTACCACTTCATCATAGTGTAGTATTAAACCAGTTATAACTTCATTTGTAGTATTAAACCAGAGTCTACCACTTCATCATAGTGTAGTATTAAACAAGTTACTTTGTCTAACACTTCATCACAGTGTAGTATTAAACTAGATAATATAACATTATGGAGCTACCACTTCATCATAGTGTAGTATTAAACTAGTTACTTTGTCTACCACTTCATCATAGTGTAGTATTAAACTAGATAATATAACATTATGGAGCTACCACTTCATCATAGTATAGTATTAAACTAGTTACTATGTCTATCACTTCATCATAGTGTAGTATTAATCTAGATAATATAACATTATGGAGCTACCACTTCATCATAGTATAGTATTAAACCAGTTACTTTGTCTACCACTTCATCATAGTGTAGTATTAAACTAGATAATATAACATTATGGAACTACCACTTCATCATAGTATAGTATTAAACTAGTTACTTTGTCTATCACTTCATCATAGTGTAGTATTAATCTAGATAATATAACATTATGGAGCTACCACTTCATCATAGTGTAGTATTAAACTAGTTACTTTGTCTACCACTTCATCATAGTATAGTATTAAACTAGTTACTTTGTCTACCACTTCATCATAGTATAGTATTAAACTAGTTACTTTGTCTATCACTTCATCATAGTGTAGTATTAATCTAGATAATATAACATTATGGAGCTACCACTTCATCATAGTATAGTATTAAACCAGTTACTTTGTCTATGGACTTCATCATAGTAGTATTAAACCAGTTACTTTGTCTACCACTTCATCATAGTATAGTATTAAACCAGTTACTTTGTCTACCACTTCATCATAGTGTAGTATTAAACTAGTTACTTTGTCTACCACTTCATCATAGTGTAGTATTAAACTAGATAATATGTCTATCATTATGGAGCTACCACTTCATCATAGTAGTAGTATTAAACTAGTTACTTTGTCTACCACTTCATCATAGTGTAGTATTAAACTACTTTGTCTACCACTTCATCATAGTATAGTAAAACTTACTTTGTCTACCACTTCATTATAGTGTAGTATTAAAGTAGTTACTTTTTCTACCACTTCATAATAGTGTAGTTTTAAACCAGTTACTTTGTCTACTGCTTCATCATGGTGTAGTATTAAACCAGTTACTTTGTCTACCACTTCATCATGGTGTAGTATTAAACCAGTTACTTTGTCTACCACTTCATCATAGTATAGTATTAAACTAGTTACTTTGTCTACCACTTCATCATAGTGTAGTATTAAACTAGATAATATAACATTATGGAGCTACCACTTCATCATAGTATAGTATTAAACTAGTTACTTTGTCTACCACTTCATCATAGTATAGTATTAAACTAGTTACTTTGTCTATCACTTCATCATAGTGTAGTATTAATCTAGATAATATAACATTATGGAGCTACCACTTCATCATAGTATAGTATTAAACTAGTTACTTTGTCTACCACTTCATCATAGTGTAGTATTAAACTAGATAATATAACATTATGGAGCTACCACTTCATCATAGTGTAGTATTAAACTAGTTACTTTGTCTACCACTTCATCATAGTATAGTATTAAACTAGTTACTTTGTCTATCACTTCATCATAGTGTAGTATTAAACTAGATAATATAACATTATGGAGCTACCACTTCATCATAGTATAGTATTAAACTAGTTACTTTGTCTACCACTTCATCATAGTATAGTATTAAACTAGTAATAGATACCACTATAACAGTTATATTAAACTAGAGCTACCACTTCATCATAGTATAGTATTAAACTAGTTACTTTGTCTACCACTTCATCATAGTATAGTATTAAACTAGTTACTTTGTCTACCACTTCATCATAGTATAGTATTAAACTAGTTACTTTGTCTACCACTTCATCATAGTATAGTATTATACTAGTTACTTTGTCTACCACTTTATCATAGTTTAGTATTAAACTAGATAATATAACATTATTGAGCTACCACTTCATCATAGTGTAGTATTAAACCAGTTACTTTGTCTAACACTTCATCATAGTGTAGTATTAATCTAGATAATATAACATAATGGAGCTATATCTTCATCATAGTATAGTATTAAACCAGTTACTTTGTCTACCACTTCATCACAGTGTAGTATTAAACTAGATAATATAACATTATGGAGCTACCGCTTCATCATAGTATAGTATTAAACTAGTTACTTTGTCTAACTCTTTATCATAGTATAGTATCAAACTAGATAATATAACATTATGGAACTACCACTTCATCATAGTATAGTATTAAACTAGTTACTTTGTCTATCACTTCATCATAGTGTAGTATTAATCTAGATAATATAACATTATGGAGCTACCACTTCATCATAGTGTAGTATTAAACTAGTTACTTTGTCTAACACTTCATCACAGTGTAGTATTAAACTAGATAATATAACATTATGGAGCTACCACTTCATCATAGTGTAGTATTAAACTAGATAATATAACATTATGGAGCTACCACTTCATCATAGTGTAGTATTAAACCAGTTACTTTGTCTACCACTTCATCACAGTGTAGTATTAAACTAGATAATATAACATTATGGAGCTACCACTTCATCATAGTATAGTATTAAACTAGTTACTTTGTCTACCACTTCATCATAGTGTAGTATTAATCTAGATAATATAACATTATGGAGCTACCACTTCATCATAGTATAGTATTAAACCAGTTACTTTGTCTACCACTTCATCATAGTGTAGTATTAAACTAGATAATATAACATTATGGAGCTACCACTTCATCATAGTATAGTATTAAACTAGTTACTTTGTCTACCACATCATAGTCTAGATAATATAACATTATGGAGCTACCACTTCATCATAGTGTAGTATTAAACTAGATAATATAACATTATGGAGCTACCACTTCATCATAGTATAGTATTAAACTAGTTACTTTGTCTACCACTTCATCATAGTATAGTATTAAACTAGTCTAATTTGTCTACCACTTCATCATAGTATAGTATTATACTAGTTACTTTGTCTACCACTTTATCATATTTTAGAATTAAACTAGATAATATAACATTATTGAGCTACCACTTCATCATAGTGTAGTATTAAACCAGTTACTTTGTCTAACACTTCATCATAGTGTAGTATTAATCTAGATAATATAACATTATGGAGCTACCACTTCATCATAGTATAGTATTAAACTAGTTACTTTGTCTACCACTTCATCACAGTGTAGTATTAAACTAGATAATATAACATTATGGAGCTACCACTTCATCATAGTATAGTATTAAACTAGTTACTTTGTCTAACACTTCATCATAGTATAGTATTAAACTAGATAATATAACATTATGGAACTACCACTTCATCATAGTATAGTATTAAACTAGTTACTTTGTCTATCACTTCATCATAGTGTAGTATTAATCTAGATAATATAACATTATGGAGCTACCACTTCATCATAGTGTAGTATTAAACTAGTTACTTTGTCTATCACTTCATCATAGTATAGTATTAAACTAGATAATATAACATTATGGAGCTACCACTTCAACATAGTATAGTATTAAACCAGTTACTTTGTCTACCACTTCATCACAGTGTAGTATTAAACTAGATAATATGACATTATGGAGCTACCGCTTCAATATAGTATAGTATTAAACCAGTTACTTTGTCTACCACTCATAGTCATAATATAACATTATGTACCACTTCATCATAGTAGTATTAAACCAGTTACTTTGTCTACCACTTCATCATAGTGTAGTATTAAACCAGTTACTTTGTCTACCACTTCATCATAGTGTAGTATTAAACCAGTTACTTTGTCTACCACTTCATCACAGTGTAGTATTAAACTAGATAATATAACATTATGGAGCTACCACTTCATCATAGTATAGTATTAAACTAGTTACTTTGTCTACCACTTCATCATCATAGTATAGTATTAAACTAGATAATATAACATTATGGAGCTACCACTTCATCATAGTATAGTATTAAACTAGTTACTTTGTCTACCTACCACTTCATCATAGTATAGTATTAAACTAGTTACTTTGTCTATCACTTCATCACAGTGTAGTATTAATCTAGATAATATAACATTATCGAGCTACCACTTCATCATAGTGTAGTATTAAACCAGTTACTTTGTCTACCACTTCATCATAGTGTAGTATTAAACTAGATAATATAACATTATGGAGCTACCACTTCATCATAGTATCATAGTAGTATTAAACTAGTTACTTTGTCTACCACTTCATCATAGTAGTAGTATTAAACTAGTTACTTTGTCTACCACTTCATCATAGTGTAGTATTAAACCAGTTACTTTGTCTACCACTTCATCATAGTGTAGTATTAAACTAGTTACTTTGTCTACCACTTCATCATAGTATAGTATTAAACTAGTTACTTTGTCTACCACTTCATCATAGTGTAGTATTAAACTAGATAATATAACATTATGGAGCTACCACTTCATCATAGTATAGTATTAAACCAGTTACTTTGTCTACCACTTCATCATAGTATAGTATTAAACTAGTTAAACTAGACCACTTCATCATAGTAAGTATTAAACTAGATAATACCACTACACTTCATCATAGTATAGTATTAAACTAGTTACTTTGTCTACCACTTCATCATAGCGTAGTATTAATCAAGATAATATAACATTATGGAGCTACCACTTCATCATAGTATAGTATTAAACTAGTTACTTTGTCTATCACTTTATCATAGCGTAGTATTAATCTAGATAATATAACATTATGGAGCTACCACTTCATCATAGTACAGTATTAAACTAGTTACTTTGTCTATTCATCATAGTGTAGTATTAAACTAGATAATATAACATTATGGAGCTACCACTTCATCATAGTATAGTATTAAACTAGTTACTTTGTCTACCACTTCATCATAGTATAGTATTAAACTAGTTACACTTTGTCTACCACTTCATCATAGTGTAGTATTAAACATAGTATAGTATTAAACTAGTAATATAACTTTGTCTACCACTTCATCATAGTATAGTATTAAACTAGTTACTTTGTCTATCACTTCATCATAGTGTAGTATTAATCTAGATAATATAACATTATGGAGCTACCACTTCATCATAGTATAGTATTAAACTAGTTACCATGTCTATCACTTCATCATAGTGTAGTATTAAACTAGATAATATAACATTATGGAGCTACCACTTCATCATAGTGTAGTATTAAACTAGTTACTTTGTCTACCACTTCATCATAGTGTAGTATTAAACTAGTTACTTTGTCTACCACTTCATCATAGTGTAGTATTAAACTTTGTCTACCACTTCATCATAGTGTAGTATTAAACCAGTTACTTTGTCTACCACTTCATCACAGTGTAGTATTAAACTAGATAATATAACATTATGGAGCTACCACTTCATCATAGTGTAGTATTAAACTAGTTACTTTGTCTACCACTTCATCATAGTGTAGTTAAACTAGTTAACTTTGTTACCACTTCATCTTTGTCTACCACTTCATCATAGTGTAGTATTAAACCAGTTACTTTGTCTACCACTTCATCATAGTGTAGTATTAAACTAGATAATATAACATTATGGAGCTACCACTTCATCATAGTGTAGTATTAAACTAGTTACTTTGTCTACCACTTCATCATAGTGTAGTATTAAACTAGATAATATAACATTATGGAGCTACCACTTCATCATAGTGTAGTATTAAACTAGTTACTTTGTCTACCACTTCATCATAGTATAGTATTATACTAGTTACTTTGTCTACCACTTCATCATAGTGTAGTATTAAACTAGATAATATAACATTATGGAGCTACCACTTCATCATAGTATAGTATTAAACTAGTTACTTTGTCTAACACTTCATCATAGTGTAGTATTAAACTAGATAATATAACATTATGGAGCTACCACTTCATCATAGTGTAGTATTAAACTAGTTACTTTGTCTACCACTTCATCATAGTGTAGTATTAAACTAGTTACTTTGTCTACCACTTCATCATAGTATAGTATTAAACTAGTTACTTTGTCTACCACTTCATCATAGTGTAGTATTAAACTAGTTACTTTGTCTACCACTTCATCATAGTGTAGTATTAAACTAGTAGTATTAAACTTACTGTCTACCACTTCATCATAGTGTAGTATTAAACTAGATAATATAACATTATGGAGCTACCACTTCATCATAGTATAGTATTAAACTAGTTACTTTGTCTATCACTTCATCATAGTATAGTATTAAACCAGTTACTTTGTCTACCACTTCATCATAGTGTAGTATTAAACCAGTTACTTTGTCTACCACTTCATCATAGTGTAGTATTAAACTAGTTACTTTGTCTACCACTTCATCATAGTATAGTATTAAACCAGTTACTTTGTCTACCACTTCATCACAGTGTAGTATTAAACTAGATAATATAACATTATGGAGCTACCACTTCATCATAGTATAGTATTAAACTAGTTACTTTGTCTAACTCTTCATCATAGTATAGTATTAAACTAGTTACTTTGTCTACCACTTCATCATAGTGTAGTATTAAACTAGTTACTTTGTCTACCACTTCATCATAGTGTAGTATTAGTTACTTTGTACTTTGTCTACCACTTCATCATAGTATAGTATTAAACTAGTTACTTTGTCTACCACTTCATCATAGTATAGTATTAAACCAGATTATAACATTATGGAGCTACCACTTCATCATAGTATAGTATTAAACCAGTTACTTTGTCTACCACTTCATCATAGTGTAGTATTAAACTAGATTACTTTGTCTACCACTTCATCATAGTGTAGTATTAAACTAGTTACTTTGTCTACCACTTCATCATAGTGTAGTATTAAACTAGTTATAACTTATGTCTACCACTTCATCATAGTGTAGTATTAAACCAGTTACTTTGTCTACCACTTCATCATAGTGTAGTATTAAACTAGTTACTTTGTCTACCACTTCATCATAGTGTAGTATTAAACTAGATAATATAACATTATGGAGCTACCACTTCATCATAGTGTAGTATTAAACTAGTTACTTTGTCTACCACTTCATCATAGTGTAGTATTAAACTAGATAATATAACATTATGGAGCTACCACTTCATCATAGTATAGTATTAAACTAGTTACTTTGTCTATCACTTCATCATAGTGTAGTATTAATCTAGATAATATAACATTATGGAGCTACCACTTCATCATAGTATAGTATTAAACCAGTTACTTTGTCTACCACTTCATCATAGTGTAGTATTAAACTAGATAATATAACATTATGGAGCTACCACTTCATCATAGTATAGTATTAAACTAGTTACTTTGTCTACCACTTCATCTTCATCTACCACTTCATCATAGTATAGTATTAAACTAGTGTAGTATTAGTATTAAACTAGATAATATAACATTATGGAGCTACCACTTCATCATAGTATTAAACTAGTACTTACTTTGTCTACCACTTCATCATAGTGTAGTATTAAACTAGATAATATAACATTATGGAGCTACCACTTCATCATAGTATAGTATTAAACTAGTTACTTTGTCTATCACTTCATCATAGTGTAGTATTAAACTAGATAATATAACATTATGGAGCTACCACTTCATCATAGTATAGTATTAAACTAGTTACTTTGTCTACCACTTCATCATAGTGTAGTATTAAACTAGATAATATAACATTTGTCATTTGTCATTCATCATAGTAGTATTAAACTAGATTACTTATGGAGCTACCACTTCATCATAGTGTAGTATTAAACTAGTTACTTTGTCTACCACTTCATCATAGTGTAGTATTAATTTGTCTAGATAATATAACATTATGGAGCTACCACTTCATCATAGTGTAGTATTAAACTAGTTACTTTGTCTACCACTTCATCATAGTGTAGTATTAAACTAGATAATATAACATTATGGAGCTACCACTTCATCATAGTATAGTATTAAACCAGTTACTTTGTCTACCACTTCATCATAGTGTAGTATTAAACTAGTTACTTTGTCTACCACTTCATCATAGTGTAGTATTAAACTAGTTACTTTGTCTACCACTTCATCATAGTGTAGTATTAAACTAGTTACTTACTTTGTCTACCACTTCATCATAGTGTAGTATTAAACCAGTTACTTTGTCTACCACTTCATCATAGTGTAGTATTAAACTAGTTATCTTTGTCTACTTCATTCATCATAGTATAGTATTAAACTAGTTACTTTGTCTATCACTTCATCATAGTGTAGTATTAAACTAGATAATATGACATTATGGAGCTACCACTTCATCATAGTATAGTATTAAACTAGATAATATAACATTATGGAGCTACCACTTCATCATAGTATAGTATTAAACTAGTTACTTTGTCTACCACTTCATCATAGTATAGTATTAAACTAGTTACTTTGTCTATCACTTCATCATAGCGTAGTATTAATCTAGATAATATAACATTATGGAGTTACCACTTCATCATAGTATAGTATTAAACTAGTTACTTTGTCTACCACTTCATCACAGTGTAGTATTAAACTAGATAATATAACATTATGGAGCTACCACTTCATCATAGTATAGTATTAAACTAGTTACTTTGTCTATGTGAGCTACCACTTCATCATAGTGTAGTATTAAACTAGTTACTTTGTCTATCACTTCATCATAGTGTAGTATTAAACTAGATAATATAACATTATGGAGCTACCACTTCATCATAGTATAGTATTAAACTAGTTACTTTGTCTACCACTTCATCATAGTATAGTATTAAACACATTATGGAGTAGTATGAAACATTCATCATAGTATTAATCTAGATAATATAACATTATGGAGCTACCACTTCATCATAGTATAGTATTAAACTAGTTACTTTGTCTACCACTTCATCATAGTATAGTAGTATTAAACTAGTTACTTTGTCTACCACTTCATCATAGTATAGTATTAAACTAGTTACTTTGTCTACCACTTCACTTCATCATAGTGTAGTATTAAACTAGATAATATAACATTATGGAGCTACCACTAGTGTAGTATTAAACTAGTCATCATAGTGTAGTATTAAACTAGTTACTTTGTCTATCACTTCATCATAGTGTAGTATTAATCTAAATAATATAACATAATAGAGCTATATCTTCATCATCGTATAGTATTAAACCAGTTACTTTGTCTACCACTTCATCACAGTGTAGTATTAAACTAGATAATATAACATTATGGAGCTACCACTTCATCATAGTATAGTATTAAACTAGTTACTTTGTCTATCACTTCATCATAGTGTAGTATTAAACTAGATAATATAACATTATGGAGCTACCACTTCATCATAGTATAGTATTAAACTAGTTACTTTGTCTATCACTTCATCATAGTGTAGTATTAAACTAGATAATATAACATTATGGAGCTACCACTTCATCATAGTATAGTATTAAACCAGTTACTTTGTCTATCATAGTATAGTATTAAACACTTCATCATCAGTGTAGTATTAAACTAGATAATATAACATTATGGAGCTACCACTTCATCATAGTGTAGTATTAAACTAGTATAATATAACATTATGGAGCTACCACTTCATCATAGTGTAGTATTAAACCAGTAACTTTGTCTACCACTTCATCATAGTGTAGTATTAAACTAGATAATATAACATTATGGAGCTACCACTTCATCATAGTATAGTATTAAACTAGTTACTTTGTCTACCACTTCATCATAGTGTAGTATTAAACTAGATAATATAACATTATGGAGCTACCACTTCATCATAGCATAGTATTAAACCAGTTACTTTGTCTACCACTTCATCACAGTGTAGTATTAAACTAGATAATATAACATTATGGAGCTACCACTTCATCATAGTATTAAACTAGTAGTATTAAACTAGTTACTTTGTCTACCACTTCATCATAGTGTAGTATTAAACTAGATAATATAACATTATGGAGCTACCACTTCATCATAGTATAGTATTAAACTAGTTACTTTGTCTACCACTTCATCATAGTATAGTATTAAACTAGTTACTTTGTCTACCACTTCACTTCATCACCACTTCATCATAGTATAGTATTAAACTAGTATTAATTAAACTAGATACATTATGGAGCTACCACTTCATCATAGTGTAGTATTACCACTTTTGTCATCATAGTGTAGTATTAAACTAGATAATATAACATTATGGAGCTACCACTTCATCATAGTGTAGTATTAAACCAGTTACTTTGTCTACCACTTCATCATAGTGTAGTATTAAACTAGATAATATAACATTATGGAGCTACCTCTTCATCATAGTATAGTATTAAACTAGTTACTTTGTCTACCACTTCATCATAGTGTAGTATTAAACTAGATAATATAACATTATGGAGCTACCACTTCATCATAGTATAGTATTAAACTAGTTACTTTGTCTAACTCTTTATCATAGTATAGTATCAAACTAGATAATATAACATTATGGAACTACCACTTCATCATAGTATAGTATTAAACTAGTTACTTTGTCTATCACTTCATCATAGTGTAGTATTAAACTAGATAATATAACATTATGGAGCTACCACTTCATCATAGTGTAGTATTAAACTAGTTACTTTGTCTTCATCATAGTGTAGTATTAAACCAGTTACACTTCATCATAGTATAGTATTAAACTAGTTACTTTGTCTACCACTTCATCATAGTGTAGTATTAAACTAGATAATATAACTTATGGAGCTACCACTTCATCATAGTATAGTATTAAACCAGTTACTTCTGTCTACCACTTCATCATAGTGTAGTATTAAACCAGTTACTTTGTCTAGTGTAGTATTAAACTAGATAATATAACATTATGGAGCTACCACTTCATCATAGTATAGTATTAAACTAGTTACTTTGTCTAACACTTCATCATAGTATAGTATTAAACTAGATAATATAACATTATGGAGCTACCACTTCATCATAGTATAGTATTAAACTAGTTACTTTGTCTACCACTTCATCATAGTGTAGTATTAA